>NW_008795185.1:39832-67865 GCF_000699145.1 Aptenodytes forsteri | reverse complement strand
CGCACACCCGGCACGGGATGCTCGGGGGACGGAGTTTGCCATGGCAGCTCCCGCTGCTGCTCGCAGCCCTCTCCTGCCTGCCGGCTCTCAGCAGCGCCCAGCTCCGCTACTCCGTGCCCGAGGACCGAGAGCCGGGCTTCTCGGTGGGCGACCTGGCCAAGGACCTGGGGGTGGAGGTGCGGAGCCTGGCCGCCCGCAGCCTGCGCCTGGTGAGCGAGGGTGGGCAGCGGCACTTCCAGGTGGACCTGGCGGCGGGTGTGCTGCTCCTCAATAGCAGGCTGGACCGGGAGGCACTGTGTGGGCAGAGCCCCACGTGCTCCCTGCACCTCCAACTCGTCATGGAGAATCCCCTCCAGCTCCACCGTGTTGAGGTGGACGTCCTCGACGTGAACGACAACGCGCCCCAGTTCCCCAAGCCGGAGGTGGTCTTGGAGATCACTGAGGTAGCCAACCCTGGGACTCGGCTACCCTTGGAGGTAGCAGAAGACCCGGATATGGGCTCCAACTCCATCTCCACCTACGAGCTCAGCCCCAGTGAGCATTTTGCCCTGAGTATCAACGTGAGAGGAGATGGTGTTAAAATGCCCGAGATCGTACTTGAAAAAGCACTGGATAGAGAGAAAGTGGCTGTTCATCACCTAACACTGACAGCCCTGGATGGAGGGAATCCAGTGAAATCCGGCACTGCCAAGGTTACCATCCATGTCCTGGATGCAAATGACAACCCTCCTGTCTGTGACCCACCCATATCCAAGGTACATCTGGAGGAGAACGTGCCAGTGGGCACTCTGGTCACCAAGTTGAATGTCACCGACCTGGATGAAGGTCCTAACGGGGATGTGGAATATTCTTTCAAAACTAGCAATAACGCACCTGGTAAATTCACCAAGCTGTTCTCCTTAGATCCCCGGACAGGGGAGATCAGAACCAAAGGCCCGTTGGATTATGAGGAATCCAGTGCTTATGAGATTGCGGTTCGAGCCAGGGACAAGGGATCCCCCGCCATGGAAGGACACTGTCACCTGCGAGTGGAATTAATCGATATCAACGATAACAGCCCAGAGATCGTGCTGACCTCTCTCTCCAGCCCAGTGCAGGAGGATGCAACCCCGGGCACTGTGATTGCCCTCATTGGTGTGAAGGACAGTGATTCTGGTGAGAATGGGCAGGTCCGTCTGCAGATAGCGAAAGAGCTCCCATTTAAACTGGTGTCATCTTTTAAAGAGCATTTCTCGCTGGTCACAAATGGTCCCCTTGATCGGGAGAAGGCCAGTGGATACAACATCACAGTGAGGGCTGTGGATTTAGGGTCCCCACAGAGGGCCACGCAAAAAACCTTTTACCTCCGAATTGCTGACGTGAATGATAACGCGCCAAATTTCTCCAGCCCTTTTGATACAGCTCATGTTCAGGAAAACTCCCTTCCTGGAACTTCTGTTTTTTCAGTGTCAGCATCTGATCCCGATGAGGGTAGCAATGCCAAGCTGTCTTACTCCATCCTGCTCAATGGGATGCAGGATGTACCCATCTCAACCTACTTCCGAATAGACCAGGACAATGGCACCATCTACACCGTGAGAGCTCTGGACTACGAGCAGGATAAGGTGTTCCAGGTGCCCGTGGAGGTGAAGGATGCTGGGTCTCCAGCGCTGAGTAGTACTGCTGTGGTCCATGTGTTCGTCCTGGATGAGAATGACAATGCCCCCATCATTGTCTACCCATCCGTCCCCACAGGCTCTGCCTTCCACCAAACCATCCCGGCCTTGGCAGAACCTGGCTATCTGGTCACCAAAATTGTAGCTGTTGATGCTGATAGTGGCCATAATGCCTGGCTGTCCTACCAGCTGCAGGAGACCGCCGAGGCTTTGCCTTTCCAAGTGGAACGCCGCTCTGGAGAGATAAGGGTTGCACAGGCTCTCAGGGAGTCAGAAGATCCCCACAGGCTGGTGGTCGAAGTGAGGGACAATGGGACACCATCCCTCTCGGCCTCTGTGGTAATAGTCATTTCTCCAGAGGAAAACAGTGTGCAGGACTTCGCCAAGTCCTTGGACCTCCCCAAATCTTCTCCCAAGGATACCAACCTAACGCTTTACCTCATCATCTCCTTGGTGTCCATTTCCCTTGTGTCCTGCGTGATGTTTGCTGTGGTGGCTGCCCGGTGTCTCAAAGCTGGTGCTGCCAGCTGGACCTTCGCGGGTTGCTGCCGAGGGACTGGCCGCAAGCCCGCCTCCCATTTCCGTGGGCAGATGAAGCCAGATGGCTTCATCAAGTACCTGGACGTGGGAGGAGCGGGCTTGACCTCCCAGGCACAGAATTACACCTCTTGTTTCTCGCCCATGTCTGACCAGAGTGATTTCCTCTTTGTAAAACCTTTCAGCCATTCTAGCACTGCGGAGACCGTGGCTGCCTATGAGCAGGTGACCAGCACCTTAGCGAGTCCCTGTGATGGGGTAAGAGATGGGTTTTTCTTACTGTCCTGTCTGCTAAGCGCAACGGTCTGTAATATCCAGGCCAGTTGGCTGTTCTCTGTCTGTCCTTCCACCTAAGAAGGTGGCTTCAGGGAATGTGTGTCACCGTCACCTCCTGGGAGGTGGCAGGTGAAAGCTTTGGCTCGGCTTGATGGAGGTGGGGGAAGGGGCTGGGCAGCACTATAAAATCAAAGACTGTGTGTTTGTAGAAGTGGAGAGTTTTCCCTTGGCCCCGTTTGTACTCTTTTCTTTTTAAAGTGATTCTTAGCACGGTCAGGAACATGTTTTTTGAGTGTTCAACTTCTTGATTCTGTTTAACCCCTTTATTCTGCATGGCATACGAACCGTGACATGGGAGGAGGTTATCTGAAAGCGAAGTTTGTTGGTGTTTCTTTTGCTCTGTTTTAGAGGTGCATTGTAGAAATTTCTCATTTCTTAACTCCCAAGTGTTATTAATTACTGATTGTGCTCCGGCAAGGGATCATTTTCCAGCTTGGTCGTTTTGAGCGAGGGACTGAATTCACTATTCAACACTGAACGTAGTGATATTTTTCACAAAGATCCTGGTGACCTTAGGTGCCCTTGGGCTTGCAGAGACCTAGTCAGCGGCGTGCTTTGAAAACTTTAGCCACTTGTATTCAGATGTCTAAATATGGATGTAGGTGATTGCATTTAGCTGTAGCTTTTATAACTTTGAGATATAAAAGGTAAAGTAATTTTGTGTCATAAATGCCTGCCCTAAATTTGGAAGTGGTATTTACAACAGCAATTCAAAATATAGATTGGGAAGGGCTTATCTAGTGCAGGATTGTGTGTCAGCGTGTGCAAAAATGTGTATCTGAAATCTGGAGGGCAAGTATTTACACAGCTTAATTTGCATGCAGCATGGGTACCAGTGGGGCCTCTATTTTAGGGGAGTAATTTATTCTAATATATTCTTTCATGAGAATCATCAAAGCTGTGGAGAAATTAGTGAAATCACATCTCCTAAATAAAAATCTAGGTCAGCTGTACCCGTCTTCACTTTTCCTTAGTAATTGCATGTACAAGCAGAATAATCCTATAAAATTGATGTTTCACTGTATGGACTATGAACTGCTCATTCCTAAGGTAACCGAGAGAAATGTTGTCCTTTCCAGGTAGCATGTTATCATTCTGGAGTTAATTAAGATTACGATTTTCAGAAGTATGCGTCTTCCAGACAGAAAACAGTTCTGCTATTTAGTGCTCTTCACAAAGGCGTGATTCAGACAGGAATATGCAAGCCTGCTTCGTGTCCTTCCTTATTTACAAAATGTCCATTGTCTGGTGGTAAAATAACACGGGCAGAAAGCGATACGGGGGCTTACTAATGAAGTTACAAAGTGTGCTGCTGTGTCCGAAGTTTATTGTCTCCTAAACAAATGCTTTTTTCTTTTGCTGTCGGAAGTTCATTCTTTTCTCCACGGACAGAAAAATATTGTAATGCTCTGAGGCCACAGCATCTAGGAAAAGTCATTCAAATACAATGTGTGAAATCAAGATCTCAGACAGGCCTTTTTAAGGACAGAAGAAGGACAGATTAGGAAGGTCTGTTATCATTTTACCTTCTGGCATTAAAAGCATCTTTCCCAGTATCAATTAACTCTGCCACCCCTACCCCCACACTCCTCTAAGCTCATTACTTTGGTACCATTGCTTCTGCTGAATTGATGCCCTTATCAGTTTATTTCATGCTTCATTTCTTTCACAGCCTGGTTTCCTGAGCTGCTTTGGAAGATTATTCGCTGAATAGTTTTTGTCATGCTTTTTAGTATTCATACTGGTTCAGAACGACGTGGGGGAGTGGGGGGGGGGGGGGGGGGGGGGGCTTTCTTTTTGTTCTAATTGATTTGCTTTACTTGGAAAGAACATTCTGATATTCCAGACTGAAATGATCCAGGATCAGTTCGCTTTCATTTTCAAAGGCAAGAATGGAGGTATTAAAACTCTTCTATTTTCTCTGCAGCAAGCTCAGCCTAACACAGACTGGCGCTTCTCTCAGACCCAGAGACCTGGAACGAGTGGGTAAGTGCATCTTTCTCCATGTATGTGTCCGGTGAAGGTTTCTTTCCTTTGCGTACCACTTTCAGTACTGGAAAGTCCTCGACTGGCAGCTCTGAGGAGGGGTGTTCCCTGTCATTGGTAGAATTGTCCAGCCAAAGAGCCAGAAATAGGGCTGTTTCTGTGTCAGCTCTGTTTGATGGTGATATGACAGCTGTTTGTTTGCAATGGTGTGTCTGGTTTTGGTGTCTACAGCTCAAGGAGGACAGTCAGGAACCAGAGGGAGTTCCAGGTGAAGTTGTGAGATGGTTAAAGGACTGGAAAACATGCTTCTCAGTGAAAGGCTTGTTACCCAAAGCAGATTTTGAGCCTTTAGACTAGATTTAGGCAGATTCTGAGTCCAAAATTATGATTCCTCCCCTTCATGGAGGCCACTGGAAATCACTATGTGAGTCCCTTTACCAGCCACGGAGACTTGAGCTCTGTGCTGCTGAAGCGTATTGCCTGCTCTGGCTTGAGCACCTAGCGTCGAGCCACTGTGTAAGCACCCATGGAAGCCAGAAGTTGAGTAGATGAGTCTCAGGTCCCCAAAGACCCCTCTAGAGAAACATGTCCCAGACACATCTAACGTCAGCAAGAGCAGGTCCCTCATGAAATGCCACTGTACGTGCTTTCTTCTGTGGGCTAGTCTGTCTGAATCGGGGTTGGGAGCCCCAGATCCAACTCCATTTGTTGGGGAGTTTGGAGTCTTTCTTGCATTCCTTGGGAAGGGCCATCACCAACACGGGGTTCATCCAGGTGAGGAGCCCTCTGCACGCTTCCCACTGGAGCTGGGCAACCGGCCAGAGGGAGGCTAAGGAAGAAGAAATTAAACCTAATGGGTCAGAAGACTCACAGGAAGGAGGTCTCCTAAGGTCTGGTCTTGCTCTCAAAACCATGGCTGAATTTTTCCCAATTTACATGTGATGCCAAAAAGATAAGAAGTCCTGGCAGCAGAACAGAGACCTGCCTCCCAAGTGAGTACCCCCTCTTGACTGTGCGCCCTCTTGCCTCTGGCCCAACAAAGTTTGCTTTTCTTGGTACACAGTGAGAAAGTGTCGACAAGACACTTTCAGGTTCAGCAGGTGCCCTTCGCCTCTCCCGTCTTTCTTCCTGGTTCATAGGCAGGGGCAGGGATCCTCTTCAGAGGGTGAACTTCCTTGAGTACCATCAGGGTAAGAAAGGACTTAAACTGGGAGTCCACCTTCCTCTGTGAATACCCCAGCCAGAGGTTATTGTGTATGAGGAGACTGGCTCCAGGATAATTTATATGTGAAAAGATTATATCTCTTGGGGCATACCTAAGGATTATACCCTTGGAGCAACCAGGAGTAAGTTCGGATGCTGTGCTTCCTTGGCTGGCTGGGTCGGGCACCGTATCTCTGCGGAAAAGAGGAGCTCACACCTCTGTGCTTTGTCGTTCGTGGTGGCCACTCGGGCAGCTCCCATGAAGGTTTAAACGGTGCCACAGGGAGCATCAGGTCCTGGATTTTGGTGTCGGAGCTTGCAGTTAAACATCTGCAGCAGCTGGTTGTGTCTGAGTCTTTCCCTGGGTCTGGCTCGATAATTTAGCTTAACAGAAAATTAAGAGACTGCTATAGCTAACTTGTTGCAGCAATTAAACTTTGTTACTAGGCTCTTCTAGCTGACAAAGGCAAAATGGAGTGAGGATTTGATGTAAAGTGTATAAAGAATTCCCACTAGAAACCAGCCATGGACTTTAAAACAAGGCTATCGCTGCAACAGTTTCCTCAGAGCTCTGTTGAATTCCCCATCACTGACAACATTTTAATCAAGAAAAATCTTTCTAACCATTTACGCTCTAGTTCAAATGACAATTAACTGGAAAGCCCTGTTAATACAGAAGTGCGCCAGAGCAGCTGGAATAGTTTTGCTATGAGAAGTGAGCAAATGAGCCCCGTCAGAGCAAGCTCTATTGCTCCCTCTTCTAGCATCATGCTGGAGCTCTTCAAGGCACAGCGCTGATGCAGTGCAGACCTACTTAACTCAGTGACGGGGACCTTTTCTCAGGTCATGGGCCAGTGGCCCTCCCCCCAGCCCTCAGGCTCTGCCTGTAGCTCTTTACAAGCTCCAGCCCCTTCCCAGTGCCTAAGTTGGAGCAGCAGCACTTGGGGTGGGAAGAGAGAGGGCAGGGCAGGAGGAAAGGCAGCCTCAGACTCTGTTCACGGGGAGCTGAGCTAGCACGACATGCTGGTTCTGGTGCATGAGCCGTGATGTTACCCCTGATAATCTGTGACCTGGGTGCCCACGGTAGTCCCTGAAACAGCTACCAGCAGCTCACGTCAGTGCTGGTTGTGGCATAGGTTCCCATAGCATGGGCTGCCCAGGCTGGCCCCTGGGTTTGGAGAGGGGCTTTGCCCAAGCACAGGCTGGTACTGAAATAACTCAGTGGATTTTAATTCCTGCTAGTTTTCCCCACCTGCCTGTGTGCAGATTCCACATTTGCAATGAAACAGCTCTTGCTGATTTTTTTTTCTGTTTCTTTTAACCTGTTTTAAGTTAAATCAAGGGAGATGTTTTTATTCTAAACCCTTGTTACAATACTAAAGGATGGAAATAGAAAGCGCTATCATATGTTCAGTGCCCAGCCCTGACATCTCTCTAGTGATCAAACAGGCAAATCCTGGAAAGCAGTCTGCTCCCCACTGTGCTCTTCCCCTGCTCTTCCCAGCATTTCGATGTCTGGTGTGTGAATTCCCCGGGCACCGGTTGGTAGTACAGGTATTAAAGAGGGTGCAAGGGCAGCTGTCTGAGCTCTGCCTGCCGTTACTCTTTCCAGTATTTGTTCATGTACAACTGTGTCTCCTGCTGACAAGCGAACCTCTCTAGCACCGTGAGCTCTCTGAACTGCAGGGCTCTGCTTGGTGCTTGGGGAACACAGGACACCTCTTAGCTGAAAAGAAAAAGAAAGGATGTGCTCTTAACTGCATTTGCCTGACCCAAATTAAATAGCGATAAAGACAAGGCAGCTTAGGCTAGCGGTTTGAAGGGATCCCACAGGGAGTCCGGCACTGACCCTAAGCCAGAAAGCAGGCTTAAACCCATGTTGTGATTTCTCCTTTGCTGTCTTCATGGGAGTTGGAGAAGGGAACGATCCTGTCTTTGCTCAGCATAGCCCTGCCCACCAAAACAAATCCCACGTGTCTCTGAGCACCTGGAACCAGGCAAAACTCAGGGTAAGCTCAATAAGGCAGGGACCATCTCTTGATCCTGTACATCACTGCATTCAGAGCACTGTTATGGGACAACAAAGAGAATTTATTCTCTGTTCTGAAACACAGGAAAGCTCTGGTGCGCATGCTCAGGAAATAAGAGCTCAGACAATATCCTTTGAAAATGTGATAGGGAGTCAGACCTGAGTAGAGTGATTCTCAGTTAATCTTGTTTGGGAGAAACAGGAGGATAGATTAATTCATTTAATGATGTTTGTATTTTGTTTTCTAAAAAAAAAAAAAAACAAAACCCATGCTGTCTCTGGGCAAATGTAAATGAATACAAAATGAATACAGAATGATACCGAGCAGCAGATGCATTCCCAGACAAATCAGATCAGTGGCTGTAGTGGAGATTACAGCGATGAATTGTCCAAAGTAGAGTAGACGTACAGTCCAGCAGCGTTGCAGGACATCCCTGTGGGATCGTCAGTGTGGGGTTTCCCTGGGGGGGGTGGCAGATGGGGGGAGAACGCAGGGACTGGGACTGGTACGAGGGATGTATCTTGTTGCTTTTTCAATAGTCATCAAAGGAACAGAGACCGTGCTTGTGCCCTGTACGTTCATGGTACTTGCCTGACCCTGGTAGCTCTTTGTTTTGATCTCTGTGTGATTCAGGGAAACACCGGGCTCAAGTCAGGATTTCCTTCCTGGAGGAGTGAGAGGGTTCTGTGTTGCTCACAGGTGGGCACGGGAGGGTAAGACATCCCGGGCTGGGAAAAGCCGGTATGTCCTGGGCAGCTCATGGGAGGAGTGGGGACAATCTCAGGCCATGTGGGTAGGCTAGAAGGAGGTCCCAGGAAGGAGGCACCCTAGAGACCGTGGCAGGGGACTCACAAGGAGGCGGGGAGCAGTGTGGGAATCCCCGGTCACTTTGGGGGATGAGCAAAGCATGCAAAGAAGATACGGAGTGTCATTTCACACACCCCCTCCATTTATTTTCTCTAATCCTATATCTCCCTGTGCTACTGGTTTCCAACGCTGTTGTGAGCCAGACTCCCTCTCCCAGGGCGAACACAGTCAATAGTGATGTTCGCTTCACTTGCCTGTTAAACAGCATCACGGCCGCCCTGTCTGACCCCGGCCATCGTCACCCAGGCTGTGCAGAGGGAGGAAGGAGACTGCAGCTAAAGGGGTTTGCAGCTGACAGTGGAGGTGCCCATAGGAGAGCTATGAAGGAAAGGAGGTTTTTTTCACTCATTGTTTCACTTTCACGCCTGAGCTCCAAGAGTTGGGCTGGCAGGACTAACGACAGCTTGCCTGTGCGTGGTGGGGGACAGGGAGGGGGAAAAAAGGTGTTCCAAGGATAGGCCTTAAAGCTCTCAGGAGCATTCTTGGCGTTCAGAGTGTGCAGGTACTGCCAAAGAGTGGCTGCAGCTCAGGAGGCTTCTGGTGTGTGTTTGGGGTGGTCAGGAGGTCCCACGTGACAGTAGCACCCCAGTGTACCAGAACACGCTCCTGCCAAGGGGACCCCATAGGTGCATGTCTGGGTGGGACATCTCAGAGCACGCAGCAGCTGGGGCCAGAGGACAGAGGCAGAGGGAGATGCAGACGTTCATGGGCTTATGCAGCGTGGGGGCAGATACACAGCAGAAAGACAACTGGCCACAGATGCAGACTTTAGCACGTCCTTCCTAAAAAAAAAAATACTTGCTAACCCAGCAGCCACAGGGTGTTGTAACCACATAGGAATTTATGCTGCAAGTTTGTGTAACGTTATAGTGCATACAGTAGCAAGTGCTATAAAGCACATGCACACCTGCACCAGTGGGGATGTCCGGGTAAACACTGACGGATTTACCTTCTGTCCACTCTTTGATTGAAAATGTGAAAACCAGCACGTGCTGGGCACAGGTGCTGGCCAAGCTGCAGCCTGCAGCAGTCCTCTCCCTCCCCCCCAGTGCTATCACTGGGTTGCAGAGCCAGGTCCCTGTGACTGTGACCCCTCCGTCCCTCTCATGTCCCACCATGGCTCTTCCAGCATCTTTTCATAGAATCACAGAAGGGTTTGGGTTGGAAGGGACCTTCAAAGATCATCCACTCAAACCCCTCTGCCATGGGCAGGGACATCCTTCGCTAGACCAGGTTGCTCAAAGCCCCGTCCAACCTGACCTTGAACACTTCCAGGGATGGGGCATCCACAACTTCCCTGGGCAACCTGTTCCAGTGCCTCACCACCCTCATCGTAAGACTTTTCTTCCTTATGTCCAACCCAAACCCTACCCTCTTTCAGTTTAAAACTGTTGCCCCTTGTCCTGCCACACCAGGCCCTGGTAGAAAGTCTCTCTCTCTCTTTCTTATAAGACCCCTTCAAGTATTGAAAGGCTGCAATAAGGTCTCCCCGGAGCCTTCTCTTCTCCAGGCTGAACAACCCCACTCTCTCAGCCTTTCTCCGTAGCAGAGCTGTTCCAGCCTGCTCCTCTTCTCCATTCCCCACTGCATCTCCAGCCTCCTGCTTTCTCTGAGCCCCTCCTCAGCACCATTGTCGTCCCACACAGCATCCCAGGCTGTGCCCAGCTCCGAACAAGCAGCAGAACAAGCAGCTTTTACAATTTCCAGCCACCCGTGTGATGACGGGCAGTGACAGGCGAGCTAGTGGGCCAAGCATGGCTGGTAACTGAGCCTTTCCCTAGTAGAAGACACCAATGAGGGTCTTTCTCTGTTGCTTTTCATGCAAATGGTAGAAGAGCAGCATATCAGAAACTTCCACCTGGCCATCAGATCTGGTTGAAACCACTCAGCAGCTTCCAGAAGCCGGGGGTAATTGAACGAGTGGATGGGAAACATGGGGGAAATAGGTTGAAAAAGGGAAAAGGAGACAGTCATCAGGACAGGTGTCGTCTGGAGAATGTGCAGCTAGTGGGACGTGCACTGCAGCTGGTGTCACCACGGTTCCTGGGGAAGGCCAGGAGCCCTGAGAGCAACTGCTGGCACTCCTGGGCTGCGCAGGCTTCCCACTCGCAGCTCCTCATTGACAGGGGCAAGAGGAGCAGTAGAAATAACTTCCACCCTGGGAAGTTTAGGAAATAATTGTAATTCTCGGGTTTCCATCCCAAATGCACTCAAGGGTTGAAGCCAGCAGTGGTACTCGCTTTGTCAGGTGAGGTTCCACATGTTTTGCAGGTGAATCAAAAGAGGTGCAACAGTGTTGGGGCTAAAATGACTGCTGCTTCTGGCTGGTTTGCATTCATCTGCCTGTTGTGATGCTTGAGTATCGAGTGATTCCTCCATGGCTCCTGCAGCCTGCGGAGCGTGGAGCTGCTCTCAACTTCCACCCCGGGGCCTCGTGAAGGTGTGAGTGGAGCCCAGCAGCCTGAAAAATCACAGCACCCTCTGGAAATCCCTTTGGGGTCATTGCTTTGTAGGAACAGCCGTAACCTAAGTGACACAGCGCTCTCCTAAGATTGAGAGCCACTGCGCTTTAGTGTGGGCTACAGACCCCTGAGTGAAGGAGGAGTTGTGCTAGTAAAGGGGCTCTGCTCTGAAGGGAGGGTTTTCCTCCTGCCAAAGCCTCTGGGGCTGCAGAGCTCAAATCACCAGCTTGTGCCAGATCCTGGGGAGCCTGGGGGAGAAGTTGCCTTTTTGGGGAGTATTTGAGGTGGTTGTTCATGCCCAATGATGGAGCCCACGTCAGCCCCCAGCCTGTTTGTGTACCTTTTGCTCAACACCTCGGAGGAAACCATGGAAGCCCAGCAAGAGCCAGATGGTTGCATCTGCCAGGTTTGGGGTTGCCCTGGTGGGTCTTGAAACAGGACAGGTTGAAGATCACTCAGAAGCTCATGGCTTTAGGTGGGACTGTGGTTTCCTATCAAATGCTGCAGAGAAAACGCTGCTTTAAAGCATTATGAAGCTGCTCAGAGCCTGGCTTTGCTCTGAGTGTGGGCTGCAGCCCCATGGTGCAATTTTGGAGTGGATTTGGGGCGCTGGGACAGGCAGGAGCTGTTTTGACGCTGGGAGCAGGAATTGTCCCTGGATAACTGCTCTCCTTTCCCCTGTTCCTGCGGAGCTGTTCCATCCTGGGACTGGAAGCTGAAGGTTTTGTAGTGATGTGTCCTGGTCCCACACCATTTCCCCTTCCATAGCCGAGAGACCACAGAGCTGGTCCCCCGTGCTGTGTACGATGCCAGTGAGCACTTCTGCTTGCAGGGTTCACCCTTTTGTCTATTAACAGCCCAGATCTCAGCAGATTCAGTATATGGGCTTCTTTCTAGATCATGTAGCCCTCTTCAGCTGAATGTTTCCTTCCCTTATTGACCATCCTGGGCCAATAATCTCTTTATCTGCATTTGTCATGGCCCTTGAAGTCTGAGCCACCCGGATCCTGCCAGGCGGGACAAAAGCTGGAGAGTCTTTTATGGAGAAAGGGAAATATCCTAGTGATGGGATGCGTTTCTCATTCTGGAAAGCCCCCAGAATATCAGGAGTTTCATCATCACAGCGTTATGTATAGAAATGCTATTTTAGGTAATTTAGCAGGTGCTATGTATATTAGTTTAATTTTTCTGTCTCCATCTGCTTCCTGCGCAGCTGAGCACGTGCCACGGCCGGCTGCAGGGGCGCAGGGATCTGACAAATAGGACAATAACCTTTCCAAAGAATTTCTCAAAATATCCTCCCCGACGTGTTTGGGGCATGGGTGGCGGCAGGATGGGCTGGGTGAAATAATACTGGTCTCAGCTCCAGCTCATCCAGGAGGGCTGGAAGAGTCCCTGGGAGGGGGGACTGCCCCTGGTCCCCGTTTTAGAGACATCGTGGCCTTTTGTTCTGCCTCCACCTGGCAGAGCAGCATCCCAGCATCTCCACAGGCTGGAAGTAATGACTCGTGGGTGCTTTGGGAGGCTGCAAATCTTCCCCCTGCTTGCCTGCTAACATTTTTCAATCCTATCTTTGCAAAGTCATGATCTTAAAGCTGAGCCTTATCCAGGTCCTCTCCAGCCTTTGTAATTGCATTACAGAAGCGGCAGGGAATGTGCGGAGCCAGGGGAGTGTGGGGGAAGGGCTGGCAGCATCGTCTGTTAAAGAAGGGAGAAGGGCAGGAAATTGTGGCAATTTTGGAGCTGGTTCAGTTTTTTCGGAGGCTGGGGGAGGGTAGGAGGGTGCTGGTTCAGTTTTTTCGGAGGCTGGGGGAGGGTTGGAGGCTTGGCTGTGGGCTGGAGCTACGGGAGGCTAGCGTGGGTGGTGGGACAGAGGGATGCTGGCCCTGGGGCTGCATCCCCATCCGTGGGGCCGTGTCCCCAGCACGCCTTGAGCATGGCGGAAGCTCAGCACCAGCAGGAAGGGATCTGTTCCCTCTTGCTTGTCACTGTGCCAGCCTGGAAACACGCAGGCTGAGATTTTTACTTCTGCTGCTGCCTCCGGCTGGAGCTGTGTGTTGGAGGTGGTGGTGGGGGGTGGGGAGGGCTTGGAGGAAGCTGGGAGAGAGGAAAGAGCAGTGCGGGGGAGTTTAGGCAGGGGAGGTCAGCCTGGGGGGACCAAGGGCTGCCCGGGAATGGGGCTGGAGGAATGAGCTTGAAGATACCCCCTGGCCCTGGGAGCTGGGTGGGGAGGGGAGGGCAGAGTGCTGCCCCAGTCAGGCTGCTGGGGGAGGTGATGGGAGGGTGGGAGCAGCAGCCAGAGTGAGGAGCAACCGGGAGTGAAAGGGAAAGAGGCTAGGAGGAGAAACAAACCCCAGCCATGTCCTCCTCCTCGGAGCGGGGAAGCCTGGGAGCAGCCAGGGCTGTGGGCTGGGAGTGGTGCTGACTGGGGGCCGCTGCTCTAGGAGCCAGAAAGCCCCAAATGAGAGAGGAGGGAGGATGCTGAGGGTGTCCCGGGAAAATCCCCAGGCCAAACGCTGCCCACAGCCCTGCCAGGCACCCCCAGGGTGCCAGGGTCTCGTCCATGGGGTGCGGGGCTGTCTTCTCCAGCCCCTGGGCTCTGACAGCACTGCTCTAGCACAAATAAACTTCTTCAGTTTGTTGTGGCGCTGCTATAGCTCGTGTTTCCAGCTGCAGAGCGAGGAAAACAATTTTTCAGGAATCCACCGGGCAGTTGTGCAAATAAATGTTTGCAAGGCCTTCGGCTGCCATAGTGACGAGCTCCATAGCAACCCCGCAAGGAAATGAATAATTCTGTGCTCGAAGTGGAAGTTAAAAAGGGATGTGGTGGCTGGGGGTGCCACAAAATAGCTGGTCAGCAAAGTACCCGGGTCCACCCTGCGCTGCTCGGGTGGATGCTTGTGGAAGCCCTTGGTAATGGGGCAGCCTTGTGATGCAGCACGCGGTGGGGCTGTGTCAAGGCTGCAGGGCAAGCCTTTTGTTTCGGCATGCTCTGCTTTCCATGTAACCAGGTTTAATGAAGGTCTCTGCAGGTCGTGCACTGGCTGTACGTGCCTCTGCTGGCGCAACCCCCATCCTGTGCTCCGCGTCCACCATGCCCTGAGCCCCCTAAGATGCTGCATCCCCGGGTTTGTCTCAAACGTGTGTTTGCTTCCTTCCCTCCAGTCCTAGCTGTGCTGGAAGTGTTCCCAAAAATGAAAGCCAGCTCTTTTCTGAGCTTTGAAGTGTGGAGTAGAATTGAACAGAGAAAAAAAAAAAATCTATCCTATGGGGGATGGGTTTTTAGAAAAAAACCTACTGAGTCAATGGCATTTGTATTAAAAACAGCGAGTCCTTGGAGTCATTTCCATAGGAACCAGCCCTCCCGTTCAGGGCAGCCTCCCCGCAGCAGCGCCCAAGGCTGCAGCCGAGTGGGGAGCAGTGCTGCAAGGGGGGGGTCTGAGGTCTGCCCGCCCCAGGCAGGGGGAGCGGGGCAGGGCAGGGCAGGGCAGGCTGCTTGCTGTTGAATCAGTGATTCACAGCTCTGATTCACAACTCCATCCTAGAGCCGTGGAAGACAGCCAGGTCTGGTCATCAGCTGTGTGCTTTTTTCCAATGCTCGAAGTTATTTTTGGGTGTTTTTAGATTACAGCACTTGTTTTTTTCTGTGCCTCTGAATTCTGGATGATTGCACTGCAAGTAATTGAGGCACTTGAATTTTCTGCTTAAAGAAGTGAGCTCAATACCATTTTTTTGCAACTCTAAGACATTTCTAAAGTAACTTTTCTGCGTGTCATCATGGGGAGCAGGCACAACTTCGGGGATGTTTGTGCAAAATTTGGGAACACTGGGTGCAGTAGATTTGCAGAAAAGGACCTGGGGCCCATCAGGTTGAACACGAGTCACCAGTGCACCCTTGCTGTGATGGAGACACGCTGTGTACTGGGTTTTACTGGAAAGATTGTAGTCAGCAGGTCAAGAGAAGAGATGGTTGCCCTCAATTTGGCACTTACGGGACCACACCTGGAGCACTGTGCCCGGTTTTTGGGCTCACCACTGCAACAAAGACATGGCCATATGGGAGCCACCAAAATGATCAGAGGTCTGGAGCCTGTGGCAGGGGAGGAGAGGCTGAGAGGGCTCCTTCAGTTTGGAGGTGTGACAGCTAGGAGAAGGGTCTCATTGCTGTCTTCAGAGGTGCACAGTGAAAGGACAAGGGTCAATGGGCACATGTTGCAACAAGTCAAATTTGGAGTAGGTATTAGGAAACGTTTTGCACCCAAGGGTGGTCAAACACTGGAACAGGAGGCCAGAGAGATGGAGAAATCTCATACTCAAAATGTGGCTGCTCAGAGCCCTGAGCATCTAATATAAAGTTGGATCCAGCTGAAAGCTTGGCCCTGCTTTGAGTGGGGTGTTGGACCAGAGACCTTCCCTCCTTCGTTAGGCTGGGTGCTTCATGTCCCTCTCCATCTGAATCAGTCTGTGATTTTGTGATCCCACAGGGCATTAAGGGGATGTTGGGCTTTGGCTGTCCCCCTGACACTCGGGTATAACCGTAACCAGTGAAGTCCACCGCGTGAGTTCACATGTGTTCACTCCTTCTCTAAAACCAGAAGAAAGGAAAAGGGTCTGAAACACTGCCCGTCTCCCCGTCCTCTGGGGATGAACCTCTCTCTGCTCACTGGTGATGCAGGGTCACCCTTCCCTGGGAGCACACACCTCTAAAACACTAGGTCAAAACAACCTGAACAAGATCCACACATTTCTTGTACAGCCGCTACTCTTGTGCTGTGCACCGGAGGGGTTGGGCTGTGTCGCTCAACCCCCTCCCAGGCTGCAGGACTAACCATCAAACACTGGAACAGGAGGCCAGAGAGATGGAGAAATCTCATACTCAAAATGTGGCTGCTCAGAGCCCTGAGCATCTAATATAAAGTTGGATCCAGCTGAAAGCTTGGCCCTGCTTTGAGTGGGGTGTTGGACCAGAGACCTTCCCTCCTTCGTTAGGCTGGGTGCTTCATGTCCCTCTCCATCTGAATCAGTCTGTGATTTTGTGATCCCACAGGGCATTAAGGGGATGTTGGGCTTTGGCTGTCCCCCTGACACTCGGGTATAACCGTAACCAGTGAAGTCCACCGCGTGAGTTCACATGTGTTCACTCCTTCTCTAAAACCAGAAGAAAGGAAAAGGGTCTGAAACACTGCCCGTCTCCCCGTCCTCTGGGGATGAACCTCTCTCTGCTCACTGGTGATGCAGGGTCACCCTTCCCTGGGAGCACACACCTCTAAAACACTAGGTCAAAACAACCTGAACAAGATCCACACATTTCTTGTACAGCCGCTACTCTTGTGCTGTGCACCGGAGGGGTTGGGCTGTGTCGCTCAACCCCCTCCCAGGCTGCAGGGACTAACCATGGCCCTTCTTTCCCCCCCTTTCCAACCCAGCCCTGGGCAAGTCTGGTGCTCGGTGGTGGCCGGCTTTCCCGTCTGTGCCTGCATGCAGCCGTGGGGCCAAGGGTCATTGGGGTGGAGAGCGAGGACCACCTGGTCAGGGAGCAGAGTGAGGTTGGGGGTCCTGGTGCTACGTCCTAGGTGAATGCCCTGACCACAGGGTGAGCCTTTCCTTCCATGCATTCCCGCTGTCCTAGGGCATGGAGGCACAGCTTTGACAGGAGGCAGGAGGAGCTTCTGTCCAGTGCAGCCCGTTGCCCGAAGGAGAGGTGGGAGGGGAGGAAAGAGTCTTTCGGGAGGTGGAAAATGTGATGCTGGCACTGCTGCGTCAAAGAGGGAGTTGAACCTGGGCCTCCGATTTCAAAACAGAGTTCAAACCACTGGAATATTACACTTTAAAAAAAAAAATTGATTTGGCACTTCCTTGTGTTTTCCTTTTCCCCATCCCTGGATCCCATCAGCATGCCAGGGCAGCCCCCCGAGCCAGGACCAGCGGCTGGGAGGCACCGGGGTGTTTCTGGGCAGCTCTCCTGCAGCCCTGAAAAACCTGGGAACCTCAGCTGCCAGCCGGCGGGGCAGGAGCTGCTGGGGTTAACTGGTGGCCGAATGGGTTGTGGTTTGCAATGGGGTTTAGCTTCCTAAGTCCTTTATTGGATCTAGCCCGGGGCTCTATTCCCAGCCCTGCTTGTGACATTAACGGGTCACTGTAGCCCCAGGGCTGTCCCCGCTTTGTCCTCGCTGCCTGGACTGCCTGCACGCTGCTCGCTGGCACAACACCGAGTGCAGGGCAGCAGTACCCATGTCTGAGGAGTCTCAGCACAGCCATCATGCCAGTGCTGAAATCAATTTGCGAGGTGGGCAAGCCTCGCTTCTGGCCTTCTTGAAACTGTGCCACCACACATGTCGCGGAGGAGCGATATAAATAGTTTTTGGAATGCCCTGGGTTGCAGCGGACAGCAGGTATTTCAGAAGCGGTGCTGTTGGCAGTGTCGTGCTGGGGCAGCCTCTGCTACATTAGTGATTGTTTGCATCCTCCACAAATAAACCGGTGTGAGAGCAGTGGCCCGCACCTGGCTGGGGATGGATCAGGCAGGCGGTACAGAAGGGGAAGGGACGGATGGTCGTGTGGTCCTGGCACAGGTCCTGCGTGTCTTTGGGCAGGTTGCTTAAGACCAGATTTTCAGCAGAGTACCTGGGAATATCTATACATGCATCCTTACACTCAGATCTTGTATTTCAAAGGGAGTTTGCCCATATGTACCCCTCACTGGGTCCATACCAAGCTGTGTGACCGAGCAGGACCATGTGGGGCCTGATCAGAGCTCATGGGCACTCTTATCCATCCTGTGCATCTGCAGTTTTTCTTTCTGTGTGCAGGACATTTGCACGGGGAGGACGGAGAAAGCTCTCGTGCATTCAGGGCTTCCCTCCTTGCAGAGCTTTATTGCAGCTGGGGCAGTGACCTAGACACAGGACCTGCCCGCGCTACAAGGTCATCATGGCACATACCACCTTCAAGGACGTGCCTGTGGGTCCGTCCCATTTCCGAAATGGCCATATTGAGCTTGTCCTGTGTGTGAGGGCTGCAGCGCGTGCAACCGTCGGGGTCACTTGGGCAGCGGGATGCTCAGCAGGGTGGCGAAGAGCCCATCTGCCACCCAGCATGTGGCGCTGAGTTGGCACCGGCAGTGCCTGCGCTGGCATTTGCAGTGCGCGGGGTGCCGAGTGCTCAAGCACGGAGCTGCTGGCAGGAGACCCCAGAGCTGGGGGAGATCTCGGCTGCTTGAGCATGTCTGAGCAGGGCTTCCGGGTCTGAGCAGGGCTTCGGGGGCTGGCAGCTCCTGGGTGCAAGGGCTGGGACCACAGTGGTGGAGGAGGAGGCCACCTCCGTGCCTTGCAGCCTGGTGGTTTGAACGCTTGCCTGAGAAACAGGCTCAGCTCTCTCCAAGGGGAAGGGCTTTCAAATCCCCCATCTCGCTTCTGGAGAGCTCCCAGCTGCAAGAGCAGGGCAGCCCTCGCCCCAGGCAAGCCAGCACACAGCCAAGGGGCAGCTGGCATCCCAGTGGGCAGCAAGAGCTGCGGGTGGTCAGAGCACTCAGCTGGGAGAGGGGAGACCGGCAGTCTGAGTGATGTGGTCACTTAAGGTCAGAGCAGAGGAGGACCCAGGAAGCTGGTGAGATGTTTAGGTCTCTCTGCTGGAAGCAGGGAGGCTCTGGAGGGGCTCTGGGAGCACAGCCCTGACCTCTCCGGAGGGGAAGTGCTGCTGCTAGTGAGAAGCGGCCGAGCACAGCTGGCACTTGGCAATCGTGAACGTGGGGCTTGTCAGACTGCGCACAGACTGCTGATAGTAACCTTGGTCACAAACTCTCCCTAATCAAAGCCTGGTAGCATCCCCAGAGGTTTCCCAGGCAGATCTGTGGTGCCCAACCGCTCCATCAGCCAGTCCTGGGGAACCAAGGTGGGTGCCCACCTCCCTTCTCTCCTCTCCCCATTGCTCCAGCCTCCCCAGGACTGTTTGCTGCCAGATCTGCAGAGCTGGCAGCTGCTCTTGGCCTCCCTTCAGAGCAGGTTTTGCAGTGCCAGGCAGCTGGCTCCATGCTGATCCCAAAGCCCACCACGCCACAGAGTTTTCTCACCCTCTGTCTTACAAATGAAGCTGCAGAATGGAGTTGTAGCCTGAAATAGCTTGAAAGGTGCATCCACTCACATGGCCTGCAAAAGGAACAGAGGACCTGGTCGTACAAGGGTGCATACACCTCTGGGACTTTAGGACCAGCATTTTCTGTGGTATTATATTACATTGGTGGGATTTTGAGGTCATGAGGTGCTGGCTGTCTCTGAAGTCAGCAGGAGTTAGGCAGGTGGTGCTGGAAGCACCACTGAGCCCCCAGGTGCTTTAACCCCAAGTGGTTATTCTTCAAAAGCCTGGAGAGGGATGGAGACCTTTGAAAGTGTCTTGACTCTTGAGTATTATTTAATAGAAGGATTTAAAGCCTGCAAACACCTCTTCACCAGCAAACAAGCCCGCAGCCTTGGCTTCTCATGCTCTCTGACAAGCCCACTCCTCCTGACCGAGCTGCAGTAACTTGCTGTTTTTTATTTCTTTTCCCATAGCTCCCAGAATGGAGAGGAAGGTGGAGCCTGGCCGAACAACCAGTTTGACACGGAGATGCTCCAAGCCATGATCCTGGCTTCAGCAAATGGTTGGTCTTCATCGTGTGTGGGAAAACCACAGCACTTGCTCTCGCGCGGACACCTCAGATGCATGCCGTTAGATAAGATGCTGTTGGGACTTATGTATCTGGGTTATCTGGGGTGGCTTCGAAAGTCCTTCTTCAACAGTTGCTGGTGGAAAAGCACTGCTGTCATTGTTACCCTGCAGAGGAGAGGGGTTGGGAAGGATTCAGGTAGAGGAGATGCCAGGTAGCCACCAGCATCAGGCGTGCTGTAGACAGGGGTACCTCTTTCACCCAAACTATATTATCTGTGTACTGGACAGAATGTTATCTGGCTCGTGATGTGGTTGTGTTACATGAAAGAGCCGGTCCTGAGATGATGTTTTATAAACTACTTGGTTCCAGAAGGTCACAGTAAATGAAACGTCTGCTGTGTTGCAACTTGCCGTAAGGCGAGGAGGTAGAAAGCCTGAAAGATTTGCTTGTGGCTAGAGGCTGGGCCAGGAATACAGTAATCACCTGACTCCGTATCCCCAACAATCCTCGTGTCCAGAGACACCGGCGTGTGCTCCCTGCTCACGCCAGGTCCCTCCGCCGAGCCGCGGGCTCGCCAAGGTTTGCCCCACCAGCTGCTGTTGTAGTCGCAGGGGTTTGGTTTGGGGTCATTTTGGGTTGGTTTGTTCTGGTTTATGGCTGCGCCGTGTGGAAGCGGTGGGCAGGGAGGGGTGTTCCCATGCACCCGCGGTCTCCATGGCTTTTTATATAAAAGAACTGCAGTTATCACTCTGCACAGTGCTCTGGATAAAGAGGCTGTTTCTTATGCAGACTTTATTTATAAATACCTCCAAGTCTTTTCCCCCTTGATTTAAAAATAGAAGCAACAGCACAGCCATAAAACCCTGTGCAAAATGCTTAGGATGTTTCCTCTGAGCTGTTGGGAGAGAAGGAATCTGGGGGAGGAGGGATGGCTTTGGTGTTGCTTTCTTGGAAAGCTGCTGCAGCTGAACTTTGCCGCTCTGCAGACACCGGGCAGCCTGGAGACACAGCTGCCATGGCCAGGGAGAGGGACGAAGGTCTTTGGCAAGGGAGTTGTTTACACTCAAGAGATAGAAACAATGCGAAAATGTGTCTCTGCTCTGAAAAACGACCATGGAAAAAATAGCCTCTGGGGCTGCATGTGGTTATCATCACCCGGTGCCTCCAGATCCAGTTTCGTTGCTCGCAAATAAAGCTGTTTTTCTGACTGCCACTCCAGCGGTCCCCAGGATCAGAGAGCTCAGCGGGTCCCTTCCAGGTTAAGCACCGACTTCCACGTAGCCCTGGGCCCCGCTGCAGCAAATCTCCCCCAATCCACAAATCTCAAACAGTCCTAACCTCTCCCACGGCTTCAGCCTGCCCAGGGGGTTAATTTAAATCAGATCTATCCGCTGGGTAAAGGCTTCCCCTGCTGCAGCCCCAGGGAGGGGATGGCTCTGTGCACTCCATCCTTTTCTTGCCCATGCCGGTCCCTTGCTGCGCTGGCTGGGGCCAGGTGGGGAACACAGCACAAGCTTTTTCCACCAGCACTGTGTTTTCATGTCTCCCCTGCCCTCTGTCCCCCCTTTTCTGCTCTCGTTCATTAAGCTAACAGTGTTGATTGGAGCAGGCTTTGATTAGGGCCAGTGCTAATTGCCCGTTAAGCTTTGTGCTGCCCATCCTTGGGTAATGCTTCCTGGCTATTTAAATGATCCTTATCTCTTACTGTCACCTGCTGAGCTCTGTTCGAGCTCCGGGGCGGCAGGTGGGACACAGTGACACAGGTGACAGCACTGTGTGCCCTTCACTCACCCGCTCCTCCGAGCGTGAGCTGCTCCCGCACGGAGCGGTTGATGCTGACTTCCACCGCACCATGTCAAGCCCATGCTCGAGTCCGCACCGAGCAGGGACCACCCGGGAGGCAGAAACTCCTCTGATGCTGCTCTGCTCCATGAGCTAGGGATGCCCCCCAGAAGGGGCTGGTGATGCCCTGCCTGCACCCTTACCCCGTGCTAGGGGTTATCCTTTGCTTCAGCAGGAGGCAGAGCTGGCCCTGCCATGCCAAACCTGCGTGACCCAGTCGCTCTGAGGATTAAATTGCTTGCCCAATGGTTAAATCACCCTCCCAAGCCAGAGAGCCTGGGGACCTGGTTTCCCCCCAGGGCTGTGATTCTGCTGTAGGGCTTCTGTCTCCCTTCCCGAGTTCCATTCCTCTGGATCTTCCTCCCTTGCAGCTGGGAACAACAGGAAAAGCCAGTGTTTTGAGCTATCTGAAGGGGCAGAGGCAGCTGCTAAGACCAAGGAACACAGATGCTCCAGGACACCAGACACTGAAGGGCAGACATCCTGTCCTTAAAATACTCTGGCTTCCAGCGAGAATTTATAGGGGTGCCATGAGATGGTGGGAGAGCAGACAGAAAGGCAACCCGAGGAGGTCCTCCTCCCCAGCTCCGCTGCCCGCAGGCAGGGGCAGACGCACTATATTGGGTTCTCCTGAAAGCCCCACCAGCAGCTGCAGCAGCACGTGCTCTGGGGCTGCCTCCGGCCGGCCTCTCCTCCCCTCTGCCCACGAGGGCGGTGGAGCCACTAGCTGGTTATTTTTGCCGAAGCCCAAATTCTTGCTTTCCTCCTCGGGTCCGTTTGGGGTAATGGCTGGCTGCTGGTAAAGGCTGAGCGTAACCTTTCCAGCAACAAGAGCTGAAATGCCCTGCTTGGCAAGAGCAGCTCGGTGCCCATTTATAAACCTCTATTGTCCCTGTTCTCTCTTCTTTTCAGCCTTAATGTCAATGTTACCTAGAAACAGCCCTTTGCTCTTACCCGGGACCAACTGGCAGGCTGGGAACTTCACGGGCGGCTTTTTCTCCCCCATGAAAGCTGTGCTGTGACTGCAAACTAGTTCATGGGGACCAGTTGTCCTGGACGGTGCTGGCAGCCCCCAGCCGCCTCGCTGCTCAGAGCCTTGCTGCATCTGGGATGGCCCAGAGGGGAAGCAGGGCAGCGGCACCCAGGGCAGAGTGGGGGGTGCCCAAGCCCACCAAGCCCCCAACCGGGCTGTCTTCAGCTGGGAGAGCCCAGAAAAAAAAAAAATCTCCCCTGCTACCAGAGGCCGTAGTCCACCTGCGAGCCAGTCCCTGGCTGCAGCCTGGCCTGACAGCACATCTCTACCCATCCCCTCTCTGTTCCTAACACCCTGATGGGTGTGGGGTTGAGTTGGTTGTTAATGAAACAAGCTGCTGCTGAGGTGAGTGAGGATTCGCGATAAATATCACTAACTGTATATGCACATCTCCTCCAGCCCTCCTCCAGCCCAAGGTCCTCAAAGCCCTGCCAGGTCTGGGACCCATTTAATGGGGCCTGTAGAAAAATTCTCCTGCCGGTGAATGCTTCCACAGCGGAAAGCAAAATGGCATTTCCCTGCACTGGTTCGCTGTGTTTGTACACCATCCTGCACATCCCCCAGCCTCGGTGCACAATATCCCGCCTGTTTTTGGACGCGCTGTGTGTTTCCCTCCGCCTGCTCCAGCAAAGCAGCTGTAACTTTTCAAACTGCAGTTGCTTCATACTTCCGACCTCTGTGAGGGGATGTGTACACAGCAATATTTCAGGGGGGTGGTGGGATGTGGCTCAGCTTTTTGTCTAGCTTTCTGGCTGGCTTAGCCACCTCCATCTGCTCAGGGGAAAGCAAAGGCAACACGGAGGTGTGCACAGATCTGGTCTGGAGTGAGGAAAAACACGAGGGGACCAGCCCACGTTTTCTGCTTGTTGTTTTTCTTTATTCCCGTAGTCTCTCTGCCTGTGAAAGGAGGGAGTAGCAGCCCCGGACTCTGCCTTGGGCCCTACAGGCTGGGTTTCTCCAGCCTCCCAGGAGAGAGTGTCCATAGCCACATGCACGAAGCAGTTAGTTAAAAGGCTGAGATGGGATCCACAGTATCCAATGCAAAGACAGGGTTTTAGCAACTAATTTCTGAGCAGGGCTGTGCAAGGATCCCACCGTGGGCTGTGCGCGGGCAGTCACGCCGGAGCAGGGTCACGCAGCGGCTCATGAAACAGCATCGCTCGTGCCCTGCCCCTCCCCCTGTGCTCATTTCTCCCCCTGCCTCTCTGCATCCCCCCGTCTCCATCTGGTCTCTACCTTCCAGCAGTGCCCCAGCATCCCGGGGGTCCCTGCACCCGCCCCTGCCCCCGCACTTGCTCTCTCCTTGCTGGAGCTTTGCAGCGTGGCAGGAATCAATTTGCCTTCCCCTCCCCCTGCTCCCAGATCTGGACCGTCGGACGCGCTTCGGCATTGATCTGCTTCGTGCTCAGCTTCCTAGAGCCACTTTGCGGTACTGCAGGGGAGGGATTTTCTTTCTCATCTCGTGCTCTGCTCCCTGAATAAACCCGGCTGGAGAAATACTGGGGGCAGGGTTTTAAATGCAGTAGAAAAAAAAAATATTGGATTTCCCTTAATGCATTACTAGTGGATGTGGCTGTACAATAACGTTCGTAATGGGCTGCTTTCGGAGCGGGAGGGATGTTTTTCTGCGGAGGCAGCAGCCGGGGAGGGGGCAGAGCAGACAGCGTCAGGCAGGCAGGGAGGGACAGGCAGCCCCATCGCTGCCAAGGGCAGAGGAGAGGTTGCCCTACCCTGACCAGCCTCCAGCCCCAAATCCCAAACCTTTAGCAATGATGTGAGATGGACCCAAGGGATTTCAGTGCCGGCTGTGCCGTGCTCCCCAGCACACACGTTGCAGCCATCTCGTGGAGCGTTAGCGCTGAAGGGTACCGAGGGGTGGGGGTGAAGGCTGGTGGCACCGAGGTCTGGGTTTGACACCCAGCGAGAGCCTTTCGGGGCTGCTGGGGCTTGGGGTGGGCTCTGGCCGGCACTAACAACCTGCTCTTCTCTTTCACTCCCCCCCCTCCGGTGTCCCCCCACAGAAGCTGCTGACGGCAACTCGACCCTGGGCGGCGGGACGGGCACCATGGGGCTGAGCGCCCGCTACGGCCCCCAGTTCACCCTGCAGCACGTCCCCGATTACCGGCAGAACGTCTACATCCCGGGCAGCACCGCCACCCTCACCAATGCCGCTGGCAAGCGCGACGCCAAGAGCGCCGGCTCCTCAGGAGGCAACAAGAAGAAATCCGGGAAGAAGGAGAAGAAGTAGAGAAGAAAAAGGAGACCTTAGAGCTACAGGGCAGCCGGCTCCAGCACTCCCCCATACCACAGCCCAGGCCGGAGGACGAATGTGAATTTTTTTGTGATGCAAAAAGCAGGAAACATTGCGAATGTATCTCATCATCATCAGAGCTAGGAGCAGGGTCTCGCTGCTGTTAGATCTCATGATGAAAACCAATCCGGAAGCTAAACCGAACGCAAACAAGTGCCCTGTGAATACTTGCTAATGTTTTATACAATCCCTCGGATATTAGAATATGCAAGGGTGGAAGGTCTTCTGCCACGTCTTTGGATCCAATTTTCTCCCAGATAGTCTGAGAAAGGTACAGGGCTTGTGCTCAGCTTTGCCCAGTGTAAATAATTTTAACGTGGATCTTTTAATTTATAGACCTTCGATCATTTTTTGGAAAGGAAAAGGAAGTTCCTAGCTTAGAGCCCATGCTCCAGATCTTTGCTCTTAAACTTTCCATTAGTAAAATTCACCCCCAGTTAATGATAGCGATGGATTTGTTGCTGAGAAGTTGGTAGGGAGTGCTTCAGTTCCTGCTTACCTGTTACCCGGAAAAAAAAAAAGTAAGTGTTTATATTGCATGAGTCAAAAGGAATATGGCAAAGCTGCGTCCTAAACTTTTTTTTTTTTTTGAAAGTGCAACCACTGATGGCCTGAAATACGAGACAAAAAACCCCCTCCTGATGTCTGAGAGGTAGGGAATTCAATGAGGAGCATGCCGAGGTGTGCGGCAGCTGCCCCAGCGGTTCTAGGGGTCTCCGAAGAGCAGACACATCTCATCCCTTCTTTGCAGTAAATATTTATATGTACAGTCAATGTTCTTCTGGAATTAAAGCTAAGAGAATCTCACTCCCCTGCTGCCAGGCAGCCGTCTGGCTGAGTCCCTGCCAAGGGGACCAGGGGACGATGCTTCACGTTTCTGCACACTGCATCTGCATGCACGTCCTTCACCTCACACCTGCACTAGCCCAGTTAGCTCCACGGACCAAGAGAAGTCCTCGCATGCCCACACAGCGTGGTGTGAACACGCTGGCAGCTGCCCGAGCCTCCGTGCTGGGGCTGCCTTGGGGGGGTGGGGGTGGGATTGCTCAAGTGGGATGGGGAGACTCATCACTTCATATTTGGGGTGTGGACCCCAAATAAGGGGGTTATTTGGGGTCTCACCCAAAGGGGTGAGATCCGTGGAGCTGCCGGCGCATGGCTTTGGTGCAGAGTTGGTGAATGAGTAAGTAACAGTTGGTTTGGTGGCACCTGGGGACCAGACCCGGAGGGGGGACCCAAGAGCTGGGGGTGAGTGCGGGGTGATGCTGCAAAGCCAGTGAGCGGGGGGTGACAAGCCGGGGGGGAGGTCGCATGGGACCACGCCAGGCCAGCCCAGAAGAGGTGATGCTCCCGCTGGCTTTCGGCTTTCTACCCTGCGGAAGGAATTGAAGGATGAGGAATAGAGTTTTTCCGTGTGCCCATCACCCTTGCACCAGGCCGGCTTCCCCTATCAAAGCAGCTCCGAGTCCCCCCCTGGGAGGCAGAGGGGGACTTCATGTAGCCAGAGGGAGGAGAGGGGCTGCAGGGTGGCCAGGAAGGGACTGCGCTGGCTTTCCCAGGGGGTGTGTGTTGTTTTTTTCCCTTTTTAATCACTAACACGTAACTCACCTGAGTGGGTCCAGCCCTCTCGGCCAGGCTCTGGCACGGCAGCGGTCACCCCGCCGCCGCCCCCTCCCCAAACCCAGGGCAGCAGAAGCATCCGCCGTGTTTCATCCGGATCTGGCCACCTCCGGCGCTGGCTGCACTGGGAGCGGTTCCCACCCTGTCCCCTGCAGCTGCCACCTGCCCCCCTCTAGAAATGCTGTAGCTGAATCGTAGTCTTTATATTTCTTTTTAATCTGCAATCTGAGGTAGCGTAGTGAGTGTTGTGTATTTAGTGGCGTGTTATTTTTAATCTCGGTAACTAACTTGTGGACACCAGTATTTTCAATTTTCTCTGTATCTTCTTTCCATGTGGTCCGTGCTCCGAGTGTACGTGAAACACGTTTGCCCTTCCAATGTGTCTAATATTGAATTATACTTATATATTATATATATGCTTATATCCTTCTTATACCCATATAGACCAATGTCGATGTGTTACACACAAGTTTTATACTCTAATATTTATATTGCTTTTTTTCTTTGGGAAAAAAAAAATAATAAAATGGTTTCTTCTGAATAAATGGTATTTATTCCCATGGGAAGAGGGGGGGGCACAGATGGGGCCTGTCCATCCCGATGCTGCCGCTGTGCCAAGGTGGGGGGTGGTTCAGCCCAAACCTGGCTCCAGCAGTGGGGATGCTCTTGGGGCACCCCTGTCCTCAGGTCCCCCAGGCCTTTGGGCTGAGGATGACATGGCCGTGGGTGGCACCAGTGTGCTCCTGGCTGGCATTTTTGGGGAAGGGCAGAGCAGACCCTGTCACACCCCACCAAGGAGACCACGGTGTCCATGGCTACAGCCTCTGCCCCAGAACCGAGGGGATCCAGTCGCCCTTCCCCATCACTGGCAGGGATCCGGTCACCCTTCCCCAACCCTGGGGGGATCTGGTCACCCTTCCCCATCACTGGCAGGGATCTGTTCTCCCTTCCCCAGCCCCGGTGGGGATATGGTCACCCTTCCCCATCACCAGCAGGGATCCACTCTCCCTTCTCCAGCCCCGGGGTGATCCGCTTTTCATGGTGCCCGGGCTCCCCACTCTGCGCTTGGAGGGGGGCAATGGGGGTGTGTGTGGTTAGGCGCTGTGCCCAGGGCCCCCTGGCCAAGACGAGCACCCCACCCTCTCCCTAGGGGAGAAACGTCCCGTGGCTTGGGGTGTCACAACCACGGACAAGAAAACAAGCTGCTGCCGCCCAGATGTGAGGGGGAGAGTGGAGGGGGTGGGGCCAGAGCAACCCAGGGAGACAGACAGGCAGACAGACAGACAGACACCCACCCATCCAGGGGGCTTGGTTTGATGTGTCCCCCCCCATTAGCAGTGTGCAGGAGGCTCTAGGAGAGCAGGGCACAGCCCCTCCCCCCGTCCCGTATTCCCATCCCATCCCCCCCAGTGCCTCCGTCTGGGCTGCAGCTCCATGGCCTCCACCTCCCTGTCCCCCAGCACACCCCGAGACTGCCCTTACACACAGAGACCACCCCCCGCCCCCC
>NW_008795185.1:35142-39790 GCF_000699145.1 Aptenodytes forsteri | reverse complement strand
AGCCCACCCCCCCCCCCCCCCTGGCAGACTGACAGACACTCCCCAAATCCCCTGCACCCCGCAGAGACACACCCCTTCCCCCCAAATTCTGCTGCACTCCCACAGAGACCCCTGGAAATCCCCATGCACCTCTCATAGGCACCCCCCCTCCCCCCAAGGTCCCCTCTGCCCCACAGAGCCAACCTTCCTCCCCTCCCTGTGCACATGGGGACAGCCCTGGTCACCCACACACGCACGTACATGCGTGCGCACACGTGTGCACACCCACATGCACCCACATGGGAGGGGGTTCCAACCAGAGCATCCTCCTTTGGGACAGGCGGTCCTAGACCACAGGGGAGGACACAGGGGTCAGGGTGGTGACAGGGCAGGGACCTGGTGCAGTGGAGCCCCTGTCACGCCGTGCTCTCTGCCCCCACCCCCGGGGCCACTGTCCCTTGCATGATGGAGCACCTGGAGCGCATTTGGGGCAGCTCCAGGGGGACAATGGTGGGGATCAATCACGTCGACCCACCCCTAACGGGGAGCAGGGCTGAGCATGTCCAGGTGCCACCCGTGGGCTGTCCCCAGCACCCGCCCCAGCCGGGGAGACATCGTCCCAGGGCACCGGGCACCGCCGCCTCCTTTGCCAGTGATGCCACCGGGCACCTGGAGCTGGATGACGGGGGCTGCGGGTGGAGGAAGAGGGGAGGGTCAGGCCGGTGGGTCCCTGGCTGGGTGACGGCCACTGCCAGCGAGGAGCAAAGAGGCTTTGTGGGACTGCGGGTGTGGGTCTGGCTTCAGGAGCCGCAGCCTCTCCTGCACCCTGAGCCCCGCGGTGTCCCTGTGTCCTCAGCTGCTGGTGTCAGCGTAAGGGTGCGTGCAATATGAGGGTGCTTATTCAGTTTCATTTTATTTCTCCTCTCTGTTGCACTAAAATCACCCAAGGGCACTGCGAAAACCAGGAAGGGAAAGGCACAGAGGCACAAACCTGGCCAATTAGTGCTGATGAAGGGAACCCGGTCAGCCGTGCTAATTAGCAGGGACACGTGGGAGTGGGAACATGTTCATTGCAGCATGGTTAGCTGATGGAGGGCTTCCTGAGCTGGGGTGATGAGAAAAGGGAGGCCGACAGAAATAGGGCCTGAATCACAGCCCTGACAAAAGGGACGCAAAGAAGGTGACAGGACTGAGCCTCTGGCAGCCGCTTGGGCTGAGTGACCATCAGGGGATTAGAGACATCGCTCCCGGGAAGGGCGACTCGACCTTGGAAAGGAGGGGACAATCCTGGATGCGGGATGGGAGCGAGTGAGTGGGTGGGGGGTGTCTTTCACCTCCAGCCGTGGTGGGGACTGAGGGACTCTGTGGCTGGAGTGGGACTGCGGGTTACAGCCCATGTGCCTGGTACCGGCTGCTGTGGGGGTGTAAGTGGCTGTATCCCCCCCTCCCAAACCAGGTGTGCATGGGGTGTGCGTGTGTATTCACTAGCAAACTTAGAGGTGGCCCAGCCGGCAAGCAGAGGGGGGCCTTGGGTCCAGGCTGGGGTATCAGGTGTGTGACGGTCCATGCTGGGATGCTCTGAACATCTCTTAACAGGCAGAAGGAGTATCCTCCTCCACCCTGGTGCCCTCCTGCTGCTGCTTCGCTCTGCTGCTTGTCCTCCTCCATCTCCTTCTTTCCCCCCGCATTGAGAGCAGCTCAGTGCCTCTTCCCCCGGCTCCTGCTGTCTCTTGTCACCCTCCCAGGTACATCCATGGCATGGGACCATGGGAGCCCTGGGCTTCTCCACTGGAAGCCCTTGGTGGTGCAGGAATAGGTCATACCAGGGCTGGAGCTCCTGTTGTTATTCCCCCAGGGATTGTTCCCAACTCACTGTCGGCTCTTGGCAGGGCTGGAGCCCGCAGATGCTGTGGGCAGTGATGGGCCCATGTCACCAGCTTGTGGGGCCCTTGTTTGCAGCAGTCACTTTTTGACCTTGCAAATCAAACCAAAACAATAACAGCAAAAAAAAAAAAGGAATTGAGCAAACCTAATTTTCCACTGGATTTGTGAGCTGAGCTGACCCATGGTTGCTTGGCCCCGGAGAGGGCTTGGTGGGGAGCTGGAATCCTGCCCGCTGACGTGTTCCTTGGCATCAGGCTGTGGTCACTGGCTGAGTCCCATCAGGCAGCTCCTCCAGCCGTGACCTCACCCAGCAAAGAGTGGGGGGAAAAAAAAATCACCAAAAAAAGTTGAGTTTTCATGCAGCTCCCTCTCTCCCGCTCCTTCGGGGTCCCCAAAGGCAGTCGGGAGGTTGCCTCGGGTCTGACACAGGCACGGGGAGCTGCAGGGCTAAGTGGGGCTTTGTGCATTCCCGTGCCAAAAGCCTGCAGCTGGATTTGGAGCCTGCCCTGAGCAGAAGAGACGCTGGGGAGCTGGCGGCAGCGGGGGCTTCTCCTCGCACGAATGCATCAGTGGGGAGGGCAGCCGATGCTGTCAAAAAGCACTTGGAAATCTTGGTGCTTGAGACAGAGGAGGTCTAAAAGGGACTCACTGGGGCAGCAGGTGCAAACGGGTCAGGCGAGGAGAGCGGGTGCCCACAGCAGGGTGGCGCGATGGGAAAGCCCTTCCCGCAGCTCGCGCCACCTGGCTCCCCACCAGCCCCTTGCCGTAACATCCCCTGGGATTGTGTTTCCCTCTGACACAGCTGGCCCCTCTCACAGCCTCACATTCCTGGGTGGGAACGAGAGGTGTTTCGCCATCCTCCACGTCCCTTCCTGCCCTATAAATCCACTTCCCGATTTTTTTTTTTTTTTTTTTTTTTTTTTTTTTTTTTTTTACAGCTGAAGCCCAGCGTGTGGAGACAGAATAAAATTTGCCTTTTGCTGGCTGAAACCTTGTGCCTGCGGTGAAGGAGAGGGTGGAGGGAGGGCGCTGCCTGCCCTTTGCCGGCCCCACTGGGGCACGGTGGCTGCCAAGAGCTAATCCATGACGCAGAGGAGCAGGGCCAGCCCTCAGCCACTCTCCGGGCTGCAGGAGACCAGGCAAAATAGAACTTGGTGGGATTTCGCCCTTTTGCAGCCTGCGTGACCTTGCAGTGGCCTCTGCCGTGCAGCGATATGAGCTGCTTGGAGCCCTCTCTATCTGTCTGTCCGTCCTCCCCTGCGGGGCAGAGGCGGCAGAGCCCTTGCCCCAGCCGTGCTGGTGGCCGGGTGCCGGAGGAGCTCAGCCCTGGGGAGCTGACAGCAGCTGCAGCCAAGACCTGAAGTCATGGAGCGGGGGAGAGGGGAGGGCAGGGAGGGGCAGGCAGGGGAAGGAGAGGGATGCCAGGCGGGACGAAGGCAAACGGGGCGGAGGGGGGAGATGCTGTGGGCACTGCTGTCGGGCCACGGTGAGGCCGGAGGGGCTCAGCTCCAAGGGGACGGTGCTGTCCCCCCTGGGAGCCCACACGCTCCGCTGAAACTTGCTGGGGCCCCTGTGATGCTGTGGGTGGGACCTGCCAGGGTCACTGTCACGGAGCTGCTGGTGGAGGAACACACTTGCCCCCTGGGTCTGACGCTGCCTCTGAAGTCAGAAACACCCCTCCACCCCCCCAGAGCCCAGTGCTGGCCCCCTCCTCCCCCCCAAACCTGTCCTGGGGAGTCCCTGGGGGCACACAGCCAGGAAGGGCTAATTCCCTCATGGATGCACCCGGCCCACATCGGTCCCCAGGGAGTTTGGGCAGAGGCAGTGCTTTGGGAAACCCCCAGCCAAAAAAAAAGAAGTCAAGAAAAGCCACTCGTGGCCAGAATGTCCCTCCGGCAGCACACACAGCAACGGGCAGGGGCCGTCCGTGCCCAGCGCTGCCTGCCCAACCCTTCTCCCTTTGGCACGTGCCGAAAGTGGCCGTGCCCAGCGTGGGGAGGGGGTTTTTGGCACCCTCTCCACTCGAATGAGTAGCGATGCTGAGCCAAACCACCCAGGGCTTTGCCAGGGCGGCTGGGAGCAGGAAGGGGACTGGAGATGGCCCTGTTGGGGCATGTCCCCCTTTCAGGGGACAGGGATATGGGTGGCATGGTGCCAGGGACATCCCACTGGCCGAGGTTTGGAAGCCGCTGTCAGTTTTGGACTGGAGAGCAGAGACACATCCCAGAGACCTCCCCTCCTCTCCCACAGGGCTCACGACACATGGGTTTTGGGGGGAGCCCTCCTGGGTGAACCCCAAGCGGCGCAGCCCTGCTGGCACGGGGAAGGGAAAGCAGCGGGTGAAGCCGTGCCGTGCCGGAGGGAAAGGAACTCCCCCGTGCCGCCCCAGCTCCAGAGGGCTTTGGGGAGCGGCGCCCACTGCTCGTCCCGGTGGCAGCTGCACATCTGGTCCTCAGGATGCGGACGGGTGCCAGGGCTGGCAGGGTGGGGACCCTGCCATCGTCCCCATCACCTCCGGACCGTGAGCTGCAATGGGGCAACAGGGGGGCTCGGACCCCCCCTCCCCAGAGATAAATAGAGAAGGAGGGTCCCTGTGCTGCAGAGGGAGACGGGACGGGTGCCAGGGAGGGAGAGCGACCAGATGGGAGGAGAGGAAGAGGAAGAGGCAGACAAAGCTGCTTTGTGCGGGGCAGCATCCGGAGAGGCGGGGAGGGGAAGGGGGGGCATGGAGAAGGGGCTTGCCGGTGCCAGACGGGGGGGCCGGGCTGGCTTCCTCCGACCCCAT
>NW_008795185.1:34230-34945 GCF_000699145.1 Aptenodytes forsteri | reverse complement strand
AAAAATGTGGGGGGGGGGGGTGCAATAAAAAAATTTGGAGCCCACTGCTCTACACGATGCTGGTGGTGCCTCATGCTGTTAGAAACCAGAAATCCTCCACCACCACCTCAGCACCCCGGGGTAACGCGGCACCTCTCCCCACTAAAGCCCGTGAGGTCTCCGCTGGCCCCTGCAGAGTTTTGGGGTGTCCCCACCCCCTGACGGAGCACCAGTCCCATGCCCCTCTGAGGCTGCCCCAGCCTGGCTTTCCTCCAACACCCTCGTCAGGCCCTGTGCCAGGTTTAGACGATTATTTTATCATGGCTCTTTTTTTTCCCCGTTTTCACAGGACAACGCTGGTGCATTGAGCCATGGGGCGCCCCAGGAGACCCCGCTCCCTGCCCCACCACCTCATTTCAGGGCCTCCTGCTCCCCAATTAGCAACTTGGTGTTGATGAGCTCATCAAAAGGCTGCTAAAAAAAAAAAAGAACTAAGGAGATTTGACACAAACTAGGGCAATAATCAGGTCTCTGTCCTCATTTCTAAATTACCCCTGCAGTCCCCAGCATCCATGCCGGCAGGGACCAGCTCCTGAAAGTCCCGTGGAGCAAGCACTGGCCGGCTGGCCCCATCCCACCCCCGCCGCAGCAACGGGGATGCCTTGAAGCAGAAAGGGGGCTGGGGAAAGAGGCAGGGACATTTTGGGGCACAGGCCTGGCTGCTGGCCACGTCACT
>NW_008795185.1:6922-30676 GCF_000699145.1 Aptenodytes forsteri | reverse complement strand
GCCCCATCTCACACCCGCCGCAGCAACGGGGATGCCTTGAAGCAGAAAGGGGGCTGGGGAAGAGGCAGGGACATTTTGGGGCACAGGCCTGGCTGATGGCCACGTCCCTCCAAGACTGTGCCTGCGGGTGGACGGGGAAGACATGGAGGAGGATTGGGGATGGGGCGGAGATGCTATTGGCAGCTCGCTGCAGCAGGAGGGGCTGGAGCAGCTCCAGGGGACACCAAGGACCCCCTTGGTGATGTCCCACCACCCCTTTTCTAAACCCATGGTGGCAGGGAGGGGAGCAGGGGCTGCCCCCTGCCACAGGCAGGGGGTAAAAGCAGTGCCACCCTGGGCAGGGGGGGCCGGGGCTGACCGCAGGGGGGATTCGGACGCCCCATGGGGTTCCGGGGCCGGGGCTGACCGCAGGGGGGATTCGAACGCCCCATGGGGTTCTTACCATGAGATGCTAGCAGGACTTCAGCAGCAGAACAGCTGCTGCAACATGGGCTCGGCCCTGGGATGAGGAACACAACCTGGGCTCGGTTGGCCATGCATGAAGGACGCAGCCTTTCACAGTCAGCTCCAGCCCCATACACAGAACCGGTCTCAAGGACAAACTCTTCCTGGACCAAGCCAGGGCCACCAGCACATGGCAAAGCATTTGTCCCTCCGAAGTGGCCATCTGGGAGAAAGCGTCCTTCATCCCAGCAGAGCAGCAGGGAGCTGCAGCCCGGCTGATTTCTGGCTGGGTCAACCCCTAAACTCAGCCGGTGGCCAGGCTGGTGCTGCTCACGTGAGAGCAAGGGCAGGAGGACCCCTCCACGGGGTCACCAGGAGGGACACTGCTGGCACAGAGCTGCCACATGGGTACATACACCTTTGGGGACAAGAATGGCTTGAGCTGTGTGACCGGGGCTCTGCTTAGTGTTTTATCCCCGGGGAATATCCATCACGGCAAGTATTTGGGTAGTGGGGGTGGCTCCTGTCCTCACCGGCTTCCCACCCGCCTGGCTTTCAGCCTTGGTGATGTTTGGGCAGGGGGGACACCTCCATCGCCCAGAGCCCACTCCACGTCCGGGCTCTCAGGCATCAGACCAGGTTTGCCAAGGTGGATTTTCTGTGCAGGGAACAGGACTGCCACCCTCCTCCCGAGACACCCAGCCCAGTGCAGGCAGCCGCGATGCTGCTCCAGCTCCCCAGCAGCCCTCCCCAGCCCGGACGAGGTCCCTGCGGCTCAGTGCCACAAGGCTCCAGGTTCATCTCTCAGCCAAGTTCTGATATGGAGGCAGGATCACATTTTTGTACCAAAAATAATGTTTATTTCTCCATCTTTTGTGCATACAAACTGTCACGATAACACAGTGCTACCAGAGCATCACTTGCCCACAGCTGCAGCGCCATGAAAAAAGGCTTTATATTAAGGGAAGCGTTACAAGAAAATAAAAACTCTCAGGCAAGGCTCCAGGCTGGCCCGGGTGCAGCTCACGTATCCCGATTTCTCTTTTATTTTGCAGCTTTCTGAGGCTGCTAAATGCAGCCATGGGCATTTGGCTGCGCAAAGGCAACTCCTGCCTGCACTTACCAGCCTGGCAGAGCCCGCCACCACCCTGACATGAGGGTGGCACAGTTCTTGGCCCCGCAAGGAGCCCACTGACGCCCCAGGCACCGAGAAGACGGCGGGACCGATGCCTTAATTGTCCTACCTGCCCTTTTTGATTCTCTCTTCACTTGGCGGGGAAGGGAAAGGGTCAGGCCTTGCTTCTAGTGGGTTCCTGGTTCACCCAGATTTGAGTGCGGGGAGTCCCTGGACTGCAGCCAGCACCATCCTGCCTGACCAGCTGCTAGAGGCTGAATCAGAGCAACTCTTCTCCCCTCTAAAATCAGCGTTTTTCTCTTTCAGGCACAAACCTCTCGCGCGCAGGCACGCACCTACCTCTTCCCAAGGGCCCATCTGCAGCCACTCGCTCGCTGTTATTCTCTCTGGTTCATGCACCGCTTGGTTTGCATGCCGGATCCGAGCACCTGGGATGGGAGCGAGATAATAGACATGAAGTGCATTTGAAGCAGGGAGCAGGCATCGTGCCCCACAGAAAGAGCCCTGCCTTTTACTAGCACTTCCAACCCGTGATGTGATAACAAGCCCCAGGAACACCTGAAATGCTACGAAAAATAGAATTGTATTATTATTGAACATAAAAGTGTGTTAGAACTAAAAGCTGCAAAGGCTCGGCGTGACCCCAGGAGGGACCAGTGCTCCCAGTAGTGCTTGAGCGGGTACAAGCTCCCGCAGGAAAGAGCCTGCCCTGTGCTGGGTGACCCCAGCCATACTGAAAGGCCCCCAGACCCTGCTGCACCGCCTGTGCTGGCTCACCTCTCCCTGGGTGGCTCTCCCAGGTCAGAGGGGGCCAACCTGCCTTCTCTCTGAAAGCATTCCCAGCCACCCTATTTCCTTCTCCACCCTCCTGGTACCCCAGCTCCTACCTGGGCCTCCTCCTGCAGGGATGCGACAGCAGCCAAGCTGTGTGCTGCTCCCAGATGGTGCTGGGCTGTTATGGATCACTCCACTACTTCAACGTTACAAATATGTTAAATTAGAACAAGAAAACAACTCAACACCTGGAGGCCACAAGCTGGGGCAGAGCTGTTCCCACTATAAGCTATTGCACCAAGAGCCAGCACCCCGCAAGGCAAGACCTGGGGTCACTGCTTTGGCACCCCAACACTGAGCTATGTGTAGGGAGGGCTGTGGCTTTACCCTCTGTCCCTGCCTTTCTGCCCAGTCTGCTCCACCACGAGAACTGCAGATGATGTTCCTCCCCTTGGCTGAAGCCTTTGACCCTTCAGTCGTCTATGGGGGCAGACCAGAGACCAGACAGGAGAGCCAAAATGACACAAAAACTGGCACAAACAGCCCCAAGAGCAAGAAGGAAAATAAATTACCCTTCATAGCCATGCACAGATCCCAGAGTGAAACTATTTTACTTACTGAAACCTCTCGCAGGTCCAGCAGTTTTCTGCCTTTGTCCAGGGGCAACGTCTAGCTCGAGCAGCTGATGGTCGCCGTGGTCTCCTTGAGGATGCCTCCATCTCTTGTCATCTTGCTGGCTTTGCTGGTTTTGCTTGGTTCTGAAAACAAGGCATTGTTAAAAACAGGGGGGAGAAGCACCTCCAGGCCAGCTCTAGTACAGACCACCTTCCTCAGGGCCAGTGGCCGGCTGGGCTGGAAGAGCTACCTGACCTCAGGACACTGAGGAATTGAGAAGTTCCCACCACGGGATCTAGGGCTGCAAAATACACCACGTTAAGGGTTCAGGTCTCCGCCTGTCTTCACCCCGACTCCCGACAGCAGGTGTAGCTCCCCGACGGGCAACACCACGACACAAACGGGACTCCACACCTCAGGACACAACCTTCTTAGGAGGCCCCCGTGCACCCCATGGGAGAGGACAGCGGCGGTGTAACGGAGGATACTGCCCACCAGGCTCTCACGGGGTTGTGCCGGCGGAGGATTACAGCCCCCCGAATCCCCCCACACTCCGCGCTTTGGCCTTATCCATATAAGCCCGGCATTGCCTTCCAGACGCAGCCGAGCTGACGCCCAGGCAGCGCCTACCCTTAAGAAGCTTTTATAGCTTAAGGCCTGAGCTCATTCAGCTCACGACGCCACGCTCAAGCCGGCTGCCCCGAACTAGAGCAGCCGCCGAGTGCCGACTGGCACCGGGGCACTCAGTGGAAGAGGGCACAGGGCGAGCGTGGCGGGCTAAGCACCGCCACCGGCACAGCCGCGGGGCAGGCACCGGCACAGCCATGCGGCACTGCCTGCACAAGCTCCTGCCTTCAGTGCCTCAGAAGATGTATTTTTACGATTGGGAGGGGACGGCAGAAGGGAGGGGACCCGCTCAGGAATATAAAGCAGCAGCTGAATTACTGCCCAGACACTGCAGGCATGAGAAATTAACTCTTTCGGGACAGAAAACCTTTCATGCGGTCACCCTAGCTCCTGAAATACCAAGGCCAGGCACATGAAACCGCACAGAGGAGACAAGCTGTAGGCTCCCGTGCAGGATTTAAAAGCCTTTCAGAGACTCTGCTAAATAACTGTGACAAACCCAGCACCCCTCTCTCACCCTCTCCATGCCCTGGAGCATCCCTGAAACTACCCCTCACCTCTCCTTGCCATGTCTGCCTCTCCCTGCCCTGCTCCCCAGCCACAGCCCCATGCAGCGTCCCTTTCACCAGCGGCGCAGCGGGCAGGAGACATCACTTATGGGTCTGTCCCTCACCCCCAAAACCAGAAAAGCAAGAGAAACCTGGGCTGTGCATGGGAGACAGCTAGGACAGCACTTCTGCCCTGTGCACAGCAGGTCTGATGCACGCAGATCACGTGTGGAGCCTGGCTGGGAAGGGACCGACAGCCTCCAAACCCAGACATCGACCATCTCCCTTCCCCTTCCCGGTCTGCTGGCAAGACGTCCCCTGTGCAGGGTGGGCATTTTCCAGTGCCGGACCCTGGCGTGTGGACCTTGTGTGGGTGCTGCTAATGGGTCAGCCCCTCCGGGTGGTCTCAGGGTCCTGCCGCCGGGTTGCACGAGAGCTGCCCACCTTGATCCGGCAGCGAGCGGGGACAAAGCATTTGGTTTGTGCAGACAACAGAGGGAGCATTCAGAGCGCAGAGCAGAAAGGAGCGGGGAGGGGAGGGGTGTGGGGGTGGTGGGGAATGAGAGATGTCCCCCCAGCTGCCAGCTGGACGTAGCATAGATGAGAGATGTCCCCCCAGCTGCCAGCTGGACCGTAGCATAGCTAGAGAGAGCTGAAAGAAAGCAGGAGCCTGTACTCAATGTACTTCTTGTCTTCATCCCTCAGCAAAGCCTCCTCTCCCCAACAGCCCCACTCTGATCCAGCAGCCCCTTCTGCCCCCAGGCTCTTCCACATCTCCCAATCCCCCTCCCAAGCCCCAACCCGCAGAAGCTTCTCGCTCCTCCGGGCAGAGCCATCCTCCTTTTGCAGCCCAGCTCTCCCCCAGGCCAAACCCCTTCCCAACACACAGCACGAACCCAGCAGACTGCTCCCTCTCTCCCCCTCCACCCCTTGCAGGTCCCAAATATTCCCTCACACCCCCACTGACGCTATTTCATCTTTCTCAGCCAGTGAATTTTCTCACATCCTCCCACCTTTCTCTTCCATAAATGTATTCGGTTGCTTTTTTTAACCCATGTAAACCATTATATCTGCAACATCCTGTAAAGAGGAGGGCTGTGAAACTACAGCTTGGCATTTAAAACCTGCCCCACCCGGCTTCATTCAAGCTCTTGCGGAAGAGACACATTTAAACATCTCCAGTTTATAATTTCATATGCCTCCTCCATGCCCCTTTTCTGGATTAAGCAGACCCAGGTCTACCCGATCATCCTTGCTGCCTCCCTCTGCGCCTTACCTAGCTTATGACGTCCCTCCTCAGGCAGGGGAACCAGAACTGCAGGCAGCACAACGCATTTAAAACAAAAAAAAGCCACTGCTGTGGTTGCTTTTCCTTCCTCTCCTTCCTTTCCCAGGGATTCCTAGATCTCAGATGGGGATTTTGGGTTTTAACTACTGCAGAGCACTGGGCTGACATTGCCACGGACACCCCGTAAACCCCATGTTTCGCTCCAAGCGGCAATGGTCAGCTGGGAGCATCCCCCTGCTCACGCAGTTAAAAGGGAAAGGCACACAGGGCAAGACAACCCTTTTGGGATGCTATAAGCCACCGAGCATCCAGGTGAGGTCCTTCTGCAGCCCTGCACAGTTAGCCTTTTGTTTTTTTCCTACTGAAATATTGTCAGAAATATTCCTACTATTCACAGTCTTCCTGATGTATTTTGTTTCCTGCCTTTTAGCCTGTTAAATAACGGGTTAGCAGTCATGTAGCAACCTCCCCTCTCATCCCACGGGAGCTTAGCTTCTTTAGGAGACTGCAAGAGACCCCTTTGGAAATCCAGGTGGGCTTTATCAACTGGCTTCTCATACCATCATCATCAGGACAACAGGAAAACACTGGAGCTACTGAACATTAATAGTATTTTGGGCAATGAGTATTTATGGCTTGACCAAGGGATCGCCGGGCTGGAAACCTGTGCCCAAAGATGCTATTTTTGGTCATCCCCAGCAGATCTGATTTGAGATGGCAGTGGCTCTGCAGAGGACTGGCAAAACATTTCAGAAGGACTTGGAAATCGCTTCCTCCTCCCACAGCATACACAGATTTTTGCCACGGCACAACTGCACCCGCTGGCAAAGGCTGCAACCTGCCCTGCTCCCCTGGCTCGGTTTGCGGTTAGCACCACCTGGGTTAAAGATGAGCATCTTCCTCCCTCCCACAAACCAGGCAACACCCTGAGCAATGGGGCAAGGGGTGACAGCTTCATCCTGTTTGAGGAAGAGGAGTCCCCCTTGCATCCAGCCCGACTCAACCCTTGCTCTCTTTCCTTTGGATACCCAGGCCAGCAGCGAGCTCGGGGCGGGAGGGATGGATTCACGATTGATTTTCTGCCTTCACTTTGCTGTGCGGTGGGGAGCAGGTGGCATACGCGTGACGTCAAGACGACAGAAAAGGACACCGGTTGAGTCACTTCAACCACAGACCAATTCTGAATCATCTGGCTGAAGCTCTGAGGGTAGGACAAGCACCGAGCCAGACCGGAGGAGGACACTGAGCTATTGTGTGCATGCCCTGCTGCGGTCCGCACGCCTTTCTCAATGAGCTGGCTGTAGCACTCCCCTTTCCCTGACCTCACTCCCCCACAACGGGTCCTCTAAGCTATTAGGCAGAAGTCCAGTGGCTTTTCCCATTCCTTTACAGTCTAGGGATGGAGCTGCTCGTGGCTGAATAGACACAGCTGCCTGGGCAGGAGGGGAGCTGGAGATCAGAGCTGACAAGGCTCACACGCTGAGCTCCTGTCTTCCTCGGCAGCCGTGATGGGGGATGGAGAAATGTCCTGACAACTGGCAGCGGGGCAATGGAGAAGCGCTATACATCCCCCTGGGAGAGCTCCTGGGGACCGCAAAGCATCAGGCAGGAGGCTCACAGGGAGGAGGCCTCAGAGAAGCGAACACATGCTCTCGGAGCACCACGTGGCAATGCCAAAACCAGCACTTGGGACCTGGTGTGGGTTAACCCTAGTGGGCAGCTCAGCCCCACACAGCCACTCACTCGCTCCCCCCCCAGCAGGATGGGGGGCAGAACTGGAAGGGTAAGGGTTGAGACAGAGGTGGTTTAATAGGTAAAGCGACAGCTGAGTGCGCAAGCAAAGCAAAATAAGGAATTCATTCACCACTTCCCATTGGCAGGCAGGTGTTCAGCCATTTAGTGGCCGGTGGTGTTTAGCTGCCCACCGGGGTTAAACCACGACAGGACCACATGGATACCGCACTGTACTGAAATCGCCTTCTGAAAAGAGCAAAAAAGGGGAAAACCCAGAGGGCAGGGGAAGGAAATCCCACGGTGACAGGCAGAGTTCAGGCTCATGTGCCTGGTACCCCCCTCCCCTGCTCCTACCCCCATGAGTGTGGCATAAGGGGAGCCCTCTTGGCCCTTGCACCCTGTAGGCAGCGAGTCAGGGCTCCTTGTTTTTGCAGGTGTGGAAAGGGAAATCCTCCCCCTCCAAGGGAAGCTGGGTCTGAAAGAGCTGTGAAGGTGGCAAGTGTCCCCCCAGGGTTTTGATTACAGCAGGAGAGCTTCCTGCGATCAGAGCACACAGTGCTCCTCTGGGAAAGGACCAGAGGGGTGAAACCAAGTCAGGGAGATGCCAGTGGGACACAGGGCGCGTCGTCACCAACAGCCGAGGCGGCGTACGCGAGCACACGTGGTGCCGTGGTCATAAGTACCTGCAGGTTTTGGGTTGCTGCCGCTCACAGCCACGGTCCCGTCACCGATGGAGGACCACAGGCGCCCTGCACGTCCAACAGCACCAAGACACGTCTGGCACGCAGACACCAAGCTGATCAGGGTCTGATGGGGCAGCAAGACTACGCTAACCATGCATTAGCCTTGGACCCTGCTGAGGCCAAAAGGCAGAAGAGCCTGTTACTTTAAATCCCTGCCCTTTTCTGCATGTAAAAGATGAGCAAACATCCCACTGCTGCTGTAGGCTGCTGAAATTGAGTTGGAGATTTCTCTCCATGCTTCTCGTGACCCTCCTCCTCCTCCATTTGAGACAGAAAAGTTGTAGCTTTGTCTCTTCTACATCTCTACTCTGGTTTTCTTTTTCCAAGTGCTTGGTTGAGAGATCTTCCTCCCCCACTCTTCTGGTCTGGTCACTGGCCTGCGGCCACTTCTGTGGCGCAGATCTAGCGCCACGTGTCCTCACTCTCACTTTGGGTCCTGTTTTTCTCTGCTTTCTTTTCCACCCTGAGCACATCACATCCCCTCTACCCAGAATCTCCCATACAGGGATCACTTGCAGCAGCACATAAGCTGCTCTAACATCTCTTCACACTGTTCTCCTCAAACCCTGTCGTTTCTGAACCTGCTTCCAAGCTGCCTCCTTTTCCAAACTCTCTTGATCTCTCTTCCTTCTGCCCCCTAACATGGCACAAGCCCCTTCTCTCTCTCTTTTCCTGTAGCTGCTGGCACCTGGGGCTCTCTCCATATATCCCACTACCACCTCGACTCTTTCCATCTTTTTGCAAGTCTTTCTGGCAGAAGTGCAACAGTCCTGTCTTGACCACACTCATGCACGTAAAAGGTACGATTCTGCTTCCTCAGCCTGGAAGACGACATTTTAGCAGGGCCTGTTGTGACAGGACAAGGGGGAATGGCTTTAAACTAAAAGAGGGTAGATTCAGACTAGATATAAGGAAGAATTTTTTTACGCTGCGGGTGGTGAAGCACTGGCCCAGGTTGCCCAGAGAGGTGGTGGATGCCCCATCCCTGGCAACGTTCCAGGTCAGGTTGGACGGGGCTCTGAGCAACCTGATCTAGTTGAAGATGTCCCTGCCCATGGCAGGGGGGTTGGACTAGATGACCTTTCAACCCAAACTATCCTCCGATTCTAAGAAAAAGTCTGGCATCCCGGTCTACATCACTGGGCGGGAGAACAGATGATGGCAGGCCGGAGTGCACAGTGAAAGGTGCTGTGTAAGCCAGCACGAACGGAGGGGTGGAGAAACTATTTTGGATATGGATTAAAAGGACATAACACATCATCAAGTGCAGCAATACCAGCTGGGTATGTGAACCATGCCATGGTTTCCTTGACAGCTGAGAAGAAGGAACAAACACCAAGTAGTAATAGTAGGCACCATTTTTTTTCCTTCCCTTACCAGCCCTGGTGCTCCCTGAGGGAAGAAGCACAGAGGTGGCACAGCCTGGCGAGCAGCACCTATCCTGCCACGCTCCCCTGCTCCGGTGGGACAGGCCGCTGGACTGCAAAGTTTCCTGTAAAACATCCATTACTCCGGCCCCGTTAGCCACCTGCAAAGAAAACACAGGACCCCGTGACGCCCACGTGGCAGGAACAGGGAACGGAGCCCAGCATCTGGACTCCTTCACGGAGGCTTTGTGAGCAACAGCCTCACACCCTACTCCGCCACAGAAAATAGCACCTTTTGCCTCTTGTATCATGGAAAGGGACAATAAATATTCCACGTCCTGTTCCTCCATGTCTCTCAGGTATGGCCTAAAATCCAGTGGGTCTTCAGTCTGTATATGCTTTGAGGGAACGTTTTCATGCCCCGTGGGTATGATGCGGGGTGGGAAGGCATCCACCTCCCCCCCTCTGGATGGGAGGGAATGGATTAGGACCCAGACTGCCTGGCAACACCTTCCTCCCCAGGGAGGAGGGGGTGGGGACAGCTCCGCCAGGATTTTTGGCCATGTTGTCTAAAGCCTTTCACTTCCTCAGAGATCCCAGCTGTTGGGCTATTTGCTGCCGACGGAGGCCTCTCTGGCTCCTCCACTGATCTCCCCCAGGGCCTTCTCCCTCTCTGCTTGGCTCACTTGTCTCCTCGATCCTCTCCTATGAGTGTCCTGGGTTGCTAATGCCACCCTGCCCTCTAATCTCCCTTTCACTCTCATGATGGTGCTCAGGCCACTAAGGAGATTAGCCTGGCCTCAGCTGCTCGCCCTCCCTAGCAACAGGGATGTCACCCCTCGGGGAGCCATGTGCAGGGGTGACACATGTGCTGCCACCGCCCCAGTGGCAGTGCAGCTCTGGTGCCCTCCCCTGCCCAGCCACAGACCCAGAGGAGGTGCCCGAGCCGCAGCGTAGGATGAGATGTGCTGGGACCAGGCATTGGTAGGACATTTTCCCACCCAAGCTGGGAACCTGGGAGACCTGCACCCATCCTCGCCTGCTGTCCCCTCTTGTTTGTGTGGGAATCTCCCAAGCTTGAAAACAAGAGGGCCAGGACACCCAGGCAGGAGACGGAGCCCCCCTGGACCCCTCCCCTGGGGCACAGCCTTGTGCTCCAACAGCGCAGAAGCATATTTTAAAAGGTCATTAAAACCCCAGTCCTAAATAAAACTGCACATTCCCGCTGCCTCTGCAAAGCCGGGCAGAGATTGTGAGCTCCAGGCACAAACCACTCACCACACGCCTTTAAAAGGAGCCTCCCGGGGCTGCTCGCTACCCTGCGCATCCTCCCTCGGCCATCAGCGCGGCACCGAGGCGGTTAACGCCGAATGCACGGGCTCTCTGCAGATCTCCGTTTCCGTGACAACAGCTCCCGATGAAACCAAGAGCTATAAAATCCCATTAAACATCTGCGAGAGCCTGCCTGTGCTGCCTGCGCAGGCTGCCACCTGCCGGCAACCCCCCCCGCCAGGCTGACCCACATTGCCCAGGCCGGGGCAGAGCCGGCGGCACCCAGCACCCCAGAAACACGGCTGAGGGGAGCAGGGACAGCACCAGCATGCTGGGGGGAAGCCTGGGGCATGAAACCTGGCTACCAGACCCGGCTTTTTGGCTAGTGAAGGGAGCCTGTGAGGATTGAGGGTGTGGGTATATACCCACAAGTCAGCAGAGCCTTGGGGGGGCTCCTAGGAGGGACACAACACCCACCACTGTGACTTTGGCTGGCAGAGATGCTCCTCTCGGAGCAAACCAGTCCAAATTCACCCGTGGGGGCTCTCAAAGTTTTGAGGGCAGGTTTGAGCAACAGCAGTAAGCCACTGGCATCTATTAGGGCTTTCTAGTTTCCTACACTTACCCATCCGCTTGTGCCAAGCCCAAGTGGAGGGTCTGGGCTGCTGCGAAGGGTCTGGGCTGCTGCGAAGGGTCTCTGAGGAGGAGGCAGGGCGGTGGCCCAATGGGAACTTCAGACTGAACTCAGCCCAAGCCAGACAATGGGACTGGAAGGCTGAGGAAGGATGCCGGGACACTGATAGTTGGGGTCCCTACCTCACCTCTGTGCTTCATTTACTCCCCTCCAGTTTTAGCATACTCAAGGACTTCTAAACACCCTTTATACTTTATCTGATTCGAGATGTTTGGGCTTTTCCCTCCCCATGCTTCCACCACCGCCTGCAATAGGAAAAGGCATCAGGAGAAGGCGAGCAGGAAGGTAGGGAGGTGCTACACATTTAAGGTGATGCTCCTGATGGCGGAACTCAACTGATGTGTTCCTGCTGTGGGTAAGAAAAGCAGCGCTGAGTTTAGTCTGGTATCACACAAAGGGCTCTCTGGGAACCGGGCAAACAGGGCTCTGGCACTCAGGAGGTCCTAAGGAGTTACTACTCCTCATGGGGAAAGTGGTCCGGGAGAGAACGGGCACCATCCCTTGAGGGGAGGCTCAAACAACAGCCACAGGGACAACCCATTCCTGTGAGACTGTTGCCGGGGCTCTGTGACCTTAGACGCCAGAACCCGGACACACGGTGTCCAGGCTTATATATAATAATATATAACCCATATATATATAACAATATGTAAGCCTTATTATACAATAAGGCTGCTGCATCTGAAGCTGACTGCAGGACTGCTCAGCCACAGGTATTTATTTCTTGGAACCTCCCCCAAGCTGTCCCCTAAGTTGCTCCCCTGCGCTCCCGGATTCAAAGGTGCAGAAGCTGCAGCTTTTCCTTCCATTTGCAAGTGGTGCTGAGTCACTCGGATCCTGGGAAAAAGCCTCTCCTCTGCTTGGGGAATGATGGGGCAGGAAGCAAGCAGGGAGCAAACAGTGCCTTCTTCATCCCCCCCCATCATCTAACTCCATCGCCGGGTACGGGAGGGGAAACAGTCACAGGGACTCGCAGCAGCAGGAGCCCTGGAAACTCTGGCATCTGTGGGAGTCAGAGGAATCCAAAGGGGCCACGGATGAAAGCTGACACAGAAAGAAAATACTCTTTTTGAGCTACAATTGCTGGCACAGCTGCTGGCCAGACCCCCTTCGAAAACTGAAACATGCCAGCAAGGGGATGGAAATCATTAACTTGTTCATTTGCGTGATTTAACCGTTTCCATCTCCGCCTGCCCCTTGAATAAGCTCAGATTTCTTAAGATTTCCAGCAACCCGATGCTGCAGTGCCTGGGGCTCCCCCAGAGCAGCAGGCAGGGGTTGAGAGAACCACTAACAGAGAAGACAGGGCTCCCTCTCCCCTCCTCAAATGCTTTTAAAGGCAGAAGCCATGGGCACACAGCTTTTCTGCAGGAGTAGATGTCCAGGAGAGAAGCCAAACAGCACCCAGGAGAAACCCAGAGCAGTTTGATGCTCCTTTCAAAGCGCAGAGGCTCAGAAAGCCCACGGCCTCAGAAGGGAATAGGAAAAAAGCCTAAAGTCTTGCAAATGAAGCAGTTGGCTGAAAACTACAGGGTGATCTAGGAATGATGCTGAGGCAGGGTGGGGACCTCTGTCAAGAGGAGCTGGGACACAGCCCTACCAGTCACTGAGCATGCATTTAGTGGGCTGGCTAGTTTTGCTGTGGGAAGCCAAGCCCTTGAGGTTCCTGGGCTCAGCTATAGCGACAGTGTGGGTCTGCAGCCTTATCTGTGCGTGCTCTGGATCAGGACCACCTTGTTAGAGGCAGCAAAGCAGAGGGAGGGAGGGAGGGAGGAATGTGAGAGCTTGCAAAGCATCTCACTGCGGGAGTTCAAGCTGCCAGGAGGAGGGGATGCGTTTCAGGAAACCCAAAGAGGCAGGAAATCAAGGGAGAGGGACAGTAATTGAGTCCATATGTTGGAAGCCAAGAATGCATCTGGTAGCAGGGAGCAGACTAAGGGAGAAAGCCCATGCTGTGGGGACAGCACAGGGCGCTCGCAGAGTCACGTTAACCTCCTGGACCAAGCGGAAGGCTGAATTCAAACTGACCACAGCTGCTGAGACGGGTCACTTGTCACTTGTGTGGGCTTTCAGGTCTGCGCCTGTAGTAGCTGCAGGTCAGGAGGCTTCCAACCTTAAACTCATTAACATCTTAATGTAACGGTTAATGTTGCAAAAAGGTGAAGGAAATGGCTGTTTTATTACAAAGTGACAGGGTTAGATCTACACCCATGTCGCTGAGCATGTATGGAGCTAGGAAGGAAAGCGGACAACAGTAACATCAGAGCATAATTTTGCCATTCATCTGGCAAAGGGAGGGATGTCAGGCCCACTCTGCTCTCAGAAAGCAGTACAGCTTTGATGCGGGAGTACCTGCTGTTGTAGGATTCACTCACTCAGAGGTAAGGGCACAGACAGGGTGATGAATGAGGAACCTGAGTCTGCACAGTCATCGCAAGGCTATCCCACAGAGCTGCGCCTGGTTTAGGGGCTCCCAGGTTCAGGCTACAGCACCGGGAAAGCTCGTAAGACTGTTTATGGCCTCTCTCCCTCCCCCCTTTTAAAACACATTTGCAAAGAAATCTGAAACGTATGTGGTTGGACTAGAGGAGCCTAACGCCAGACTCCTGCGCTAATAGAGCACAGCATAACGGTTTGGGAAGGGGGGAGAAGAGCTCTGATGCTAATACCCACTGGGCCTCCCGAGAAAACAAGGGAGGAGATGGAGCACAGGACTACGGCACTGAATGGCCGTACAGGCTTTTGGTGTGTCATGCAAATTGCTGCATTTTATGTAGGCAAAAAGCCTCTCAAGAAGGCCCTCAGGTTTGGCAAGGTTCTCTGCACATTAGTAGGCTTTGCACATCGCTGAAGATGGGTTTACTGTGACTTGTCCAACACCTATGTTTAAAGCTCTGCAGGCAAACCTGCAAATTGCTGCTCTCAGGACTGATCCTCTCAGTAAAGAGGAAATTAATACCACTCATGCTGTCCCAAGCCTCCATCTCTGGGAATCCAGCTCCAGAGCATTTCTCTCTTCACCTGTAGCTCTCCGCACACGTTATTAGTAGGGCTTTGCAGCTAGTCCAAAACTTCTGCTGTCCCAAACACCCAGTTGCATCTCATACCTGCATTCATGTCTACCAGCTGTTCTCTCTGCTGCTGTCACTCCTGGCATTTCTTCTCTGCCTCCTCCTTCGCCAGCTTTGCACGGCATATCATCTGTTTTATGCCGCTTCTGATTCTCCTTGACAGCTTGCTGCAGAACAGGAGAAACAGCTGCTTAGGGGCTGCAGGATGGAGAGGGTGGGGGGGGAAAAATGCACAAAAGCAATTAACATCCCTCTTTGGAAGAGCGGGAGTAAGAAGCGCAGCAGATCTGAGCAGTGAAGGAAACAGTTAAGAATAAGAGGAGGAAAGGGCATCTCGCTCACCAGAAACATATTTCTAAAGTTACTCAGTTCTATGAAGAAGCTATCAACAGTCATTTTCTGGGGGCCAAACAGAAAGTGTTGGCCCCATTCCTTATAGAGTTCCTCCACACTTGAGTACATCACTTGCAACGTGTCATACTGTGTCTTGGCATCCTTAACAAAGCTGCGAAACCCAGAAGTCAAGGACCATAAAGCAAACATCAGGTGGAAAACGTCGGAGTGAGCAACAGACCACAGAGTACTGCAACATTCAACTTTATCTGTGGTTCCTCTCCACTCAAAGACACAGACACCACCATCACCAGACCGCGATGCTGAGATGAACCCAGCCTAATCTGCTCAGTGTTTGGGTGAGGCTTACACCTCCTGCGTCAAAGGCGAAACGAAGGAATATGCAAGCTGGCAAAGAAGCGGCAGCTTGCTCATGCTCCACCTCACGGGCTGGACGGCAGCCCCGTGGCACACATCTGCAAGCACCTCCTGCAAAAGCAAGATTTCACGGTGCAGCCCCAACTGCTCAAAGTTCGTCACAGCACCACAACGCCCAGCAACTTGGGGTGTCCCTTGGCAAGCACACAGCACTCCCAGCAAACCATCAACCTCAAATTGGCCCAGAAACTCCAGGAATGCAGTCGGGTATTTCACTTTTAGACAACAACCAAACAGAGCAGCGATCCCTTTGCCCAAAGCTGTCAAGGAGGCTCAGAATGACAGAGATCCCTTGCTGACGGCAAAAAGCATCCCTGCAGCACTACAAGATCCCCCCCCAGCTGTAGAGGAACACTCCATGGTCCACACCATGACAGAAATGCCTTTTCCCACATGACGGACCCTTCTGCTCCCTCCCTCTCCAAACTTTGCTAAGACCCGTGAATCCCTTCTGCCATAGCCCACATCCACTTCGAAACAGTTTTCTTCCTAAAAGCAAAAGGATATTGTCATTTTTTTCCACAAATTTGTCACTCTCATCTGCGTTGGCTGGAAAGTTCTGAATATTATTACACAGCGCATTCAAAATCTGTCATTTTGTCATGTTTAAGCTTTTCTTCAAGTTCTCAGCAGACACTAAAAAAAAAGACAACATAAAAATAGAGAAGGACATTCCTAAAATATTTGCTTTAAGCAGGAGCATAACTTCTACCCTGCAACTGTCATCAGGACTCCAGACGTACCCCCTGAAAATGCCTTTGACCTCGCTGCCAGAAGCGTGGCTCACCCCCCGTTTGGATCCAGGCAAATCACCCCCATGCAGTGACAATGAGCTGCTTCAGGCAACACCTCAGCGCTCCCTCGGCAGCAGATCTCCCAGGAAATATGGTCCTTTCTGCTCCCGGATGGTGTATGTGTTCAGACCAAGAGCAAAGCTCGCTCATACATACTCTCACGTGCATTTCACAGGCAGATAGGAGAGCTCCGCGGTGTAAATACAAACCAAGTTATACCACGCCAGCACCAAGGCTCTCCCCTCATATTTTTTTTTTTTTTTTTTTTTTTTTTTTTTTTTTTTTTTTTTTTTTTTTTTTTTTTTTTTTTTTTGTAGTATTTTGGTAAGGGGTGGGACACGACAGGAAAGGTCTGCATGCTTCAACAATCTCCAGTCTCTAAAATGAGATAAAAGGGTGACTTTGGGCCTGCCATTTAAAGCCGTTTAAAGACTGACAGCCCCGGAGAAGGGTGCAAAGACACCGTGAAGCGACCTGCCCAACTCTAGCGCAGCACAGCGGGGTTGGCTCAGCAGCCTGGGACAAGGGATGGGACGGAGTTATACTGGAGATGTTACTGTATGTTAGAAGGAGGCTTATTAGCTGAAGGTAAATATTAGACCAGGTAAGACAAAGAGCAGAGCACCGGGGGTGCATGGGGGGGGCAGCAGTCAGGCGTTCAGCAGAGAGCGTTTATCCTCTGTCTGAGGGACGGAAACATCTGCAGTCTGCATCCTGCTGCTGCCTCGTGCTTTCCTTCCTCCCTGGACACTGACTCAGCACCACCAGCCTTTTATCACAGGACAAAACAATAGGTATCCTTCCTTCCAGGCATCGCATCCGCTTGTTTCATCGATGTTTCTTTCCTTCGCCACCCTGCGCAGTACAGCACAGCCACAGCACTAACAGGAAAAAGGCTTCTACTGTAACACCACAAATAAGGCATCTTTGGGATGCAGCCTCAGGCTCTGCAGCCACAGCAATGAGCCCAAACCGCCTTTGTTCAGACTAGCCGAGATCCAAACCCTTGTCCCCATGCCACAGCAAACATCTCACCTTCGTTGGGATCACTTCTGATCCCAGGACTTCGTGGCTCGGAGCTGGTCATGAGAAAAACTGGTCAGGAAAACAGGACCGTACAGAAGGCGTTGAAAGCCTAGCCAGCAGGTATTTCCAGGTGCTGGAAATCCTCCGGGTGTATTTCCTAGCCACCCACATGCAGGTGGCTCAGAAATAAACCCAGAGGGTACCAGCCAGTTCCCTGAGCTGCCCATGGAAAAGTCCTTGCCCTGCAGACGGCTGATTTCTCTAGTTCTGTACAGACCCGCTCCAGTGTCCCCAGGCTATCCCAGAGCAATCCCCCCTCAGAGACCCACACCTTAGGTCCTGCTTTTAGCTGAAGAGATTGAGTCCACACACCGCATCATGCTCAGGCCCACTCTACCAAGCAAAAAAAAAAAAAGAAAAGCCTTAGTGCCAGAGGCAGCAGGTAAGCGAGTAGGTGCAGGATGCGCACAGGCGCTAGGACTGGCAGGCAGCAATCTTTTTCTTTGCCATCGCCAGCTCCCACCGGTAAAATCAAATGCAGAAAGCATTAAAGCGATGCCTGCAGTCCCACAGACTTCAGACCTATCAAGCACTTGTTTCCTGCTGAGCTGAGCCAGAGCCCAACACAGTGACAAGCACAAAAATCAGGAGGATAACACAGAAAGGTGTGTTTAAGCACAGATGAAGAGACGCTTCCCGAGATGAGCACCGACCGACTGAGTCTCAAGGGACCGTCACTGACCACGTCCATGCCACAGGGCCCTGCAGCAGCACAGGCACGTCTCTGAAGCAGCTCGCGAGGCAGGCCATTCTGCTTTTTGGACTCCCACGTGACTGAACACAGGCAGTTACTGAAAAACAACTGCTTGTTACTTGTGCTGCTTCCCAACCTGTGACAGCAACCAGAACGATTCTCTGAACAGTAGGGTTCTGTCTCTAGAGCAGTTTTGCATCCAGATCCCATCCTTGGGCAAGCTATCAGGAAGGAGAATCATAGAATGGTTTGGGTTGGAAGGGACCTTAAAGATCATCTAAGTCCCAACCCCCTGCCCTGGGCAGGGACACCTTCCACTAGATCAAGTTGTTCAAAGCCCCGTCCAACCTGGCCTTGAACACTTCCAGGGATGGGGCATCCACAACTTCTCTGGGCAACCTGCTCCAGTGCCTCACCACCCTCACAGTAAAGAATTTCTTCCTAATATCTAATCTAAATCAACCCTCTTTGGAAGACCTCAGACCTAGTGTATGTTATCATGGCCAGGAATGGGCTTGTAAGGATATCCAGGAGTTGAGGAGGAGGAAGGAGACTAAGTTCAGGCTGCAGACACTAGACAGGTTACACACAGCTGGGCACAGGAGGAGAAGCTTCCAGAAAGGGCATCGGCAAGGGCTGAGCAATGGCAGAATCATCATTCTTCATGGAGAGGGTCCTTCTAAAGCCCCAAGTGCATCTTAACTGTAAAAATAGTACTCTGATCAATAAAAGTAAAAAATTACAGGAACAGGCATTTCTGAGGTATTTAATCCTTCCTGTACTTCTCAAATTTCATAAAGGCTCCAGTGTTAGTGACAAGATCAGATTTATTTTCCACTCCCCTGTTTCTGACAAGCAGCAGCGCTCTCATTTGAGGTCATGGTCTTAAATCCTAGAGAGCCCGTCCTCCTCGCTGCAGGATTCATCAGACGCGGGGTCCTGCTCTTCCCGTTCCCCACCTCGCTCTCTTCTTGCCCGTTATCCCGCAGCAAGGCTAAACAGGACTGTGAAAACTTAATAGTTCTGCTAAAGGAGGCTTTTTAGATCTGACAATTTGAAGACTTCTTGCACTGAAGAAAGGGGAAAAAAAAAATTCCTAATGGGAGTTTCCTACTGGCATTGCATAGCCAATTTTTAATTTTTTTGGAATTAAATGTGGCAGGAGAAAATGACTTACTATGTTGGAGTTTTACCAGATGCTTTTGCATTTCAAACATCAGATTTCTCCTATGTGGACAATCCAGAGTTCTTTGTCTCAAAAATAGAACAACTGAGACCTTCTCAAAGTGTTTGGGGAAGACAAATAGGGAGCTCTTAACTCTTCCTTTTTTTTTTTCCTTGCCTTTAAAAAAAAGCAGGGATGTGTGTGGAGGGGTGAACCCAAGTAACCACACACTTTATAAAAGCTTGCACACAGGGAACAAGGACAGGGAGCACAGATTTTTCTAGAACACAGATATAAGGACAGATATTGTCTGGATCTTAAAAATCCATCAAGTCCAAAATTTACTAATCTAGACTCTCCCCAAATCAAAGTGAGATGATAAAGCTGCCTTCTCTACAGCAACTGAGTTAGCCTGTTTGGAAACTTATAAGTATAAATAAAGCTGGTACTAAGCAGCCCAGAGAGAATTACTGCTGTCCAAGCAGGTTAAAGACACCCATAGCCTTTTTTTGACAAATTAAGCACAGATTTTAAATTCATCACCGTTTGGTCATAAGGATGCTAAAAAACATTATCAGGAAGCAGGATGAGGAGGAAAAGGAGACTGCAGACACAAAGTCCCTACTGTAAGACAGGGTGTGTAGCAGACAGACCGGGCAGAAGAGACTTTCCAGAGTTATTTACGTGTAAGGGCTTACAAAACCCGAGATCTAGACCCGAGACTAACCCTGAGCCCACACAGTGCCACAACCTGTGTAACTCCGAAGCCTCTCCCTTACCTCCCCTAAGTCGTCTTTTCACTTACGGCCTCGCAGCCCAGGTCTGTTGTGCTGTGTGTTGCAGTGGGAAGAAATTAGAATAGAATAGTTAATTACCGCTGATGGGAGAGCTGATCTTCCTTTTCCTGCCCTTGCTTTGTGCTGTGAGCTGTAACCTCGTACCAGGGCCCTCAGTAGACAACAATAGGAGACAAGGGTCATTAAAGCAACCACTAAACATCACCCAAGGATGGGCAGCTCTAAGCTTAATGGGCAATTAGCGCTGCGACCTCTGCACCTAATCAAAGCCTGCTCCAATCAACACTCTCAGCCTAAGGATTGACAATGGGGAGACTGAGCAAGACCTGAAGAGTCCAAAGAGTTACTGTAGGAAAAGTGTTTGGGGGACTCCTTGCTGCACTGGAGAAAGTGCTTATTCAGGGAGACTCCTGCTGTTTCTCATCCCAGGTGGCCACTGGGGAGAGTTTTCACTTTCCCTTTTCTTTCTTCTTCCTTTTATTACCTCCCTCACTCCAAAAAAAGAAACTTTTACTGCTGTAGTTGACGTTTACCACTAGCACCAGATCCTGAGAATGAATCTGTGTGCACGTCAGCCTGTCTTGTCATCTTTTGTGCAACACTAGACAGAGAAAACGCAGAGACACCGCAAGGAGCATGAAGCGGGAGGTGGAGTGAGGCATCACACAAGGAACAAAACAGTGAAAAATGCAATTTTTCTGTTAGGGGAAGATGCTGATGGGATCTCTCTCTGTCTGACTAGAGGAAAAGTCACTTACCGGAACGCCAAACTGCTCATACTCTGCCAGACCTGCATTTTTCTGAGCTTCACCAGCTATGACAGCTTGAGCAAGTCCTGCAAGAGAAGTGCACAAACCAGTGGGACAGAGCTGCCTGAACCAGCACCAGGGCGAAGTCCAAGAGATGCAGAGTACAAATAGCTCCCTGACTATAGGCCTCTCCCATCCTTACACGAAAGGGCAGACACAGAAACTCACCGGCACCACACTAGCGCTCAGCACAGTCTCGTCCAGCTCCAGGACCGCAGTCTTGATCTTTTCGTAAGGCAAGTGGAGAAACCCCAGGAAAACATCTGCCAGGGCCCAGGAAGAAGCATGGGTCAAGCTTTAGGAACAACCCCCTGATGAGCACCAAAGAAAAGCGGTTTCTGACTTGATCCTACTGGCAGAGGATTGTCCAAACTCATCAAGTGCAGCTCCTTCCCCTTTTTTCTTTGGAGGTTCTTTCTTCTCTCACCCTCCCAGTCTTCCTTTTCTGAGTACAGCAAACCCGGGTAAGCCGTGAGCCGTCGAAGGAGTTATCCCTTGGGTAACCATGCAGCTTTTCTTCACGCAACGGCTGACCAGAACTGCCCTCCTAGTAAATATCAAAGCTCTGACTAACCCATGCAGCAAACGTCTTTACAAAGGGAAAGACCAGAGCGCTGCTCTCCCTGGTGTTCACAGATACGGACACAGGCAACTCTCCCACAAAGAGCGAGATAACCTCGCTAAAGACATCTATAGCCTTAAATTAATGCAGAGACTTCAGGCCTGACAATATCCACCTGCACATCAAAGCTCAGTGCAAGACACTGAATGCCAAAGGATTTGTGAAGCGGCATGAGGGGAAGCGTTTCAGGAGACGCGTTTGCAGGTTTGGTGCTGGAAGAGCGACTGAAAGATGCCCAACATCATCACAGTCCCTAGATTTTCTTGCCCCTTGTTAATGGCCCCCTCCTCTGTGTTGCACTGGGGTGAGGCTGTCACAGACACCCCCTCCTCCGGGAGCATGAACAGTCCCACCAACACTCCTGGGACTCGCACAGAGGAGCGTGAAAAGGGTTTGCACCCTGTCCTGCGACTCCAACTGCCCCTGCCAGCTCCACACCACGAGAGGGATGACTGAGGCATCCCACTGCTTAAGATGCCTAAAAACTCACTGCTTTACTGTGGGCTGGAACAAGCAGGGAGGTCTGCGCCCGTCCCAAGGGTGACCATGAAAGCCAAGACACCCCTTCCTGCTGTACCCCAACCACGGGGAGGGGGAGAAGCAGCACAGAAACCCAACCCTGACCTGCTCCGCAGGGCACTCTCCCTTCAACGCCTCGGGTAAGGGGGCTGCAGGAGCCTGTAGGACCCCCAGCACTGCCCCGCACCCCTCTCGCCAGTCGCAGAGGCAGTGCGCTGCCCAGTAACAAGGCAGGGGAAGACGAGCATCCCTCCCTTGGAGCTGACCTATGGCTGTGCTGCTCCTCCGTGCCTCCTCCTGCAGACGCGCTGACGCCCCAGGCCAGCAAGCAGACAGTACGGCTGCTGCCGGCACAGAATCGCTGACCTATTTTCGTATATGCAGGCATGCACAACATCACAAACAAAGGGCGCTTTAGCTTAGGATATTTAAAGGAAAAGATACTCATCTAACTATCCCCAGAAACCACAGCGGCTCTTATGACATTTATTACCTTCCTGAGAATCATCCTTGTGCATGACTGTGGGAAGGAAAAAAGAAAAAGCACAGAGCAGTTGGGTAAAAGCAAAACAAAAAGCTCCATTAAGCTGCAAAAATCACATTTCTAGGAAAGCAACAAAAAGAGATATAAGAACTTGAGAATAAACTGGGCCTAGAACTTGATAAGCACAAGAGCGACCAGGACTCCCTCCACCTACGTGGAAGGAAGAAATTTCTATAACAGGGAGTTATAGACTGAGCAGTCCTGCACAGATATCCCCCACCTCCCTGTCACTGATGGATGAGCTGCTTGTGCAGACTCATCTAAACAGACTTTAAACAAGTCATCCTTCCCAGGGATTTTTGTTCCAGTTCGCTGACGGACTTGGACCAAATTGTGAAGTATTTCATCTGCACTTCCAGCAGGTTTTGGAGCTGCCGGCTTCACCTGGTTTGAAGTCAGTTGGATGCATTTATGCCAGCTACTATGTCTGTGCACATACCTGTAAGGGCGAGGACCTACAATTTGGTTCTCAGGTACTGGAACAACAGACGCCACAAAACAAAACCCTTAAACTGCACTCCTTAGTCTGCGAAAAACCCCCAAACAAACCCAGGAGCCCTACAGAGGTTCACAAAACTGTCTCCTGCTAACCAGCTCTCACGGAAGGGAGAGATGTGCTGTGCTCATCTCAGAGCAAGAGCCTGCAAAGAGGCAGCGACCCGGAGTGGACCACAGATGTGCGAGTCCATCTGCGAGCCCGCAGCATCCTTGTTCAGTTGGTTCACTGTCGGAGAAGCCTCCGGCAGTTCGGATTGCCGGCTTGCTTCATATCCTGGATTGGGAAATGCCCGCTCACCCCTAAGCGCTCCACTGCACAACACGAAGGATGCAGTGACGAATAACAAAAATGTTTACTACAAATAGAGACGCTGACAACAGTTACTCAATATCACATGCTGGCAGCTCTCCTGGGGCTCTCCACACAGCTGGGAAAGGTGCTGCTGCCAGGATTTGTTGGCAATGAACCTGGGGCAACATCCTACCCCCTGCAACATGCACAGGCAGGAAGGAAAAAAAGAGCAAGAATAGGTCTCAGTGTCCTGAACAATGAAAACAGGAAAGTCCCTCTCGTCTGGGGACCCCAGACAAGAGCAGCTCTGCAGCAAAGCCTCAGTTCCATCCTGCTTCCAGGCAGTTTGTGGGGTCTGCTCAGCCTGGAGATGTGGGTTAAAAAAAGCAATATTGCAGCTAGAGCATCCTGCGACAGCAAGGGAGGGAGAGAGGGAGGGCAGGCACCATCCAGTCTTGGGGGCTGGCAGGGGCAGGGGGCTCAAAGCAGTATTTCATCTGAAACACCAGCTCTCTCTGCAGACCCCCTCCTCCCCAATTCTGGCATCCCCCCCAAGAGAGCCCCTCGCTCTGCATCCCCCTGGGTACAAGTCAGGGCTCACTGCCTCCCCCCACCCCAGCCCTGGTTCAGAGAAAGCCGCTGCCAAGCTTTGCCTCAGCACGTCCCGCTCCCCCCCATTCTCCCCCCCCTTTGCCAACCTTTTTATTTTCTGCGTCAGAAACATAAAATGGAGACTGCAGGGAAGGAAAACACTTTGCCTAAGATGGCTGAGGGAAAAGAAGGATTTGCACGGCAGTGCACGAGCACCCTCTGCCGCTGGATGAGCCACTTGGGGGGGGGGGGGCAGCCTC
>NW_008795185.1:0-6896 GCF_000699145.1 Aptenodytes forsteri | reverse complement strand
CCCGTCGCGGGGTGGAGGCCCGTGGGGGGGGGGGGGAGCAGCTCTCCAGCCCTGCTCCAGCCCCACAGGCTCCAGGCAGAAAAAGAGACTCCAACCAGCCCTTATTGGGTCATTTAAATTGCCATTATAGCCAAAATATTTGCTTAAAAAACTTCAGCAGCGTTGTCGCCTCCTGAGCTCTCCTGGTTGCCTCTCCCCACCACCCCATTTATATTCTGCTTTTCCTCACTGCGTTACTTTCACAAACCTTAGGAAAAGGATAGTATTTTGGATGAAAACAGCGTGTTTCACACACACAATTCCCAACAACTAATGCCGCTGCCCTCCACCCTTATATAGTTTTCCAGGTTTAAGAAAAACCACCAAATTTCACCTGTGTTACGTTTCACACCAGGGTGAGCACCCGAAGCCTGGCGTTACCTCTCGTGGGAACACACTCAGGCCCAGAGATGGAAGAAAGGGCTGAAGACAGACATGAGGGGGAGAACCAGCACCCACCTGAAATGGGGTGACCAGGTGTTGTCCCTAGGAAAGGTTTAGGGACCAAAGGGTACATGCAAAACCAGCACAAGGATACCTTGCAAGCTGCTCCCTGAGCATCCAACTTTCAAGCCAGGAGCAAGTCAGCGTAGGGCCAAATCCAGCTGAATCTGAGGCTTAAATTCCTATGTGAATCTCGCAGGAAGTTTTCCCGGAATGAGCTCAAAAAGGGCCAAAAGGCATCACTCGGCTATGAGACGAAAAACAAATACATCCAGGATCCCAAGCCCTTTGTGGCAACTGAAACAAATGCAGAGGAGGATGAAGAAGAAAAGCAAGGAGTTTTAAAGAAATGAAAGGAAAAGACAAAGACAAAGCACTTATATAGGTGACTGCAGGTAATATCCTAACACCGAAGGATTAAATTCAGCCGGGTGTGGGGTGCCCAGCACATATTTTGGCACCATAGCTGCACCCATCCAGCCTGCAAGGACAGAGCCTGGCAAGCGCCAGTTCTAGGGGTACCAGCACTTACACGCCACAAAGCTGCACACAAAGTCATGCTGGCTATATAACTAACTACAGAAACCCCTCTAAGGGCCTTTTCTGGGAGACATCAGTCCTTTTTGTGGGATCAGGGTGAGGCTGACCCGGAGCCGGAGCTCTGCGGTGATGCTCCTGCTGTAGCAGCACGCCTGGGTGCAGACGGAGTGTGGGACACCCGGGATGGGGCACCCAGGGAGGCTTGATTTTACTGTCACCTCTGCAGCTGCAGAAACTATGGGCATGTCCCCCTGCATGGCAGGAGACAAGCAAGGCTGGCACTGGGACAGCAGGGAGCTCGGCAGGTCAGAGCTGGCCGGCAGGGCAGGGGGATCAGCATCATGGTGTGCTGACGAGCGGATATTTTTTGCAGTGTTGCTGCATAGGAAGCGGCATCAAAAGATGAGGTGCCAGAACATCTCATCTTGTGAGCAATAGGGGACTGAAAAAAACTGTAAAACATAGCTTTGGGGCTACTAAACACGGGTGTATTCCCAGCACACCCTGGGTGACTCAGTCTGGGAGTGCTGGGAAAGCGAGACATCAGGGTGGACCCCAGCCTGGTAAGACGGTGCCACGGGGCAGGAGCGATGGCAATGGGCAGAGCTCTGGGGGAGCCCAGCACCAGGGCATGCTGGCACTGCTGGGCAGCCACCTGAGCCTCTAATGTCAGCAGAGAAAGGGGTTTGGGGGGGGTGCAGGAACAGAGGAGCACTACACCAGCACAACAGCAATGGCTCAGAGCACAGGGCAGGAATGGGGTGCACTGGAGAGGCTGTGGGGAGCCCCGCAAGAGAGGGATGTAGAGAGGGGCTGGCATAACACCCCAGAGATCCTTGTTTCAATTTAATGGCACAAAACACTGCTAATCCCTGCTCCTGCTCTCAAACTGCCTAATAACTAAGCACCCAAAAGGCTGGTGATGCCCCTGGGGGGCAAGTGCTGCCTTTGTGTGCCAGGGCAGGTGATTTCTCCCTGCGACCCCCCCATTCCTCCTAGCAGCAGATGGAGACCCCCTTCCTAATTATGGTCTTGTCACAGGCAGAAAAAAGAAAGACAAATCTCCCAAAGAAGGCTGTCTGACAGGACAAAGGCTCCTTGAAATGGGAGCTGAGCTGTTGTTTCCAGGTTCAGAACGGGGACGGAGGCACGCAGCCAGCACTTCCTCTCTTTGTCTGGAAAAGGAGGTCACGGGGGGGGGACATGGGGGGATGCAGGGGAGGATGCAGGGCTGCGTCAGCCCCTCGTCAGGAAAGCAGCTGATCTCTTCTCCCAATCCCAATCCTCTGACCTCATCCCCAGGAACCGAGCCAACACGGCTCAACTGCGCACATCTGGCGGATGAAAACAGCACTGCAAGGGACCTGGAAATATTAACACACAGCAAGGGGAGCACAGAGAAACCCCCCAGTTTTTAAAGCCAGAAAAGCTCCAACACCCACATGAGGCCAAAAAAACCCTAGGGCACCCCTGGCCCTAACCTGGGGTTTACCCAGGGGCCTCTCGAAGCTCAAATTGCAAATAAAATCACTGCCCAGCGCTGATGCCCCAGTGCAAATGCGATGGATGAGCGTAGCGGGCACTACAGGCACAGTCTGGCTCCCAGTGTCTCCCAGTAAGCACCAGTCACCTGCACGCAGCCCACCAGTAACATCCCAAGTGCTTCTTGTGGCAGCAGCAGCCTGGCACGGGCAGGAGCTGCACCCCAGAGCTGGGCTCACCCGTCACCCGCAGCACCCCCAAAAGCGAGCACCAGCAGCCGACCGCCGCCAGGCGAAGGCCTGGCAGTGTCAGCACCGATGGGGACAGCAGCAGCTCCTCGCTCCCAAGGAGGCACCCCTGGGTCACAGCCCGATCTCGCTCCCGTTTACTTTTCTACATATCCTCTGTTAGAAGTGCCACCTCCACCTGGCAAAATATCTGCACCAGGACGTCTGCTGCAGCTGAACCAGCGCCTGGGCACTGGCCAGGCGCCCCAGGGATGGCACTGCAATGGCAGGAAAAGTGCTGCTTGCCCAAAAGTGTAAGAAAAGGTCACTCCAAGCCATACAGGCAACACCATCGCCTGTTGTGAGATGAAAACATCAACTGCTAAAATACAGGGCTGTGCTACAGAAAGGTTCTGAGCTGGTTGCGGTTCTTCTCTCCGGACTCTGATACACGTGGGTGGGGAACAGCGGGAACATACAAACATCTCTCAGACCGGCCAGCACTGTACCTGTACTTATAGACTGCATACATGTGATGAGGAGTGACTTCAGTTTCTAGAAACTCCAGGGCACAGGCTCAAAACCCTCTCCTAGGAGGGAACGGATACCCCACATATTCTGCACAGATGAAACACAAGATCCAGGGAGAAAGCTCTCAGACAGGTTCTGCCTCCCTTGAAAAGCAAATGAACGTTCAGTTTCCCACCACCACTGCTCCCAGAGACCCGTCAAAGTACACTGATGCTGTTGGTGTGTGTTCCCCAACCCCACTCCAGGAGAAACAAGGAAGTGAGAGCAGGGAAACAGCTAAGAGATAACAGCCACCAGCTCCAACAAGGCAAATCCTGACTTGATGTAAGGAGAATTATTATCACAAGGGTGGTTAAAACACCAGAGAAGGGAGCCCAGTTACATCTAGAGAGCTGGGGCAATTTCTGTCCTTGAAGAGACTCAAAAACACAACTACAAAAGACCCTGAGCAATCTCCAACTTCTGGGTTAGCCCTGTTGGACCCGAGACCTCCAAAGAAGCCTTTCAATCTGAATCATTCTGCAATGCTGGAAGGACATCTGGTGAGTTCCCCCATTCGTTCTCCTCAGCAGACACTTCTGAACCAGGATTTACCAGCTCCCAGGTTTGTGGACAGACTTCTCCATTTTGGCTGAGAACGTTCCTGAGCAGCACAGGAAGAGAGAAGTTTCTGTCCCTGTTCACTGCCACTTCTCAGCCAACGTTGGCACAACACGTGTGGATGCTTGAGGAAGAGAGAAGCTATAGCTGCAGAATCCTGAAGGCCTCTGCCTCACCATAGAGAGGTGATGGAGCCGGGGACACTGGGCTGGAAAAGGAAGAGGGACGGAGGTATTGGACAGAGGACACACTTGTGCCAGGGATCCCTGCAGCAAGACATGCGTGAGCAAGAGGAAGCGATGCTTCACAGCAGCCTGGAAATCAGAGGACACGTGAAGAGCATGCGGGGAAGCTTTAAATGCATTTGTGAGCACCTGGAGGGCCCAGCGAACCAGCAAAAGACATTTTGCAAGCTAGTCCACAGTGCTGGGCAGCATTTTCAGAACAAAACAAAGTTTCATTCTCAAGAGAAACTTTGGTCTAGGTCCACACAAGGTATTCAGGGCCCTGATCCTTAGCCAGGTGTATGAAGTCTCGCTGTCTGCAATGGTATCTTACATTTCCATGCGTTAGGAGCTAAATACCTTTCTGGATCTGGCCTTCTGGAGCTAAGGAGTCACTGATTTCTAGCAAATCTCTGGATCTGAATAAGAAACTGGCTGGATGGCTACATCCAAAGAGTTACAGTCCAAATGGAAACCAGTAATGAGTGGTGTCACATAAGGGTCTGTTCTGGGACCAATAATATTCGCTATCATAACTGATGACATCAACAGTGGGATTGAGTGCACCCTCATCAAGTTTGCAGACAACCAAGCTGAGTGGTGCCGTTGATTTGGTCGAGGGAAGGGATGCCATCCAGAGGGACCTGGGCAGGCTGGAGGAATGGGCCACGCGAAGCTCATGAGGTTCAAGAAGGCCAAGTGCAAGGTCCTGCACCTGGGTCAGGGCAATCCCCAGTTTCAGAACAGACTGTGGGATGAATGGGTTGAGAGCAGCCCTGCGGAGAAGGACTTGGGGGTGCTGGTGGGTGACAAATGGGACATGAGCCGGCAATGTGCGCTCGCAGCCCCAGAAATCCAATCATGTCCCGGGCTGCATCACCAGCAGCGTGGCCAGCAGGTCAAGGGAGGTAGTTCTCCTCCTCTGCTCTGCTCTCATGAGACCCCACCTGGAGTACTGCATCCAGCCCTGGCGTCCCCAGCACATGACAGGCATGGACCTGTGAGAGAGGGTCCAGAGGAGGCCACGGAAATGGTCTGAGGGCTGGAACAACTCTGCTATGGAGAGAGGCTGAGAGACTTGGGCTTGTTCAGCCTGAAGAAGAGAAGGCTCCAGGGAGACCTTACTGCGGCCTTTCAATATATAAAGGGGGCTTGTAAGAAAGAGAGAGGCTTTCTACCAGGGCCTGTGGTTACAGGACAAGAGGCAAGGGTTTAAACTGAAAGAGGGGAGGTTTAGACTGGACATAAGAAATGTTTTAGGACGAGGGTGGTGAGACACTGGAAAAGGAAAAGGTCGTGCCAGAAACCTGCCTCTGACAGGCTCTGCAGGTGCTGCATTGCACCGGCACCCCCAGACCTCCCCGAGAGCACAGCCAGGCCTCTGCTCCCCCAAAAATCCACACCCAGGACTGGAAGTTCACTCTGACAGTCTCCGAAGCAGGGCTGTAAACACAGGCCGCAGCAGGGACACAAAGCCTCCATGCAAAACCAAGAGATCCATGTGCCACCTGGTGTCCAAAAGCAGGTCTGCACCGTGACCTGAATTGCCGCAGACTAAGATCTCGACCCGTCTCAAATGTAAATAGTACCACCATCGGGACAAGCAGCACCCTACTCTGCTGCAGAAACATCGAGTGCCACCCTACCTGTCCTGAACACCTGCAGGTTAGAGTACAGCGACGCAGAGCTTCAGAAAACACCTGTATCTTTTCCTTCACGCAGGTTAATTCCGTCCCAGTAGGAAACTGTTTGCCAGGCTCCCAAGTCCTAGAGACATCTCGAACCATTAAACTCAGTTAGAAACAAAAAGAATCAGGGCATTCAGGAAAGCAGCCTTCAAATTAGAAATCCAAACAAGAGGGGAAACACAAAGCACATGCTTCCAGTACCAGCAGCAGAGCAAGGAGCTGCTGATGAAAAAAAAAAAAGCAGCGTAAAACGGCCTTAAAGTGAAATCTCGCTGTCCCTGCAGCCGGGGCCACCACCGAGGCAGGTCCTGGGCCACAGGAGTCAGGGCTGGCCCTGGGGCAAAGCACCAAACAACAGCTTTTGTGTTTCTGCAACTGCAGGGCTCATCCAGAGCACACGGGCGTCAGGGCACCTCCAGAAACTTCAGTCCTCGGCAGGCCAGCCCTGCTTCTTGGGGGCACTTTGACAGTAGAGGACAACCGAGAAGTGCCGCTGCTCCCTCCCTCCCCTTGATCTGTTCCCACAACACAAACACCCACAGGGGATGCACGGCCCTCGCTGGTCCTACAACCACTCTGCTCCCGAGAAAGTCTCCAGGGAGACCTTCTGCTCCCATTACATCCCCCTCACATTGCCCAGACCTCAAGGAGGAAACACAATGTGCTCTGTGGTGTCTGCCTGCTGAAGACAAGGCCCCAGAAGTTGAAAGGAAGGACACAAAAGCAGTTTTAAAGCAGAATAACCTGGACAACACGAGGCAATTGCAGAAAGCACCTAACCAGGTCAAACCCAGGCTCCTTCTCCGGAGAGCCCTGCCTGCAGCAGAAGCGGGGCAGAGACCAGGGGAGCTCTGGAGAACAAACAGCTCTCCCAGACCCACCACCGAAGCAGGTAACCATCATTTGCCCAGTGGGCTGTCATCTGCCAAGTTGTCCCTTTGCTCAGCACAAATGGACGGAGACGACTTTAAACCACTTCTCCGCTCCCCAAACTCTCAGTCCCTAAAAGATCAGGGAAGGGGAGAAGACGACACCATCATGGCCGTGCTGCACCTTAGCACGGGAGTGGGACACCCAGCCCGGGCCGTGTTAGTGCCTGAAGACGCAGCAGGCAATCCTCC
>NW_008795184.1:101827-107966 GCF_000699145.1 Aptenodytes forsteri | reverse complement strand
CACGTGGCCGGTGTGGACACGGAGACAGGAGGTGCCAGTGGGTCAGGGAGCTCCCGAGATCCTCACTGCACACAGATCCCACCTGTCCTCAGAGCTGACGCTGTGGGTGCAGGTTTGTGGGGAAAGCTTTGGCACCTCTGCTGTCCTTCAAATTTTCCTTTCCTCATTTGCCTTTGAATGTAATGCGGGAATAGGCAAGTTCAGGTGCACAACTACATTGTCGTCAAGCTGATTCACAGGACAGGGTAGAGGAGGTTAGTGGGCTGCTGCCCCACCGTTCCACTTCCAGTGTCCTGTGTTGGTAGGGAAATGGGATGGCATTGGTAAAAGCATCATTTCCCATGGAAGTCTCTGCCAGAAATGCTTGGGGAAAAAAGCATCTGCTCATCTTTCTGCCAGAGGACGTCTGTAAGCTTCGAATTATACAGTGACTGATGGCTCAGTCATCCTCACAGTAAAAAAGTGTTTCCTTCTTGTTCAGAGGGAACCTCCTGTGTTACAGTATGTGAAAGAAGCACAAATAGGGAGGCATGCCAGTGGTGCCAAACTACGCTTTGCAGCAGTGCCAAAGGACATCCAACAGCTGTGATAGCCCTGTTGCTGTGGCTCCTTCCGTTGCTTTCTGGAGAAAAGATGTGTGAGAGCGGGAGAGATGAAGTGCCCATAAAACCAGGGCCAGTGGCTGGCTGCAGGAGGCAGTCTTGGACATTGCGCTGACTGTCTGCTGGAGCTTTCACAAATGAAATGGATGTAGTCATGACACCAGGGCTACTACGAAGCACAAAGGTAGTGAGTGAAAAGTACTTTGTGAGTGTGAAATACTTTCTTCCTTCAACTCCTATTGTGACACCACAGCAGCACAAGTATAAAGGCCTCTTCCTCTCCCTCTCTCCCAGTCAATTTCCCAAGTTGGGAGGAATCAGATTTTTTGAGTCTGGGTGACTTCTGCATAGGGCTATTCTAATTGATAATACACGTCTTTACATGAGAGGGTAAAAGTCACCTGCAGCAATCTCCCCCACCTGACATCAATATCCAATTCTGCTTCACAGCTGTGCTCTATAATAAATACTTGTGACAGGGAGGACAAATTCTCTAATAGGATAGCCCACTCTCTTCCAAAGATGCCTCTATCCATAATCCTTGAAAAAACCCACAATGTTTCTTCATCAGTTGCATGCTACGAAAAGGAATTAAGACACTCCTCTAATCATACTGCCTGTGGATGTCTGTGGCAACAGCATTTTAAAACTAGTCATTTGCAGAGGTGAGTCCCTGCCTCAAATGGCTAAACCAGATCATACCACACGCAGAGATTTGCAGCAAACTGAAAGGGTTCAGTCTGAAATGTTTCCTGTCTTCACAAATATAACATTAGATTTCTGAGCAATAAAGGATGTGAAACAACATGATACAAAAAGGCCAAAAATCCCTTTTACACATTTACATTACAAACATTGTTGCAGGTGCTCCTGTTGTGATCCACTTTCAGAGTATGTCAGGTTATTCAGTACAGGAGAAACAGGAAGAGAGACCAATATTGTCAAAAGCAGATGAAAGGAAAATGAACAAACAAAAACATTGAATAACATTGTCACCTTCCCTGTCCAGCAATGCAGTACTGTGTACATCTGTCTGAACAGGAACGTAGGCTGGACTGTATGGTAGTCCCTTCTAGGGCCATGACCTGAGACCACTAGCCTGTTGATCCAGTACCAAGACTTGACCAATCTTTTCATGCTCTTATTCTGGGTTAAGTGTGTAAGCAAGTGCTTGGAAAATACCTCAGTTATCCCTGCAGCAAACATTTCCTAGTCAGTAACCAGTTTTCCCTAATAAGGCTGTTTTCACGTTCCAGCTTTAGCTGTGTATTGAGGCAGGGAACAGCACTATCATCTGGGCGACACCCAGTCAGCCACTGCGATTTACTATGTGCGTAGTAATACTGGTTTCAAAACCTGCTGTCTGTGGAGAGAGCTTAAAATATTCGTTTCTTTATCAAGATCGTGCTTCACTTCTTTTTATCCTTTTATTTATTGTGTGCACCATGGAAGGTGTTTGTATTCATAAAGGTCACCCTAAACTTCATTGCAGTAAGTAAGAAGGGCTACATTGCCTTCAGAGGCATCACAACACAGGTTTGGTGCAGGCTGAATTGCAGCTTTGTCACAAACTCTGGGACTAGGCAAGTGGCTTTGCAGTCACACTTAAAGGACAAAATTATAGGAGTGAACCCTAGGCAAGGCACAAATAATCTCCACAGACTCTGAGGGTCCCAAGCGGTAGCAGTACATCTCAGTGTCCTAAACCAAAGCTTTTCCTTCTGCATTCCATCAGCTGGGCAGGAAAGGCAGGAGCATGCTGCTGGGAGACAATAAGCTCTGCAATCAGGCAGACCCACCAGAAATACGCATGTCATATACCCCTTACAGTCCACAGGTGAGTTCCTAGGTCATCTCTGATCTTTCATCCCACTCCTTTCATTTCAGAAATTACACCCCACTTATTTCAGGTTGGGTGAAGACTCTAATACAGGGATTCCCTGAGCAAATGAAATGGAGATAGCATACTAGTCTTTGAGGTTGTACACCATTAAGTGATGGTACAGCATTTTATTATAAGCACAAGAGAAAGCACATTTTTCTTACGTGCATAAAGCTTTTATGAAATTCTACTTAAATAAAGACTAGTCATATAACGAACCTTTCCAAAGAAACAACTCTGTCTAAACGAGGACTGGCTTTTCCCAGCCTTCAGGCACCCTGTTTTGTACTGGCGTGACATTACACACAGAGCTACAAAAAAAGGAGTATGTTAGGTCATTGAGTCAAGCCTTCAAAAGCCAGGAAATAACTAAATTCAGGCTGGTAGCATTGGCAGCCATTTCTGGAAAACAGTGATGAAAAGTTTGAGACCAGGTGCTTCGTTGATGCCAGGCTGCTTGTATGCAAGGAGTAACTTTGCATTGAGCCAAACAGACTTCTCACCCACTCTGTCTTTCCTATCATACACTGGTCACATGCAGAGTTAAATTTTACTGCATTTTTTTATAATACATGAGAAAATATGGCAGTATTGTAGAAGGTTATGTGTTGCAACAGGAAGTATGAATATTGTGGATAAACGGTTCTGGGGTACAGAATGCATGACTTAGGGCTTTGCTGTTGCCCTGCTTTTGTGCTAATCAGCACAAGATAAAGAATTAGAGTAAACTTTCATGTTCCAGACAGTTTTGTACTACAATCAGTGATAAAGATAGAACTTCAAAGCTATTGATATGAATATCTAAAAGCAGTGTTAGTAGTGACACAGTGCAGTGTGTTGCTATTCTGTTCTGTTTCCTTTCTAAAGATGGTTCCAGCATGTCATTCTGTAGCACTGATGTGACATTACGGACCAGTTCAGCCACTGAACAGAATGCCACAATACAGAAAACAAAACAAAACCCTACATCAAAAGGGTTTTGAGATGTAAAACTCAAGCACTCAGAAGTCGGGAAGTGCCCTGATTATAGTTACCTGTATGGCCTGATTCCCTTCGCTCGGGGTGTCCACACTAACAGAAAGCACCACATCTACACTGTGATTGAAAGCACAAAAATACCTACCCTTTCCCCCCTGACTGCAGCCTCCTTTCAAAACCCACACACTCCTCCAAGCATGTGGGTGTGGAAGTGGCCCAGCATGCCAAATACATTGTGCATTTTTCTGTGCACTGTGTGCCATGATCCACAATGAACAACTTCAACAAATAAGCAAACCCTGGCAGCGTCACCTCTCTCTTATTTTTCCATTAGCTTTGTAGATATTCTGAGAGTCATCACTGTAACGTATTAACAGTTACTCAATGTTTAAAATCACAGTATACCATTGGCTTTGTGGCTCCTCATGAAGATAAATTTTAGTTTTGGCTGAATTTTGTGGACTCACTGTTTAATTGCCTTCTTTCACACTGGGCAACACACAAAACATCCTAGTGTTAAAAAATTGTTAAGTCTCCAGACCCATGCATAGCTTTAGTACAAAAGTTTGGAAGAATAATCAGCCCCTGTGCTGTTTTCTGTTCCCAGAATTGACAGCCATGCGTGGGAAAGCCCTTCCAGCTCTCTTAAGCAATCATGCCTCCTCCCATTTTCATACCTGGTTTGCATACCAGTGCAGGAGGGACAGATTAGCCAAAACTAATATTAAATTGAAAATGTCAGCTTCACATGAACCCTCTCCATTCACAGCCATCTCAAGAAAATTGCAATACCATCTAATTCGCTCTTTGCACTGCCAAACTATAATAGAAAGCTACTTTCCAATGCATCTTGTGACAGCAGGAGGTGATATACACCTCAGGAGAGGTATATATATACACAGCAGGAGAGGATATACAAAGCTATATACAACAAGTGGAGTTTGCTTTCAAATAATAATACAGCTTGATTGTTGTCTGCTGCAGAAGAAACCAGGAAGAGCTAGGCAGGATTCCGCACACCCTTGTGCCTTCCAAGTGCAGTGCATCTAGTCTGGAGGTGTGACAGACCACAGGGCTGACAGGGAGCGCAGAAGGTCACGCAGTTCCTCCTCCTGCCCAAAGCCAGAATCAGCAATGCCTAAACTTCAGGTGCCTGTCTTGAAAATCTTTAGAACAGGTTCAAAGATGAGCTGTCACAAAGGGATGATGGGCTAGTTGCCAGAGCCTTACTGATACTAGTTTGGAAGCCTGGGTGTTTCCTCAAAACATACAGCTAAAACCAAGAGGGTGTGGAGTGAATGCTGGCTGAGAACCTACTCTCTGTCAAGAATAGAGACACCTCGATGCTTAACACTGTGAGGAGGATGACACTGCACTTGGAATTAGTTTCACAGCCCTACCATGACGGAAGGTATAGCTTTATACTCTTCTCGTTCAGCATGTTACCATAACTTAAACAGCCAGCTAAGAAGAGCCAATCACTTACTGAATTTTGCACAGTATAACACAGCCTTTCTTGTCTGCAGCTCTGGCTTTTGGAGTTTTCATAGGAATTGTGACACAGAAGAGATTTTTATGTCTATTTGGCAAAAAAGACATCAGATGGATGATTCATGTGGAGATAGTGGAGCTGTTTACTCTGATGGGAAGAAGTGTTTTATTTCAACAGCAGCATCACACAAAGCTAACAGGTCAAGGGAAGAAGTGATAGCAATTGAGGACAACATCATTTGGTTCAAGCAGTGAAAGTGCAATAACATCCCTGGCTGACTACACATTAATTTGTCTCTGTATTCCTATTGATTCCCAACACTGAACTGTCATGATCTCTGCTCACACAGGAATAGCACCCGACACACTGTCTACATGATTGTGGTGTGGCCATCCGCTGAGCCCTGCATGAGTGCCCAGGGAAGGATTGCAATGGGACAGCTCTGCTGCCACATTACTGGTGAGACACTGATGAGAGGAAAAAGTATCTATCTGACCAAAAGGTATTAAGAGCAATCTTTCCTGTTAACTTGCTACTGGGCTGTATTCCTCCCCACAGCATCTCTTGTCAAAACAGAACCTTGGGTGATTTCAGTTTGCTCCTTGCCTCCAGCAGGGCATGATGAATCAGTGGAATGGCCGGGAGTGCTCACTGCAACTTTTGGAACAATTTCACTGATGGGAGAAAAGGAGGAGGCAGACAGACAGACTGCAAAAATTATAGAATCATAGAATCATAGATTCATTTAGGTTGGAAAAGACCTTTAAGATCATCGAGTCCAACCATTAACCTAGCACTGCCAAGTCTACCACTAAACCATGTCCCTAAGTACCACATCTACACATCTGCTAAATACCTCCAGGGATAGTGACTCAACCACTTCCCTGGGCAGCCTGTTCCAATGCTTGACAACCCTTTCGGTGAAGAAATTTTTCCTAATATTCACTCTAAACCTCCCCTGGTGCAACTTGAGGCCATTTCCTCTCGTCCTATCACTTGTCACTTGGAAGAAGAGACCAACACCCACCTCGCTACAACCTCCTTTGAGGTAGTTGTAGAGAGCGATAAGGTCTCCTTATCGAGCGATAAGACCCCTTTTCTCCAGGCTAAACAGTCCCAGTTCCCTCAGCCGCTCCTCATAAGTCTTGTTCTCCAGACCCTTCACCAGCTTCATTGCTCTTCTTT
>NW_008795184.1:73285-100976 GCF_000699145.1 Aptenodytes forsteri | reverse complement strand
TGAGGGTGCACTCGATCCCCTCATCCAGATCATTGATAAAGATAATAAACAGAACTGGCCCCAATACTGAGCCCTGGGGAACACCACTTGTGACTGGCCGCCAACTGGATTTAACTCCATTCACCCCAACTCTTTGGGCCTGGCAATCCAGCCAGTTGGGGGTTTTGGGGTTTTTTTTGGTTTTGGTTTTGGTTTTTTAATCAGAAAGAGAAATATGTTGCCCTTTATCATTTTACCCTTTTCCTGCATACAAAATAGCTGTGTTCTCTTGCTGTGTTTTCCAAAGTCAGAAACTGCCCTTTTTTAATTCGTGTACAGTCTCAAAACTGTTTGTTGGCACAGCTGGCTGAATGGTTACACTGGGAAAAAAATGGTACATTGTCAAACAGCTACAGATTAGAGATCAGAAAAACTTACCATCTCCCTAGGTGCTTGCACTATAATCATCTGAGCTCCCAGGCTGTTTCAATGCCGGTACATTTCATGGCGTGGAGTAACTTGCCTTTGCTAGATTGATGCAGCACTGGAGCACACTTGAGTGGTTTTAGGACCCTCTGATGTATCCAGGTGCAGACATTTTACATGACTCTGCATGGATGGTTTGTTCATGGTCAGAGAGCACTTACTTCTGTCACTGGCATGTAATTCAGTCACTGTGAATGTGATGGTCACGCGTACATACACAAGATTAATATGAGAATATGTCCCATATTAATAAATTGAGGTGGTAAATTTGCTTTCCTAGACGCTGAGAAGTCTTAACTTCTGAAACTTCAAAATGCTTTTGCCCCAACAGGTCCTTCAGAGGGTAACACAGGCTCAACACCTCTTCCTTGAGGAGTTCCCCAGCAAGACTGTCAGCTGCATGCAGGACTTCCTGGTAGAGCAGAAGGGATGGACACATTAAATGGACACATTAAGCCACCGTAGAAAATCATAGAATCATAGAATCATAGAATCATAGAATCATAGAATCATAGAATCATAGAATCATAGAATCATAGAATCATAGAATCATAGAATCATAGAATCATAGAATCATAGAATCATAGAATCATAGAATCATAGAATCATAGAATCATAGAATCATAGAATCATTAAGGTTGGAAAAGACCTCTAAGATCATCGAGTCCAACTGTCGACCCAACACCACCATGCCCACTAAACCATGTCGCTAAGCACCCCATCTACACGTCTTTTAAATACCTCCAGGGATGGTGACTCAACCACTTCCCTGGGCAGCCTCTTCCAATGTTTAACCACTCTTTCAGTAAAGAAATTTTTCCTCCCGTCCAATCTAAACCTCCCCTGGCGCAACTTGAGGCCATTCCCTCTCGTCCTATCGCTAGTTACTTGGGAGAAGAGACCGACACCCGCCTCGCTACAACCTCCTTTCAGGTAGTTGTAGAGCGCAATAAGGTCTCCCCTGAGCCTCCTTTTCTCCGGGCTAAACAACCCCAGTTCCCGCAGACGCTCCTCAGAAGACTTGTTCTCCAGACCCCTCACCAGCTTCATTGTCCTTCTCTGGACACGCTCCAGCACCTCAATGTCCTTCTTGTAGTGAGGGGCCCAAAACTGAACACAGTATTCGAGGTGCGGCCTCACCAGTGCCGTGTACAGGGGCACGATCACTTCCCTACTCCTGCTGGCCACACTATTTCTGATACAGATTTTTGCCAGCCCTGTATTATGAAACCAAACTCTGTCTTATTAAAGGACAGTGCTGGGGGCATTCTTCCTTCCCCAAAGGCACACATAACATCCTCCACTCTTAGTGTAAATCAGGTACAAAAAGAGCCTGTTTGAAGATGGGGCTGAGAGTACAGATTAGTTGACCAGCTACCAGGAGTGACATCAGAGCATACTAGTCACTGTGGCAGCAGGCCCCTCTTAAGCAGCATAATTGCTCTGATTAGTGAAAAATGCTTTCAGTTCCTACACCAAATATTCAGTAAATGTCTAATCACCATTTTAAAAATTGTGGCTTGAGACTTTCTTACATCTTAACACTGCTCCATTATGAACTGTCCGTTATGAAAAAGACACAAGCTCATCATATACAGGCAATGTTTACATGTTCTTAATACTCTGGTTTTAATTCATAGCATGTGTGTAATCACTGTTAGAAAAAATGTAAATCAATTAAAATAACGTTTAGACTACTGACAACAAATCTGAAATCCAGTGCTTACTCACCTTGCTGGATACTAAATCTAGAAAATGGCTGCTAACTTGATTCCCACTATCTGGCATTACTTTCTTTCCTGATATATTCTCACTTACAGTGTTCATCTCCTACACAGCACATTATTTATATTTTATTCCCTTATACAGACTTATCACCTTGCCTTGTAATTTCATCACCCAGAGCCATACAGCCCAGTTTCCACATGCTCAGTGCAAACTCTTACTTAATAGCAAACTGTTCTTCTGCTGTCATTGCATTGGGACATTATGCTGTCATCATCTCTCTGATTAAGAATAAAACAGGTTTTCCTCCCTTCTCTTCACAATTCTGACGTTGCATCAAAAGAGTTATATTCTGCATACATAAGGGCCTAGTTATCCAGTCTCTACTCAGGAAAATCCCCACCTAAATAATTTGCATGAAACTTGTAATATTGTCTCCTGCCGCTCTGCTTTGCATTTTACCCCTTTGCAGAAGGGTGTTGTGCAGCCATCTTCCTGAAATGGGACTCTGAGAGTCAATGCCACTGACCAGCCTGGTGTGCCAGCACTGCCTGGACAAAAAGGACAAAACCCAAAAAGGCTGGTTGTGGCTCTGGGCCATGAGTGAGGGCATGATACATATGAGGATCTGCACTCATACAAATCCCACCAGAAGACTCACTCCCAAGGTGTAGCCTAGCTCCAAGGCACAAATTCAGGCACCAATTTTGCCATACTACTCTGTATCATTAGTAGAAAGTGGTTGTCATCTTTCTCTTCTAGCAGTGGCAGCTGTATGGGCCAGTGATGGGTGGTAGCATACCCTCTGAGCAGCAGCCAATCCTCCCAAGCACAGAGGGTAGACTCAACATTTGGAAAAAAAAAATTATAATATAGGTGATGACATTTGATTGACAACACTCTAAAAAAAGCACTGACGTTCCCACTCATAAACACACAACAGGAAAAATCCTGTCCATAAGCTTATTAGAAAGAAAGATTTCTAAGTGACCTTACCTGCAAGTCCATTTTTTTCCATGTCTGCAATATAGTTTAGAAATATCGATGCCTTAATCTTATTTAAATTGTAATAACATGAATTATAATGAACGTTCCTTATGAAAGCAAAATTTATGAAACAAAACGTTTTGCAAGGTAGGGCAGAGTCAACATAGCATGAAGCAAAACTCTGCAGACCAACACTTCTGCAAGCTACCCAAAGAACTCTTTACTTCACTGAGATAATTTTTAAAGATGTAAATTACCACAAGTTAAGGTTCTACATGTTTATACTGAAAAAGGGATTTGAATGTCTGAACAGTTTGAGTTGATCATTTCAGCCAAAATAATTGTTACTTCACAAAAAAAAAAAAAAATAGTGCTGAAGACAAGGAAAACACTTAAGGCAAGACTGTCATATTGGAAACAGTGTTTGGAGGAAAAAAATTAACCCCACTCTAGAACCACGCAAAGTTCTTCAAGGATGAAGAACTTCACCCTCTTCAAGGGTAAAAGTAAACCGCTAAGGTGATGTGACATACCAAGGACACTCCTCTTAATAGAGTAAAGCAAAGGAGGGAAGATGATGCAACTGACATATCCAAAACCAAGAAGTTCAATGATCTGAGTAACTAATGAAGCCTCATTTCTTAGGGATCTATGTCTTAACATTCTTTCCTCAGCAGGGCTCTGATGATGTCTCTCTCACACAGACATACAGTGTCATGACTCTTGCAGGAACTTTGTATCTTGAGACTCTCTTGGCATGTAGCTGGGATCCTCAAGGTGCAAAAGTCATTCCAAGAAGAGAGGAAAACAAACAGACATACAGACATACACAAACACATTCACAGACAAGAATACAGGATCAGATAAGCCTCATCCTCTAGGAAACAGAATAATAAATATTGTTCTGGTGATAAGCTCCACAGAAGCTCTTTTAAATAAATTAAACAGTGCTCTTATACCCTGATTTTGGTCAAAAACTAGTCCAGTTGTCATCTAATACCTGTTTAGTAGCCTCCAGCCCATTCCTACTGAATGGAGGGTGCTGAGCTTCAAAAGCCACAATAGGTATCCTGTTAACAGGGTATGTGTTATGGCACAGAAAACAGAAAATTAATGCAATGAAAACTCAGGTCCCCTTTGCCCCAACATGTCAGGCAGCACAGGGTTGCTTACATTGGTTGATGTGTGTGTTGGACTTTTTTGTTATAGGTAGAGAGCTTCAGATTCCAAACCTGCCTTCCTGGTATCTTTCATGAGAACTGACATGGAATAAAGAAAGAAAAGCTTGCATTTGTTGTTGAGCAAAATGAACTACACACCATCTAAATGGCATCTGCTGAGCAGTAAGTAGAAACAATGAACAGCAACATATGAGGAGCAAAGGGAGAAAAGATGTTCCTACTTCCATTCTTTTCCCCTCTTCCACCCTTTGCATTAGCTCCACGTAGTATGGCAGAATAAAGCCTTGTCCTTGCACTGCTCTGGTACCTCTAGAAAGTCTCTGTGAACACCGACATTGCACATCTGTGCTTTTTAAGTTGCACTTTTAAAAAAGCAGCTCTGCTAGACAGTTCTTATTTAGAGTGCCTCAGCATCTCTGCTTCTATCTGTCTTCTCACTTTCTTATAATCAACACCACCAGCAGACCATTGCTAGCAGAACTGCAATTACTGTATTTATTTTCAAAAAGACGAACATGTATTATAGCAAAACTCCCCTACTCTCAGATTTTGCTACTGAGAAACCAGCTCATTGTCAGAATGTAGTATTGTGGCCAAAACCAAATTAGGACTCCAGAAAAAAAAAGATCACAAGTTAAAAACAAGAGAGTAGAAACAAGAGACTGGAAGGTAAAGCAACTGCATGCTTCAGGGCAGGAAAGAGTTCACAGGACTGGGAGGCAAATAACACTTGTTCATTTCCATGATGCTTCTGGTACTGTCCATTACTAGAGACAGGATACAAGCCTAAATGGACCTCAGCTGTGACCCAGAATGCTAATTCCCATGTCTTAACACAACCACTGACAGGTGGATGCAGGGGAGGATTCATTTCTACCTGAGGAATGAAAGGACACACAGCAAGACTAATCACTAAACCAAAACCAGGGAGGTGATCACTATAATGGTGAATTTCCAAGAATAAGAAGGAAAACATCAGCCCTAATGAATATGGATGGCTGCCACACTACTTGGGAACAGAACCTCTATTTTTCCAAATACAAGATCCCTTACAAAATCTGGATGAGAAGACAGCTTCTGAGTAAAGAAGAAACCAACATGTGCACGCATCAAGTTTTTATACAGGGTAAAAGATAAAAATAATTTGTACCTTTTGAGACGCAGCCATAGCTAACCAGTACCTTAAAAGTCCAGCAGGAAAATCTAACCATGGAATCATTAGTTATATACATTAGATGTGCGTTCTTGTTTCAGGGAGGTCAATGAGAATTTTGCTGTATGATAATAATTTTTAATTTTCTTGCATTTAATGGCTGAAAGAAAAATGTTCATTTTATTTACTCATTCTCTATATGAAAGAAATCAGAAGCACAGCAGCCCGTATTCTCAGCTACATCAGGAAAAAGCCACACAGTACAGCTCCTAAGAGTAAAAGCAATCTCTGTGTTCAGCTAATACAGACCACGCTGAACCAAGTCAGAGGTGTATGCAAATTTTGACAGAAGCAATCAAGCACAAAATTTCAACAGAAAGCATGTCCCTCCCATGCCCCCCAAAAAGCAGCATGGAGATTAGCATGCAATCTGCTAAAACTCTCTCACAACAGATGATCTCTGTCCATTCAGAGGTCCTCTCTTGGCTGAGTTCAAGGTCAGAATGTGCTTTGAAGGCAGAATAATTGGCCACACCAGATTTCTCTTCTGATGCTGTTATAGCTTTCATTAAATAAACTGATTGCTAAATATCATATTTATGATATTTGCATATGACTGTGCACTTCGCATCACTGGAGATTTTTTACCAACAGCTTAGATAGACATGCCAATAGTGATGACAGCTGAAACTAGAAAAGGGAAATGGACTAAATGATTTCTTAAGGTCCCTTCTATCCCTAATTTATCTTATTCTGTCAACTTCTTGAAACCATTCAACTCCATTCCCACTGGAGTTTCATTTTTCATGCTCTAATGCTCTGACAATAACAAATACAGTCTCATATTAACTTCATTAGGCCAATTTGTTCTACGTTGCATTCTGTTTTAGTAAATAAAGTAATAAATAAATGTAAATAAATAAATAAATAAATAAATAAAGTAAATAAATGCACTTTTAGGCTTTGAGTGTGCAGGGAATTTGGAATGTGCCACACAAACAACTTGATCAACACAATTTGTTACCTCAATATTCACTATTATTCAGTGAGTAGGAGCCAGAGATTCTGGTTTCAGATGTATGCTCACAACCCTCAGGACACTGGGACTACAACAAAGAGCAGAATGTGACTGCTGGGGAATATGTGCCTTTGAACTTTTACTGTTTTTCTGTATGCAGCAACAGGGATGATGCCATGAAACAAATGTTTGTTCTGGACAGAGCTGAGCATTAAGTTAAAATTCTGTCTCTTTAAAAATATCAAAATTAGCTTCTGTGAAGAATCAAAATGAAAATTTGAAGTAGCTAGTTCTTTGCATAGCAAAACACTACAAGTGCGATTCAGAAACTACAGGTCATTTATGTTTTAAATGACAAAAGCAGATCTGTACAGACATGTATTTGTGTCAGATCAGCCCTGTGTCCCAGGTACTTCTGGTACTTAAGCTTGTCTCCTTAGACAGGAATATCTGCTTGGACTCCAGCTTCTGTCCTGCAGCACGCAGCAGCCACTGAAACAGGGAGGCATTGCTTCAGCCTGTGAGCAAGCAGCAGACCAAGCTGTGCTGCAGGAGACACAGGCCAGCCAGAGAGCTTGGCACATAGGAGGGATGAGAGGTGTCAGGACTCTGAACTCCAATTCCCTTCAGACAACGCATCAAAATAGGGACATTCAGGTTAATGTCGGATTGACTTGAGACAAAATACTTTCTTTTTTTTTTCAATTGAGAATTCCTTGATCAGCATTTTGGGGGGGTAAAATTAACACTTGCAAACACTTTCTCTCACTTTGTAGAAACTGTAATGATAATAAAAGTATTCTGAAGGAAAACACCTTGAGAGCTCTATTTCCAGACCTGAGTGTCTTTTCTCTTAGAGGCATGTTAGACATTGACTTCAGACAAAATCAACAGAACAATCTTTAAAGGAAAGAAACAGGGACTTGAAAGTTTTCATGCCTGTTTTAAGTTGTTCTGTGACTTAAAAAGCTGAAAATTTAAAAAATCCCATGTTTTCAAGGATCTGCTAGTTTTGATGGAATTGAACTATCAAAATAGCACCTCCCATTGTATTTTGTTTGCATGTCTGAGTGTGCTGGAACTAAATGGTTCTAAGTTGTATGATACTGTTGAGAAAAGCCGAGCTAGAAGCTGGAATACTTCTGTTTTTCTTAAGAATGAGCAACACATTCCTATAAAAAAATCTTGTGACATCAATATCACAAACTGAAACAAAAATAGACTTCAATGGGACAGAGCTAAATCTGGATGTAAAAACCAATGCCATGCTTTATAATCCCCTGCAATCAAAAGAATAATTCACAGTTCTATCTTGTCTGTTAACTGCCAGATAATTGACAATATTTTTCCAGATCCAAAAATTTTGGATCTGGGACCTTTGTATCTTTGGAGAAATTTACAGGCTGGCTATGGCACACTTTGTCAATCCTTCATACATTCAAATCAAAAAGCCAGCAATGCAGTCCTGGAACAAAGAGAAAATAAACACCTTTCCTCCTTGCTTCCTCTTCCCTACGTTCAAGCAACACTAAAAGACCTTGAGCACTGAATCATTTTGTCAGCTATGTCAACAGCAAAGATTTTCTCCCCTCAAACTGGGTATAATTGGAGAGGTCTAAGTCTCCCACCGCAAACAAGCGCATGCTGATGCTTACAACATGATCTAAGCACAGGATGTATTTGCTGCTGCTGAGCATACTCATGTCAGAAGTTTAAACTTATTAGGCAAACACTTTTGCATGCTCTTCTGCATTGGGGAAGGGTAAGTTTATTATTATATAGAAATTTTTTCATTATTTTGATCTGGAATTTATAATTTCTGAAATAATTTACATTTAAATGAAGGGTTAAATATTTGCAAAATAGTTTCTTCCCATATAGATAACCACCTTAAAATAATGAATTAGACTTTAAAGAGCTCTTGCTGGTCTTATATTCACCATGATGGAATTTTATTTAATGGAAACATCAGAAGAATCTGCATAGGATTTCTGAATTGGTTTCCCTGGCAAGTCAGCTAAAAATACTTTCTGCATGATACATTAAAGAAGCAGTAAAGATGAAGATAAATATATCCTTAGAAGAGAGGAGGCATAAGTGGAAAACTTCCTTTCCAAGACTTGTGGTTTCCATGCTGAAAATACTGGCTCTCAGTCTATGCATTCAATTTGTTCTCAGAACACCTGAGCCAGCAACAGGCAGGAGAATATATTTGTCACTACTGAATTAAGCACTGCTACCCTGTGCTTCTTTTTTCCTTCTACTGAAGCACAGAGACATTTAAAATGCAGAGCCTCACTCAGTAGTCCTCATTTAGCTGATTTGGTCACAGAAGGCACAAGATGCAATGCAGGAGGTGGCAGACAAAGATTATGCACCCAGGTCTGTTTTTCCACAGTAAAGGTAAGCTGACTTGGCTGTGCATTATTTTCCCTTCCTGCTGTTTCCTCTTCAACATCTTCCTGAAGTGATCATATTTACAAATAAAAGATTGAAAATCCTTCCCACTCCATAAGTTATCATTCAGCTGGGTTAAGGGGATCAGGAAATCCAGCTAGGGCACTAATACCTCCCTCATCACATAATTAAATTACAGCCTTCAGACAAAGCAGCATGTTGCAAGGTGATACCTCCTTCTATATGCTCCAGTGCAGAATAAGCCTGCCCGCCCACTCTAAGCCATTATAGATGGCAGGTAACAGTCAAACATCCTTGAGACAGTATCCACTATTCTCCTACAAGTAAAAGAACCACAGTTCTGCCTTGACCTTATGGGATCCACACAAAGGCTGCTGAAGGATGCAGAAAGGATGCAGAAAGGATGCTGTAGACTCTCCTTCCCTTCCACACTACACACCTACCTGTGGCTTAGAAACAAACAGACTGAAGTTTACCAAGTACTGACCTTTTCTCCTGCTTTCCCATCCATGGAATTTTGATCGGTGTCTATATATATGAGAAAAGTTTACCTTAAATAAATGCCCCTATAATTGCAAAAGCAATACTAATTTATCTCAGCCTGAGCCAAAGTCAGCCATGCACACCACTCTCTGGTACAGTGTTTTCTTACTAGATTAAGAGTAATTGGTATAGAGAACTGAGCAGCGGCCACTGCAGTGCCAGGGGAAAAAACGAATGTGCATCCTCTAACCTTCAGAAAATGTCTTAGTAAAGTCCAACACATCTGTCTCCAGCTTTCTTTAAGCAGCTTTGGCCCAGTATTATTTTCTGCCAAATCATCAGCTCTTTTAAACAGCACAGCTCTCACCTGCTACTCCTTGCACTTAAAGCACTTTACAACTAGGCTAATAAGTTCATTCTTGCCACAAGCTTGTTCCATAAAATATATTTTTAAAATGCTGTAAAGACATTAAGAGAAATAATAGTGGCCAAAACTATATGCTGGGGACTGGTACACCTGCTAAGTTAGCATGCCTTTTCCCATTCTGATGACCTGACTTTCAGCTTTTCTAGTTTTATTTAAATTTAATCACCCAAGCTGAAACTGTATATACCAACTGTCTGTCAGGGACTGATCATTTATCTTAATTTTAAAGACAAAATTTTGTCAGAAGTGTTCTATTATTTCTAAGAACAGGACTAGAGAATACGTTGCTTTGCTGAAGTTAAAAAATGCTGGCAACACATTCATGAGGAACTTTAAAGTCCCCCTTAAACTGGGTAGAAACTCAGTATGTTGTGGGTAGAAGGACATCAGAAGAGAAGGCAGATCACAAAACAACTGTCAGTCTGTTTCCCAGTCCTGATGGCACGCAGTGATGAGGCAAGAGCTTCTCACATCTGCTGCTGAAGAGCCTAACCAAGTTGTAGGCACAGCGATTAGGCTGGTACTCTAATAAGGAAAGTAACCTTCCCTGCTCCAGCCAGTCTCAACAGGCTCCTCTTCCACCCTGAGAGACAGGTAATGCTCTCTTTCACAGCAGGTAGAAGATGGCCAACAAAAAGAACAGGAAATAAATACAGCTGATAAAATTAAAGCCTTTCTTAACACTTAGCAGTGCTTCCATGATACTTTTTCTGCTTTTTATGAATAATAAATGCAAATTCAGAAAAAGCAAAAGGTGGCTGTTGGTTTGGAGCAGGCCAGGGCTTGTAATACAGATCTGAATGTTTGACTGGAAATGCTGTGCAGAGATAGCATCACATTATTATCTGTGCCTTTTCTGGTCTGTTTATTTCTGTGAAAGCAATGCTCCGATCCTGTGTAAGAAAATATCACATGGCATTGTAATTAAAAACTATGTAACAATATATATGTAGAAAAGAAAGGAATCAAAGTCCAGTGGAAACTAATCCTGGAAGTTACTGGCTTTTGAAGATTGATTATACAACACTAATAAAACTCTTGTCAGGTTTGATTACATAGCTATAATTGACAATTTTGGAAGTACAGTATTTACTACATTTGAATAGGCATCTATAGAAACTGCTCTATTGTAGTAATTCAATCTGTAGAAACTATGATTTTTCTTGTTAGTGATAAGTGTACACACACTTCCTTCATTAGCCCACTTAAACACTTCAATAGCAATAAAAACAGATCCTTTATCCCAGGTCCACCCTTGAAAGCCATATGCTTTGCGACACAATGGTCTTTCCATTAATGGTCATTCCCTTGCCTCATCTACTCAGAGCCTGAATTCATCCCTGGATAAGCTTGTTGCACTATATCTTGTTTGTAAGGAATCCGTTCCGTGATAACCAAATGTTTAATGGTGTCCTACAAGAGGATTTGGATTCATGGATTTCTGACTGCATCCTAATTACATGCTAAACACTGCCTACAATTACAGCTTTGTTTCCATAGCACAAAAATGGCCACACCTCTGTGAAGTCAATTCCTCACTAGATCACAGCATTCATAGAAAGTTTAAATTGTAATTTACTCACAGTTAATTGAGAGTTTATAAGTTTTGGTGCCTTCTGTTGCATCTGCCTAGCAATATGTTTTGGTATTATTTAATAACCAGTTTACTGTGTCCTTCATGTGTCTTTATTTTAAAATCCTTCATTCTTTTCCTTTATGAAGTTATACTTTGCTATGATGATGGGTAAAAAAAGAATAATTATTACTTGTTTCCAGCATAAGCAAAGCAATTTAGAGCATTGCTAATACCATTGTCAAGCAAACAGTTCCTTTTCTCCACAACAAGCATTTGAGGTAGTCAGAAAATGACATAGATTACAGTTCAGTTATTAGAAAGCATGAAGAAAACTCTGTCAAAAGATTGTTCCCTTCTCTTTCCCTTCCCACCATCTCTACCAAATAACATAGTCCAGTTGCTTTAACATCTGTCAATGTGGTTCTGTACTCAATGCCCAAGAGAAAACAGAATACACATTGAATAAAGACAACTCTGTTAATCATAACCTACCTTTCATTATAGCTTTTTCACACGTGTTTTGAGAGCATCTGTTGATTTCTCTAAGCAACGAATAGCAAGTCTTGATATTTTTGCAAAGAAATACAACCAGTTAGTGAAAACTAACTTGTAGTACTTTTTTTCTTGTCTACCTGGATCTCAACAAAGAGACATATTGATATAAAAATATAGATGTGGAGTGTTTTGGCTAAGCCACGGGAGGGAGTTGGTGAGTAGGCTGACAAAAAAAGAAAGTCCTTTTCACTGCTTTTGCAAGGCTGTGCTTAGTTATGCTGCTTGCACACACAAAAAATCAGCCTTCTTTTCAGGGAAATTGCCTAGAATTCCATGGAAATTTGAAGAGCAATGGCTGCCTACCTGCTCACAACTTCTGCCTTACTCTGAGCACATGGATCACGCTCTCTGAGCACACCTTCAGGATCACTCTCTCTGAAGAGAGCTTTGGGGGAAAATGTAGTTTAAGGCAGCATAGGATAACTTGCACTTACTTGGAAAATAACCAGCTTTGACTGAACCTGATGTTTTCACACTGTGTGGAGGAATGTAGGAAGGAAAACCTGGATGAGACAAAGAGCATCATTTTTTCTTAACTGTGTACTGTGTATTTCTTCAAAGTGATATATTCCTGAACTCTGGCAATGTTCCCATATATGGAAAATATGGATATGTGTTTCTTATGGATGGTATATAGAAGATTGTGCAATGAGCACAATTGAAATACATACAGATTACAGATACAGTAATGACTTTGCAGTTAATGTCAGACTGATTGCCAAGGTCTTGTAAGAAGGTTGACAGTTCATATATCTGACAACTGTAGCATGACTGACTCATTAGTCACAACAGTATTCCCTCTCATTTGTCCTCCTTTTTCAAGTCTGGAGCACATACAGAGGATACTAGGTCTTCTACCAAAATCAGATGCCATTTTCAAGTACTTTGTAACTGAACCCACAGATAATTCATAATCAGATTCTCTCTTTCCAAAACAACGTGGATCAAAAATGAATGAAAAGAGGCAAGAAAGCATCATTCTGTGAAAATAAGCTCTTACGTAATTCAATTTCTCTGTAAGGTTCCTACCTTGCCAAATGCAAGCCGCCCAATATCACCTTAAGTAAATTTAGACATGGTTTATAATACAGAGGAACAGCAGAGATCCTTCTTGAGTCTCCCCGAACAAAGAATTTTACATTATAGGCACTGAAGGCTTTCTAGGTCTTCGAAACATAAATCTCTCAATCAGGCACATAAAGAGATCAGAATAATAGTAACAGTAGAGCACAATCCAGCTTGCTGAAGTCAGAGACTTCAAAGGGTCCATGGCACAATTAAGAGTAGGACTGCTTTGTCTCAAAGACGTTCAGAAGAAAATATCTCTTTCTTACTTTTTTTTAAGTAGAATGCCTCTGCAATTATTTCTTAGAACAGCATTAGTATTGTGATTCCTTGTGTAAGCTCTGTTGCGACGCAGCAAGGTGAAACAAGTGCTTGATGGTACAAGGACACTTTCACTGAGCACAAAGAGAGAATGAGACAGACAAGTCCATCATGCTTAGCCTGCAGATCCAAGTGCACAAAGCAAAGCATGCTGAAAACCTACCACACATGCAAATAAAAGCAACAAATGGAAGCACAATGGATATGCATGGTGGGATAAAATGGGGAAAATACAGCATTAAAGATCATCCTTACTGCTCTCAGGAAGGAGTCGAGACACGATGATCAGACTAGCATTTTCAAAGCAAGAAGTGATGTGGACCATCCAGTTGGAGATATTGAAGCCTAGGTTTCCAAGTGCTGAAGATGAGCAAGTCAAAGGCAGACATAGTATGACAAAAAAACAAGCCAATTTATCTACTTCTGAGACACAAAACCTAAGCAATTTTGAACTATTTCCAGTTGAGTCCCTATTTTCCAACAACTTAAAATTCCAAGTGAATTTTTAGAGTCCCACTCATCAATAAGGAACCTACTAAATGATATGGAGTAACAATTGCAATCAGAAGCAGTCACCTTATTTTAACATGACAGCTCCTAGGAAAAATGGTAATACAAATCCTATTCTTGCATAAAAGCATTGGAATTATTTTACTAGTTATGATTATGTTTATTATACTACAATTTCAGCAAAATAAATTATACAAACAAAACAATGCTATGTAAATAATAGGAAATTAATTAGCACAGGAAAAAACAACTATGACCATTTCTTGTTGTTGTTTTAGTCTTTTGTTGTGCAGGCTTAAATTTGAACTATAAAAAAAAAAAATTGGTCATAATATACATACATAGAAGTTTCTCTAGCACAATTCCAGTAATCCCACTGATTACAATGTGATTAGTTCTGTGATAAAACGGGAAATCAGATGAATAGGATTGGTCTCTAAGCACACACAAATAAAATCTAAGAAAATAAAACAGAACAAAATAAAATAGAACAAAATAGATATTAATGGATATTAATATACATCTTGTAATAATAAATTATAACAATGCCAAGTAATTGATTTTATTAAATGTGCATATATTCAGTGAGTCTGTCTTCTCACCAAGAAAACAACAAAGGAAAAGTAATACCAGTTTGCCTGCAGTGAGGGAGCCAGGGGAAAATATTTTTCTGTCTTCTAATCTTGGTTAAGCTTTATATTTCTTTAGTTTTCTGTTCCTCAGCAAATTCACGATCAGCTTTTACTGCCACCTCGTTAGGGACCACATTGCTTTGCTGCAGCCTATTAGATGCATGAAAGGGGCAAATGTGAAAAAGGCATTGAGATCTTGACATATGCAATGGTAGGGGCCAGCTGAACCCACAGACTAGAGAAACAGAAGGGCTGCCAACTTATAGGCACCATACTGATACCCGTACATGGCTACAACTCTGAAATTGACTTGTCAGTCTGCAGCAGACCTGCAAAACTCAGAAAACATTTACTGATAAGGCAGTATGCAGACAACCCAGCTAAGGACTTTTCATGATGCCAGCAATATTGCTATTACCCAGAAGTCATCTTCAAACAAAAATTTTGTATTTAATTACACATAACAGCTTCACAAGAAAAATAGTGACCCTGGCATAATTTTAGATTTCAAATTCGCTACACTGGGCCATCCAAAGCATTTCCTTATTGCACTAGCAGAAAATGTTAAACTTCAAAGAAGAGAAAAGTCATGCTTTACACATAAATGCCATGTCATTTGTCAAGGCCTTTGCCTTTTTATATATAAGTGATGACCTAGCAAAATTGAAGAAGGCTGTGGTTTTTCTAATTAGTTTATAGGGGAATTTTTGCAGCGGTATAATAAGCAAGTCTAGAAAAGATGTCTTCACAACAAGTCTTCTAGCACGGTTAAGTCTATGCCATGATGATTCCCCTCGTGATCCAGGTGTGATTTCCCCAAGAAAATTAGGACCATTCCAACTTGACCTCACTTGTAATGATATCATCCCTAGGTTATCTTCCCTATTTACAGCTATATGTTATGGCAAGCATTTGTAGAAACTTGCAAATTTCCTCTGGCTCCAGACAGAGTTTATCATGTCCCACCAGAGAAGATCCCATTGCTTATCTTTCTTTGTTGACTTACTCCCACCCAAAATGCTTATCTCACTTTCTACATGTATTGAAGGAATAACATAGTCTGTCTTGTAGCAGAGATGTGGAAAAAAAGGGTTCAATATAATCGATCAAGCTGCCATGGACTAATCTTCCTGTGTCTTGGATGATACATGCAGACTGTGCTCTCCCAAGTCCAGGCTGCCCCTCTGGTTGTTTGATTCACAGGAATGCATTGGTTTGCTTCAACCCCCTCTGTTTTATGTTCAGGCCCTTCTCTTCCAGAATTCAGAAAAACTGCAATAACAAACTTCCAGCATCACAGTCACACCAGAGAAGATCCCATTGCCTATACTAATTGGAAAAACACTTTAAACAATGAATTGCAAACCTCCTTGCCAAAAAATGGCCTCTACTGGATATTTAACATTCTTTTTTTCAAACTGAAAAAAGCCTAAGCAACCAAAAAAAAAAAAATTATGACTGTTTACTCCATTCAGTAGATATTTCTTTAAGAGAAGAGTTCTTGCAAATTACCCAGTTAGGATAATTTCACTAGTAATACAGGCATACGGATCTTCAGAACTTAACTGATTCTTTTAGTCCAGCGTATTCAATTTTTCCCTCAGCACATACACTCAGAAATCCCATGTTCTGAGATTTTCTGCCTTGTTCTGTCTAGGTTGAATTCTTTGCTTTTTCTTGCAACTTGTGATCACTTGTAGTGCCACTGGATCTGAAAACTAAGTGACCAACCCACCATTGAAAGTCATTTTACTGAACAAACATCTCCCCATACGTATCAGAATTTCCTCCTCACCTTCCTGTAAAGGTGACATAACAAGCCAGTAGAAAGGATTATCAGCCCCAAATTATCCACATATTCATTCACCACAAAGAAATTGTTAGACGGTTATTTTCAACATACAGCCTCTTCCAAACATACTTATACACGTGATTCACTGGCTTATCCTTGGGATGGTGTCACAGTAGAGCTGATAATAAGGTCTATTTCAAGATCCTACTGTTGACCTTCACATTCACAAAATTTGAGACGAGGCAATTCAGTGCTACAACAGGCTCTATCCCTGACATTAAATTTTCATTTGCAATGCAGAATGTACTTTTATTTTCAAGAAAACAGGTGGTCTCAATCTGAAAATAACAGCATTTAAGGTTAATCAAGATTTCTTTAGACTGATACAACTGGAATACCTCTCAGACACAGTAGATGAAAAGGAGTTCCCCAATATCAGCTGACCTTGTGAGGACTATACAACAACATGATCCTGTGATGTGACTCCTGCTTTGACAAAGAACATGTTTTACTCCTTCCTACTGGTTGATTCCATGAGAATATGAGAGACTACTGCCGTGGTCATATCTTTATGTGGTCACCAGATCCAGAGAACCTGGAAAGTGGGAGACACCTCTGTGAAAATTCTGAAGCAAACCTACAATTGAATCTGTTAGCTTGAAAGACAGTATTCTGCTACACACTGGGTCCCAGGTCCTCCTCTATTCTTTAGCAGGTGAAAATAAGACAAAAGTAGGGGGACATGCTGGCACAGAGGTCTCCTTACAAATTGGGCTGGGGCAAGGAGAGGGGGACAGAGTTCAATGTTCACTGCAGCATACATACACACACACACATATATATGAATTTATACACACATAAAGGAAAATCTGCGAACAGCTTCTTGAATACTTGCTGCTGCTGCCATGGGAAGGGGCTGCTTTCTGCGGGCTTCTGAACTAGCTGCGCTGACCCTGAGCAGCAGTGTGGGGTCACTTTCACGCAGTCCTTTTGCTAGCACAGGACAAAATAAGTTGCTCACTTGTTAAAATACTTCTGTATTTCAGTCAGTTGAAAACCTTACCATGCAAATTTGCTGTTCTGCAGTTAAGTCCTGATGCATGGAGGGACTTTATGTCCTCTTGGATGACAAAGAGTTTCCACTGCTACTTCTCAGAAGCGATTTGCCTCTCTAAAGGCTATTTTCAGAAAGATTTGTTTGTTCTCACAGGACATTTCCATCACAACTGTCAAAATATGCTTAACCTGCCATGGATAAACTTAATTATAAAGCTTGCTAAAAGCACAGGTTGAAGTCCTACTTGCTGATGGTGACTACAAGTTTCTGTCTGGCTGGAAAAGTCAGCTGCTTCAAGCCCAGCAGCATTTCCATGACAACATGGTGTTAAAAAATTCATATTTTAACACTTCAAAAAATAAAAAGGTAATTTCTTAAGTTTTTCTTTCTATTTCCTACTTTGTAGTTTACTGATCTCTAGCTAAAGGATTTCTTAGAAGCTAATTACCAGGTAGACTAAAGCCCTAAGGCAAAGCCTCAAGATTTCTCGTTTGGCTACTGTAACTAATAAACTAGACATACTTACCTCCTGTACAGCACTGTTCCCTTACCAATGTTAGATGGACGTCTGGTGAGAAGCAAGCATCATCATCCTCATTTCACAGGCCCAAGAACTGAAGGACTAGAAGGCGTAAACAGGACTGAAATAGTTACAAGGTAGAATAGAAGACACTAAGAATGACAGTAAGTCCCATGTGTCCTATGAACTACTATCAACAATATCCCTCACATGATATACTGAAAGAATGACCATACCACTGTACAAACTGCTTGCATAATTTGCACTAAAATATAGTCTCTTCTATACTAACAGCTGTGTGTAAGATTTACTTACCACACTGACCGAGCATTCACCTGGCTCCTCTGCACTGCACTGCATTCATTTCTCTTCCTTGTTCCTAGTAGGCTTTTTCTGCAGCTAATGCACTGAGACAGATGCTTGGCCATTTAAGGCTTTCCTACAACCATGAAAAATTGGCCTGTGACTTCCAGTGTGGCTGAACCAAAGCTCAATGGCTAAACTTCAAGTCCTAAAATAATATTGCCTTCAAACCATGGGAAATTTTCAAATATCAGCTATTTCCTTACAGCTACAGCTGCTGGTGTTCATTTCATTGCAATTCAGGGAGGGCTGTAATTTGTCAGCCATCCCTTCATCGAAGTTTGTGGAGACACACTAACACATGGTGGTCACCATATTCCTTCTGGGGCAATATATCTTTTGCCGGCTTTTGTCCCCCAGCTCTTGCAGAAATTCTGTCCTCAGAAGTTTCAAAGCATGGAGAAAGGATACACAGAAGGAAAGCTGTAAGGGTCAGGTTTGTCTTCCATCAGCAATCCTTCATAGTTATGGGAGGGTGGATAGAAAGGACCCCTCTTATGTTTCTGAAGTCTTCAGAGGAGGGCAGAGGTCTTTTCTTAAGACAGAAAAGCTGATCTGCTGCTGCTTCTTGTCCATCTTCTTTCTACCATGCATGTGTCCCTGCCACTTTCAGAGTCACAGTCATACCCTGGAGCCCTGTGGTATGGAGTGAAAGTGTAATACTTGTGAATATCAGTCATCAGATAATATAGGGTCACAAAAATATTTTAGTGAGGAAATGTCAAAGGAAAAATCTGCTTCAGATCCCTCCTATATTTTTGCTCCAGTAACAAAAGAAAAGAAAAACGGCCTCTTTGTTTTCCACTCATGTAGCCCTATTACATAGGGAGGCTGGTTTTAATTCCTATGTGACCCTAACTGCCAGGTAACACTTCAAACTTTTGCACTGTTCTTCTAACCCTTCTAGACATACTTTGTTTCCCAGTCTTTCTGAAAAATGTAAACAAGTATGACTCAATGACACAGTTCCAGTGCAACATCTTATATTCCACCTATGCTTATCCTAAATTTTGAAGATCCACAGTAACCCCAGCATCAAGCTGGGTTAGTACTGAGTACGCTGCAGAAGTGAATTGTCAGAACCTAATTACACAATTTTTCCCAAATCTCCTAATTTTCTGTCAGTTGCAATTGGGCCATTACAGGTATATGTTCTCCCAGATGACACAAGTAAATATGTGCATTGAATTGCAACATGATTTTGCTAGTACAAGCTAGAATCCCAGTACTCCTGGATGAATTCAGCATCATTTTTCTTCTGCTGCTGTCCATTTTTTTCTCCAAACCCACCTTCATGTTCTGATTTCCTGACCTCTGCCATTAGTTAGTACTTGTCTATCCCAACAGCGATGCAAGTTGCTATTTTCCTCCGTATTGCAGCCCAAACTGCCTGCCAGAAAATAATGTTATCATCCTTTTCAAAGACAAATAAAACAAAATCATTTCAGGAATTAGGATTTCCTATCCTCCTCTCCAATTTCTTATACTGATAATACTGAATAGTAAGGTATTCCGTATTGCAGCCCAAACTGCCTGCCAGAAAATAATGTTATCATCCTTTTCAAAGACAAATAAAACAAAATCATTTCAGGAATTAGGATTTCCTATCCTCCTCTCCAATTTCTTATACTGATAATACTGAATAGGTAAGGTATTTGGCGCATAGAAGCCACTGCAAATGGCCTTTCCCTGATTATTATTTAGAGATTGATGCTATTGTTGTTGTTGTTGTTGTTGTTGTTGTTGTTGTTGTTGTTGTTGTTGTTGTTGTTGTTATTATAATATAGGTTCTGAAAATGTCCCAAGATCCAGTTGTGGAGCAGGTCTCTTAGAAAAAGCAATACTTAAATACAGACTGAAGTGATGTTCCTATCACAAAGACTTTACAGTTTACAAAATAAGACTGTCAAGAATAACTACAATTCCCCAGATGTGTACAGAACAGGACTGCCAACCAAAAGTGTTAAAAAATCATGAGTCATTCCCTAGAAAATGGTGAGGCTTGCTTAAACATCATGAGATTTAAAAAAATTAGAAAACATGAGTTTTGTTGCCTTCAGAGCATTTACAGTGCATTGCCCTTATATTTTTCAACTTTTTCTTAACACTTTTTTGGGCTAGAATCTTAGTTTACAACTGGATGTTAATATTCTAAGGTGTTCAGGCAATGAAAAAAGCTGAGGCTTAGACACAGCCTGCTAATACTCCAAGTCCTGTGATAAAGCTCCTGGTGACAAATTGGCAATGCAATGATTGTTTAGCTCTGGCTAGAAAGGAAGTCAAGGGCACCGAGCATTTTCAAGTTCTTGAAATAAGCCGAAAGGTCAGATCACGTGCCTGTAATTCATTTTTGAGAGTTGCATAGCCAATAATTCTGAATGCCTTTCTCCACTTCACCCTCCAGATCTTTAGGTATGTAGGTTAACCTATTTCCTTGAACTTGCTCAACGTTCTCCAAATTAGCATTCACCCACTCATCCATTTCAATGTGTTACCAAGAGACTTGAGCTTTAAAATAATTTTGTCATTTGCTATCATTATCTTCTATCAAGAAAGTGTTCTGCTTCATTATGTCTTCATTAAAATAAGTCTCCAAATGGCGTGTGGGTGAACAGAGCCCTCCAATTCCATTTATGCCATTTGTGAAGAGTGGTAAAGAGCAACTGTCTGCAAGAATCAATAATTTTATAATTACATATGTATTAGAGTAGCTACATGTATGATATATCATACATGTATGATATACAGAATGAGTCATTCTGCAAAATTGCTGGAGCAGCAGTAGAATATTATCCTATACTTTGCCCTTTGTTCACTGTCGCCATATATTAATGCATATGCACTTTGCACACTATGGAGATAAAACAATGTTACTCCAGCATGGCAAGGCAATATCATCATCTTCATTTGGGGAACAATTTATTATTCTACTAATAAAATGGTATTTGTTTAACATACTTTTACATCTCATTTTTTCAAGATGATAATAGCTGATTGCCAGTACAGTGAGGATCCAGCCTTCTCACATGGTCCTGGAGGTCAGATAGCCAGTGCTACTGTGAAGTAACTCTTGCTCTGAGGTGGAGGTGCCTTGTAGGTATTGGTGTGCCAAAGAGCAATATTAAATACATTTTTTCTTTTGCAACAGCCAATAGCAAGTCACATCTGCAAACAACAATGCCTGATCCATGACCCAAAAATCTTGGAAACATGTATCAGGTCCAGTTCAAATTCCTGTTAGTCATTTGCCTTAAGCAGTGTACATTTCTGACTCAGCAGGTGGCAAGCTATTGCAGAAATAAAAAGGTCAGCCTCCACTCCAGACTGCAGATGTATTTATCTTCTCTGTCTGATCCTATCTTACTCACATCTGGACCTATCCATCAGTTGAGGACAGCACCTTTATGAATTTCTATGAACATTTAAAAATTGGTTACTGAATAAAAGTTTGCCCATGAAGAGAGATCATCCTTCCACACAAACCTCATCCCTGCCATGCTGACATTATCTGCCAGGCATTTTTAAATGCTTTGCAGAAACTCAGAAATTTTTAATCATCATGCAAAATGAATTAATTTATTATTACTACCAGAACACCTTCTCATATGAGGCTAAAGAAGGGTGCTCTGAGAAATATGCATTGTTCATACTCATCCTTGACATTTTGTGTAACTAGGAAGGAAAACTGTTTGCAGTCATGTTGATCCAGCTCTTTTCATGGACACCTAATTGGATGAATAATTAAGAAAAAGGAAGAACCATTTTTAAAACCGTTACCAAAATATGCATCTGGATTTACACAGTTGCTGGCTCATGATCACCTCATAGCTATGTCATCATACTTTCTAGGCAAATGAGAACTGCTGGACTTCGTAAAACGTATCTGCCCTTGATGACTTTCAGAGCACGGCTTTCCTTCAACCCTCTGTAAAAAGTACATAGCTACCATTTAAATCTCAATTTGTGAAACACATTTTTATGCCACCTTCCCACTATACTTGCCTACCTTCTTACAACAGAAAAGGTCTGCAGCCAGGCAAACGTACAAGCATTGTATGAAATGTTTACACTACTTAAAACAAGAAAGAAAATATTCAAAGCATTTCTCACTGATAGGAATTCCTTTAATTATCACATGGGCACGGTCTCTTCCAGCTTTCATCAAAATCTGTGAGAATGTTCACAGTATTCTTAGTGGGAACAGGAACTCAACTTAGAAAAAAATAGAAGTGATCTAGAACATAGTGTTCCAGATCCAAGGTTTTAAAAGTATAACAGGTGCACCATTAGCAAGGAATTCTAATATGTTTTCATCATTACTCTTTTATGTTAGTTGGACACAGGTGTGCTCTTCTGATCTCACATTGAAAAATAGCTGATAAAACACTAATGTTTAGTTGAGATAGAACAAAACTGGGTTTTGGTAGAAAAAAGATATTCAGCATTAGAGGGCTATAAACTAGCAAATAAAAATCTCATCTTCAGCTGTCATCTTCCTCCCAGCTGTGATCCCATTGACTCCAACAAAGTTAAAAAATCCCATTGACCTGGCACAGGATTTCATTTAATTTAAAAAAAAAAAAAAAAAGAAAGAAGGAAAAAAGAAAACCCTCCTCTCATTGTTGATATTAGGCCAAACCCAGACCTTACCTACAAGGAATGTATTTTGACCAATACCTCAGCAATTAAAAAAAAAACTCAGTTGAGTAAAATACAAGGAAGAATGACTAATTTGATAAGGTTTAGAGTGTCTTTGGTAAGACAATAGAAAAACCTATGCAAACAGAAGATAAAGCAGCTACTGGCAATCTTACTGGAAGTTATAAACAGATAACAAGGATCTCCCTGTGTATTCAGAACCAGCTACTGGAATAGAAATAGATATGCCTTTAAAATTAAAAGAGTGGGTTGGATTAGTTAAATACACGGATATGGGATCTGGTAGCTTAATTCTAACCTACATTGGATTAAACAAGATCTCCATGTGCAAAGACATTACTGCCATAAAACCAGTATCCCCCCCAAAAATAAAAACCAGCAACCCATCAGCTCTGCCCCTGGGGACAGTCAGAGCATCTGTCAAAGAGGTCTTGTTTATTTATTTTACAGGTCAGCTCAGCACCAGAATTTTTTTTTTTTTGCTTATCCAGCTATATTACATAGTGTATATGGCAGTTAGAATTTGAGGTCAGATGTCAGGAGGCACAGGTTCCAGGCTATAAGGAAAAATCTTGCAATTTTGTGTGCTTAGTTACAGTAAAGTATTCTTACACACATAAGACACAGCTTTGTGCATTTCCTTGAGCCTCATTTGGCTCTTCACTGAACTGCATCCAGAATCACACTTTTCATTTCCGTCTCTAATTCCAGCCTTCGTATTTGGCTAGAAACCTAAAGAGTGGAACCAAAGCAAGGCAACTTTTCTGATAGCCTAATCCTGGAATTCAGAGATAAAAGCATTGTGCTTGATGGCTCATGCTTAGTTAACTCCATAAAGATTTTACTCTTCAACTTACTGTATTCCAAAGACAAAAGAATTTCAGTTACTTTAATGATAAAAGAAGCCAGTGCAGCAACATGGTCCAATGCCAAAGGGTGACAACTGAAAATGTTCACAGTACTTAGAAATACTATCCTTTTTATTGGATTATTTTCTCAGTAAGATGAGATATATTAGACAGGAATAGATTACTCTGTGTTTTGAAATTTTGTATGTGCTCCCTGGCTTTATGGTATTAAAAACAGTTGCAAACTTCCCATCTGGTGGACTGGCTTCAAATGAAAAAAGCTAACTCAATTATTCTAATTGCATTCTAGGTAGATTATTAGCACCTGGTTTTTGAAATCTTTTTAATACTGTTGTTTTATCAAAGCATTTAAAAAAATGCAATACCTGCAATTTCAGCATTTCCCTGTGATGCGATTTCTTATCTGTGGTCACCATAAACTATGAGGAAAAGGCACTTCCTTAGTTTTCTATGGATCAAATCAACTGTCACCAAAACTTATACAAATGATAATAGGCTGACCTGGGTAGACAACGTTGAAGGACTAAATAAGTAAAACTCAATTGCTTTTTCCTCTCTTAACTACAATCTGTGAAGATATTTTTTAAGGAGTATGAAGAGGCAAGCTTCCACTTGCTACGCTGTGCACTGCACTGTGCTGTCTATGTTCCTGTAGGACCTCTCTGCCTCTCTCAGCACTGAAACACTCAAATATCTCAAAAAGTTGAAAATATTTGTAGCCTGTGAAAGAACTTGCTATGTTCCCAAGTAATTCACTTAAAATGTTAAGACAGTTCTACAGATTGGAAATGAATGTTGAGACACAGGGCTACATACATATCAGGTCACCATGTGGTAATAACTTGTCAATATAATAGTGATTTATGTACTTATGTATGATCCTAGGTCTACAACAAAGTAACTTGGATTAGCTTAGCATTCAAGAAAAAAATCATACATGTAAGTGCATGTCACTTTTTCCCAGGCAAATGTTCAGATTTGCAATACTGATTCCTCTGTATGTTTCATTAACATTAAAAAAATTTTAAACACAAAAATTAATACCATATTGTCACGCATACAATCTTACCTATGATCTACTCTGAGAACTTTGTAACAGCAATATAACTAAAGAATGTATTCCTATCATCTGTACACATTAAGTGTATTGACATTTTTTCACACATGCATCCTATTCATTCATAGTTATTCCAGGATGTCTCGAAATCACACAAAGCTAAAAATGGTTTAAATAGAATTTAGAATTTTGTTTGCTCGGCAGCTGTGCTTGGTAGCTGTACAGGCAGCTAGTCTTCCAAAGTATTAGTTCTTTTGGTCTTTTTCCATAGCTGAGTTCATTTTTAAAATAACTTCAACATTTCAGGAATGATCCATGGGCTTGGGCTACCTTTAATTCTTTTCCATTTTATTGGGACACTTTTATTACAGTTTTTTCTTTTATAGCTCCCCATACAGAAACTGCCAGCTTGACTCTACATCCAGGATCAAAGCCAATGTCTGTCATTCTATAATAGGAAGATCAAATTAAAAACAGCTTGCTCATCAGGATGTTTAAAACACCTCTATTTCACCTGCCTAAGTCTTTTTTAAAATGCTTCTTTAAGTTTCTATGGATGCCATAAGTTATCAACTTCTTTTTTTCAAGGTCATGTCCATGGAATTACATTTGATGATGTGAAAAAAAGAAAGACAAATTATTAAGAAAAAAGCGTAGAATTTTGGCATGCTTTTTTTCTTAAATAATTTTAGGGACAAAACACTAGCAGAAAAGAACAGAAACATTGTACTTTGACAGGAAACAAAAAGTATGTTGAGGTCTTCAATACAATTCAATACATATTGTTCTACTGTTGCAGAACATGGAAATAAGATATGTCTCTAGCCTTCACAAGTTATACAGCATAATTATATTACGTTTTTTCTAAGGTTGCACAACTCCTCTAAGATACTGCAAGCTCCCGGAAGGCATATATCAGCTACAATCACATTGCTTTATACCAGTAGGAGGGCATTTTTTTGTGCTAAGAGTGCTGCGGACAATTCTAGCTCTTCCAAAAAGGTACCGTGAAATCCTTAATGTGAAAAAAGGATATTAAAGCATTAAGAGAAACGCACAAACCATGGAAACTCCATGGAGGAAGAAGTAAACTCTAACTTAATTTTAGCTAGTTTTCAGTTTTCTGAAGTTGTCTGGCAACTGATTTTGTTGCTACTGTCCAGAGAGGCACCACCTCCCTGCCTCCTGGGACAAATCAGACCTTTTACTTACTGCGAGCAACAACTGAGATTCCCGGTATATGTGGGAGGAAATAAAAAATAAAAAATTATACTCTGTGGCAGTAAGAACCAAAGCCAGACCTCCTCTGCACAGGGTAAGCCCACCCTGAAACCTCATGTGCCTTTTTCTTCCTATACCTCTTCAATGCCACTCATACTTTGCCACGTTTCTGTACCAAAGTCTGGACACAGTAATGGTGTTTCTTACTGTTTCTTTGCATTAGTTATTTTTGTTTTGCTTTTTCTGTGGCTTTGTCATGGTAGTATGCCAGCTTTCCTTTAAGTGGCCTAGAACCTTTTATGATTTAATTAAACTAATATGATACTTACTCATCTGCTACCACTAGGTTTCCTTTTATTTTTTTTTTAATTTAATTAAATTAAATTTCCTGATGGTGACAGATGCAGACAAATTACTCCAGTTGCTCAACACATTTGAAAAATAAGGCCACTTTTTTAGGAGTCTCTATATACATTTATGCAGCTGGTTCCAGGTTTTAACACTTGGGATAGATGATGGCTCTTGCTTCTCATCCATGTGGATTTCAGTGCTCTTCCCCGTCTCAGCAAGGTACATATTTTTCTCTTTCCCCAAGCTGTCACCAAGAACAGCCAGATCCATGTGAAGAGGAAATGTGACAAGGTTTCAATTGCAGTTTTTGCTGATCTACCCCAGGCCTTAGTTACCCGGTCATCACAGACAGAAATCATGCAAACTTCACTAGCGTACGCTTCAAAATGGATGGTGTTAAGTGTAATTAAATAAGATAAATTAAACTTTCATTCTGCGCTCTCCTTCATGTCATTCAGCAAGACAACAGCGGTCTTTTTTTTTTGCTTACATTTACCAATTGATCTCCAAGTTTGAAAATCATAATCAACAAGTTTATAAACAGATGTTGAAAACCCTACCATAATCCCACAGGGAACTGGGTCCCAATATTATGAACACCTTAATCATGCTTATGGGTGGGGAGGGGGAAGGAGACCGTTGTCAAGGAGTTGCATGGAGAAATAAATGTTTCTTCACAATTTTGGTAGTAAAACACCAGGATAAAATCCCAGTGGGAAATCCTACAAGCCATTTCTCTACTCTCTACCCCCAATTTTCCCACCAGGAGTACAGGGCAGAATATTTCCCTTCAATATTTAACCAGAGATTATCCCCAGTGCAACCACTGGTGGCTTTCCAGCAGCCACCAACACCCAGGACCAACTGGAGGTGAGGGCCCGGAGGTGAGGGCCTCCTACACCACCTTGCACAGCATGGAGGTTGCCTGGCAGGCAGTGTGGTGACACAGGCCTTGCCATGGGACAACGTCCCCTCTGGCATGGGGGTTCTCTGGCATCGCGGGGGCTGGCTCACATGTCTCTGGCACAAAACCCAGCAGCCCGGCCCGGCCTGGGGCATAAAGGGCACAGGAGCAGGGAAGCCAGCTGGGGCAGGGGGGTTTGGGCATGGCACCCCACCAGCCATGGCCGCAGGTTGTCAGCCTTTGGCAGGGCCCACCAGCCACCTTTGCTCCTTCCTCCCCTTGCCCTGCTCTGCAGCCCGGGGCTGGTGGGGTCAGAGGGGTGAAGCGCTTCGGGCAGCGGCCCCGCGGGGAAGGCGAAGGGGGGTGGGGGGCTGCCCCCTCC
>NW_008795184.1:68481-72401 GCF_000699145.1 Aptenodytes forsteri | reverse complement strand
GCCCCCCGCCCCCGAGCGATCAGGTCGGCAGCGGGGTGCCGAGACGCGGGGTGCCCGGGGCCGTCTGGGCCGGGCCTCCCCCCCGCGTGCGTCCCTCCAGCCTGTGTGACAAAGGTCTGGTAATTAGTAGGGTGAAACTGCTATGAAAAACCTGCAAGTGCACCGGATGACTATGAGCCCTTCGTGCCTGGGTGCTGCAGGTGTCCCCAGCCGACAGATGTCAGGCAGTGCCCCGGGCCGCGTTTGCACGCCTTGGGGGGACCGCAGCATGCTCAGCTGGGACAGACCATGGGGGAACAAGCCAGACTCACGGCGCCTTTGGTTAGTCTGCAGGTTGGAGCCCTGCTGACATGGAGGCTGCTGGGCAGGAGAGTGTTGGTAGTGGCTTTGGGGTGCTTCTGATGGCCTAAGCAAGCAATGCAACTGGCAAAGTTTGGCAATACCACCCAGCTTTCAGTGGGGTTTTCAGGGGTGTCATGGTAAAGATAGGAGGATTTCTTCTCTGCTTGCTAACAAGTTTCTGAAGGAGAAATGAGTCGAACGCCATCTTATTAAGAATAAGTGGGCAAAAGGGCCAAGGGAAGCTGTCAAATGACTTGGGCGAAGAGACTTTTCCATAGGACGTTATTTTGGTCGTAGTCACACACTCTTTTCATTTTCTCCTGGTGATTACTTTGATGCTAAGCAAGCAGAGCTTCCTTCACATTATTGCTTCTGTAGAGAAGTGCTGTTTTAAGTACTTCATTAACAACACTTACTGTTTGATGGGTCTCTTTCAGATGACTTTTCTGCTGATTTGAATTTTGGCTGGAACATACCTATTTCTGTGCATGTTTGTCCAGGAGAGAATTATTCTTTTGGAATTCCACCCAGCTATTTATAAGCTGTGATAAGAGGTCCTTTTATTTATACATGTGTGTTTTCCACGTGTGTTTTCCACACATGCGTGTGTTTTCCATGCATTCAGTATTTGAAAGATCTCAGTTCTTTTTCACCTCTTCAGTAAGTGGAAGGATTTTTGTGAGTTCTGTGTACCAAGTGCTTAGGGCTTGCTTTGAAAATCTGGCTGTAACAACTGGAGGAGTGAGTATATGTGTCTGTGTTTGCATGTGTACAATTGCTTTTTCATGTACTCCTGTCAGGTACACTTCTATGAGTTGACATACTTACTTCCCAATTACACAAGTGGTTAAGAAATATTCCCCTCTCATTATCTTCAATGAATGTAGGTAGAACTGAAGTGTGTGATGTGATCCTACAAGCTGATCATTCCGAAATGAGATTTCCCTGAGAGCCACAGAGCCTGGCAATGTGGGAACTGTGGGTACCATTTGACCCTAATCCCCCTAATACCCAATGGGAATTCACAGTGAGAGAGTGACAGGCACCCAAATACCTCCTGTGTCTTTGGACTTCTCTACCTGCTACACTGTAAGTAACAGTCCAGAACTCGGGGGTGCACGCTCTATAATATGGCAAAGAGAGTCTTCATAAAAATTCCTTGAGCTTTGGACCAAATTATATTTTGCAAGTAGCTATGCATCTGGTGCATTTTCAGTATTTCTTGGAGGTGAAATAAGTTACAAAAGGAGAACAGTGAAACTCTTGTAAGGATGGCTCAGTTGAATTGTACGTTATCTTTTTATTACAGCTTGAGGAATGTTTGTAATACACCTGGAGTCCACAAACACTTCATAATTAAATTTACATATTTATTCTTTTTTGATATACTCTGGGAAATTGCTCTGAGGTTTATTAATCTACTTAGTTTGGAGGAACAACTTAGCATTCATGAACAGAAGAGTATCACCATTTTGAAAGCAGAAAATATGTTTAGGCTTTTCAGAAAAGTATGCATAAGTGAGGAGTGGAAATACCAAATGCAACAAGCTGTGGAAATGTGCTGTGAAAGCTGTCCAGCTGTGCTGCAAAGTGCCTGATATTCCAGCACTATCATATGGAATCATGATTTTTGCTCATCATTATCAGAGACGTGTTCAGCATCCTGGTGAGATATGCTTATCTTTGCTAGTATCCTTACTAAGCTGAAAAGTTTTCCTGATTACTTGTTGTGCCCATCTCTGACAAGAGAAGGCAGACAGAAACCCCTCAGAATTCCAAACACATCTTCCTTCAAGAGTAATTGTTTTGTGTGTTATATTTGAAGCATTCAATCATTTGCCTGTCATTTATATTTTCAAAAACACTGGAATTTCTTTTATAGCAGTTGGGGGGGGGGGGGTTTTTTTAAAATCTGTACACAAAATACCTTAAGAATGTCACATATTTTTGGTGAAAACACCTGTATGTATTACTCAAGGAAAACAAAACTTGAGACTCAAGAGGTTATTTTTCCTACCTTAGTAGAGATTCTGTTTCAGACCACCAACTGATGTGGGGAGACCTATGAACGCAGATTTGGAGTCTGAAATTGACTGAATTTCAGATTCAGCGCTAATTCTGAGGCTTGCGGTTTGTATAATTTCGGTGATAGATTTGCCTGAATACTGCAGGGCCTGAGAAGTGAGTTCATTGTTCATTAGTTCTTAGTGCATACTTAGGGCATGCAGTGGGTCATCTGTGCTGACCAGTGACTCAGAGGTGAGTTTTGGGCTCATCTGCCCCTCCCCGGTCTCACTGCCCTTCTCCAGGAGGCAGAGAGGCAGGAGAGCAGCAGCCTCATGCAGCTAACTGTGAAAGGAGGAATATCTTGCATCTTTTTGCTCCGCTGGCCTTACTGAGCCCAAAGCAGCTGAGCTAACAAAAGCAGTTTAAAAGTCAGCTTACTTCAAGTGCTTCTTCAGCCTTTAATAAAGAAAGTTATATTGCTTCCAGTTTGTACAATCAGGTCAAAAGAAACCAGAAGTATCCCTGAAATTTACTCACCCTGAAACAGGTTTCCAAAGGACAATTGCAAAGGCAGAGTTTAAGTCACACTTCACAGCATTCTCATAGAACATCTATTTTTTATCATCACTTTGTCTCTAAGAGGTCACTGCTGCAACGCAACCAAACCAGTCATGAAGGTAAAAGGCTGATGATGTGTAAACACTTACTCATTCAGTAGTCTGTGGGTCATAGCCTAATAGCTTGTAGTCCTGGGCAATTCTTCAGCAGAACAGCTCTTTTCTTACAATGGCAATAAAAGTGTAAGTGATTTGAGTACATATGGTCTCAGGCATTGAGTTGCAGTAGCAGACTGTACTAAAGCAGAGATCTTTTTACATACTCGGAGAGTATACGCAAATAGGTTGCAATTTTTTTGAATACTTATATTTTTCAAATCTATTAGACCAATATCTTTTTGTAATAGTTCTCTGGTTGGGGAACATGATTCTGAGGGATTCAGTTTGCATAAATTCGCAGGCTACAAGTACTTTTATTTGTCGCTTAATGGGATGTCTGTCTGTCACTTCCTAAACAAATTCAGAACTTCAGATACCTGTGAGCTGGCCTGTGACACTGAAGTTTTTTTTTCAACAGCACGTGTGGGGGACACTGAAATTGTTCAGATATTCATGAGGAAGATATGAGAAACGCAGTATCTAGGTTGATATAGCCACCAACCACAATAGACTGTGAATGGCAGGTATCCTTCCTTCAGCCAGCCTAGATCATGTTTATCAAAGGTGTGCAAGTGCTGTTTCTGTGTGAGGCAGGGATGAACGTTTTTGTACTCTGCCATTAACTTCCTCCTTCGTTCTCCTCTTCACGTGACTCTCGGCGCTCATGCGGTACGCCTCAGATCTTAAGAGAAGCGGGGCTTTCGTGTCGTCGCCATGCGGGCGGGGAGCGGCGGCGCGGGGCGGGGAGGAGCGTTTTTTTTGCGGGCGGCGGGAGCTGTCCGAGGTGGCTGCGGGGAGAGCCCGGGGACGGGGCGGCCGGAGGCGGGCGAACATGCGGAGCTGCGGGGACCGCGA
>NW_008795184.1:37402-68463 GCF_000699145.1 Aptenodytes forsteri | reverse complement strand
GGCTGTGCTGGAGTGACTGAGAGAGGGAGGGGGTGGGTGAACACCTCCAGCATGCCTGAATACCTGATTTTTGCACCTCTGAAGTGAAGGGAAGTTTACCCAGTCTCTGCAGGATCAGACACCTTGCTTGTGCCATTCCCTTGTTGGAAGATTGAGGCTAGCATCAGACCTCCTTTTCTCCCTGCATTTGAGAGCGAGATTAAAATACACATAGTTCCTATCTGTAACACCAGCATTGCAGAAACTTTGAGTGGTGCAGCTATAGCTATTTGCCAGGAATTGATGAGTCCACCAGCCACTGGAGCTTCTGTTTTGTGCTTTATGATATCACCCCAGCAGTCTGTATGCCAAAAATTTATTCTTTTTAATTTTAATGAAAATTATTATTTTACATTATAGTATTAAGTAGTAATATCTCCCTATGAGAATATTTTTTGTCCACAGGTCTGTGTTTAAAAAAAAAAATTGTCAGGTGCATTCACACCTGATAACTGTAGCTAGAAAGGCTAGGCTCCCTCTGTAATCAGATACAAGGGGATTTAACAGCTGCTTTTAAAAGCACTAGTTCCTTTAAAATTCATCCGTGTCAGAGCAGTGTCAGCACGTGCTAGCATTACTGGAAGCCCACCAGTGCATTCTTACAAGAATGAATGTCTCGCAGGGCGAAGACAACAGGACAATTAGTATCATGTCACTCTATTGACAGCCTCTCACCACGCGGAAGGCCACCCTGAATCCAGCGAGCTCACCATACTCCTGAGGGTGGGGAGTTTCTTTTGCAAATGTAGCCTGCAGCCTCTAAACCCTGTAAACCTATAACGTCTGTCTTTCAGTTAATCCCAGTAAGTTGTTTCTGTCTCTGACAAGTGTAATTTAAAAATAAAAAGCCCCTTCTGGATATGGAGTAAGGCTTCACTGTTTTTTCATTTCCACCTCCTCATACCTTTACCAAAAAGTGGTGTATTAGCTTAGTTTAGGCTGTCTTCTGTACCATTTCTCTTTGCTTGCACAATACAGTGTGAAGGTTACAAACAATGAAGCAGATTAATTGCCTCTTGAAATACACTAGCAAAACCAGAGCTCTTTTCTTCACAGCAGGAAAAAAATTAAACAGAATGTAGTAAAGCAAAGGAATTATTACCCTGTCAGTTTCTGACAAGTATAGCTGTAAAGCAAACATCTGATTCCTTTCTTGAATTCTGAAGCATAACATTTTATCAATTTGGAATTTGTAACAAGCAAAGACCAGACATCCGGAATCAATTGGTAGCATGGAAATTTAACAGAAGACTCTGGTTTCTTCCTGATGTGATTTAGAGCAGTGTAGATGATACTTGTGACTTTTTATGCCTCTTTAGACAGTTGTGATGCTTATCTGTCTGTTCTTCTCTGTCACACTGCATACAACTCGACACAGGATGGGGTCTGTTCAGAAATGTGTGAAACCCAGCAATTCTGAAAGAATGTCTGAATTTAATTTTAAAGAGAGAAAGTAAAATGCAGAATGGCCAACAGTTCCATCTGAGAGTTTCACATACTACTGAGGATCAGAAATACTCTGAGCCAGAAACTCAGCCAACAAAAGAAAGCAAAGATAACTGAAGTTAAGCATGGTGCCTCTTTTGCTCTTGAGCTGTTTTGAAGCAAAGAAAACCTAACTTATTTGTTCTTCTGGCATGTAAAGTGTTTTCCTATTCTCCATGTATTTTGTGTCTTCTTTTAACATAAAGCCTGTTTTTTATGTGAATGAAGCGAAACTATCACCAGAGCTGAACTTTTAAATAAAGGGAACTTTGGAAGGAGTGAGCCTGAGGTCAATTTACACTCTACAAAGCCCCAAAGCTACCAAAGTCAATGAAATACTTCTTTCTGAAACAGTAACACCAATACTAATACCAGCAAAATATTTACTGCTTCCAATTTCCCAATATTACTTAAGGGAAGATACTACAATGTAATAACAAAAATGTTTTTTTGTTTTCTGTTTACATCTTAACAAAGCATAAAGACACTTTCTTCTTATATACCCCAGCAAATAGATAATGTTCAGATTGAGACTACTCACAAACAACACTTGCACTGTTTGCAAATCTCCCTTTTTTTTTTTTCCAAAAGCCTCATAGGAAGCATTTGTGGAAGCATTCTTTCTTATGGCCCTACAACAGTATCTCATGGTGTGAGATCACGTCTGTATCATATATTATGCTGAAGGTCAGGGCTATATTGGACTTGGTGTTTATTTTTCTGTCTAGCATTGTTCCACGTATTGCACATTCCATGAGAACCCGATAGCATGCCAGAAGATTAAATGTGACGTGATAACAATTTCTCTGGATTGTATATAATCTAAATATTTACACAATATATTGCAAAACAGCCATTTCTTGGTCCTTTCATGCTTTTGGAACCACAAACAACCTGGCCTTGCTTAATCTGAACTGATTTTCTAGGTCATCTCTCTGATTTCTCAATGCTTTGATGTCTTCATTAGTTTCAGAATAATGATGTTTCTGCATATCACTATCTGTCTCTTTAGTTTCCACTGAATTGCCTTTCCGGCTGCTTATCTCAATTTATTACAGTCAGAATCATTCCACTGCCCTTCTAGCAAGGGGATAGCTAGAACAGTATGTGCTATTTACTGTCCTTTCCTCTCATCACAGTTTAAAACAGAAGCTGTAACAAGGGTCAGAATCTGGCAGATATTCCCAATTACTAGACTTTCACCTTTCTTATACCATTGCCAACCATTTAGTTTCTTGAGTGTTTCAGGGGTCATAAATGAAGATGTATTTTTCCTGATGTGCTCTATTGAGCTAATATCTTTTGGGCTATACAGGATGTACAAAGGTGCTCATACAGCTTTGGGATAGCAAGCAAATGTTGTGGAAAGAGAACAGAAGATCAGTGGGCTTTTACAAGAAAGGGTGAGAAGCTCTAGTTTTGGGGGTTTCATTGGAATGGTGCCATTGGTGTTGTAATATGTTAGGCCATGTAAGCAGAATGTTAGACACTAGGAACACCAGAACTGGGGGCATGACAGTATCTGAAATGAGTGACAAAAGGGATCCAAATTAAAGCACTGTTTTGTAAAATCGAGTGGATTTGGAGACATGGAGGAAGCAACAAGACCTGTACATGTCTTCATGACTGCAGAGGAGAGAGGTCATAGTTGAAGAAGGCACTCAAGTTACAGATGGATGGGGTGACGGAGAATGGTAGTGGTTTTAGAAGTGACAGCCGAAAGGGGTCATGGGGAAGGTCTGCAAAAGAAGAAGGGCAAGTTACCGTTGTCACATTACATTTCAATTTTACTGCAAAACACAGGAATGTGAGATAGAAAGATACCTCCTGGGTTATCACATCTAGTCTACTGCTGCTTCCGGTTACACCATTTTATATAAACTTCTGTAAGATATCATGCTCCACCTTAAAGCTGGATAGGCTTATTGGTGCTGCATGTCCTCCTAAGAAGCTACTATTGATCAGTCTGATTGTTGAAAGCCTTACAATTTCCAGTCTAAATGTATTCAGGTTCAATATACATCCATTTGTTAAAACATTGCTCCTTCTCTGCTATTCAACCATTTTCTGTATTTCTAGCTCACTCATCTCTGTTGTTGGACAAACTAAGCTCTTTAATCTCCTTTCAGAAGGTAGGCTCCTCATTCTTTTCATCATTCTACAGTCATTCTTTGCTGTAGAATTCCAGTTTGAGTTCACTTTTCATGAAGCCTTGATGAGTTTCACACAGTATTCCCCAACAGAACAGGTGCTTTCACCAGGACACATCCAAATTCATGAGGAAATGCAGGTTGTATAACTGCTGGGAAAGAACTCAGATTTTCCCCAAATTACTTAATTTATGACATAATCTTTATAATACGGTATTTATTATGTTAAGGTTGTAAGTACTGTACTTAATTTCACAAATCTAATGAGTCACCAAGTTTGTTGAAAAGCTGCGAAAGAGGCAAATTGTATCTCTGCTACAACTTAATTTATCTTAACAGAATTAAAGTACTAACCGAGGAATGAATTCTTCACAACACCTCTCTGTATTTTTTCTGTATGTTAATGGACTGTTCCTATAGGTAGGTTCTGTACAGCAGGTCTCGCTAGTGTACTGAGATACATATACAGATGAAGCATGATCATAAAGTTTTTTTTCTTTCCTTCAACTGTATTCTTTTATCTTGGCTTTCTCAGATAGAAGTTACATCAGCATACTGAAAATATTTGGAAGATATGTACACATGAATTTCATCTAGAGCATATTTAGATAAATGAGAGGAAACTAAGAGTCCAATAGGAGAGACTGTTAAATTATCAAACTGCTTAGCCATCTGCACATTGCTGTTCTGGGGCAACACTGGTTCAGCATTCAGCAGAACTGTTGTCACTCATAGTCACAGGAGAATGGACATTATTTCCCTTTTCCTGGCTGAATGAAATAACCGCCCTTGGTTTGACTAAGGGTTGGGTGGGTCCTGTGCAGGGCTGCATCGCAGAGAGGCCGCTCTGTGTTATCAGTGACTGCTACAGGCTGCTCTGTGTTATCAGCCCTGCTACAGGCTCCCACAGCACAGAAAGTAGCAGGAGTTACGTGGCTTTGCCGGTTGCAGCGGCCTTCACACCTGCTGTGAGTAAGGGGAGTACCCCACACTGGAGAAGCTGGTTTTTACCCCTCCGGCCAGTGCTCCACCTTGCCTTCATTCCTGAAGGTCCATCACAGGGAGTCACTGTCCACCCAAACTTTCCTCAAACTGCAGTCAGATGACAGTGTGTCATTCATGTGAAGGAATTTACAACCGCTGCACCCTCAACAGGTTAATCAGAAAGAGGACACAGGGGGTCTCACCACAGTGGAGGAATGAGCACACCTTCCTCCAATACCTTCCTACTAAATATTTCTCAGTAGACCAAGATCTGACTTGGGAACTTTCTTCTTCTGGAATATTTCTGAGAGGACTTTTCTTGACATATCTTTGTAAGCAAGCTGGTAGTCTGAGCAACACCAGCATCCAGAGAGTTAAGATCAGTTGCCATGCAATTATACCCCACAGACTCTAAATCCAACCTCAGCAGTTGTCTGCAGTTTTCTAAGAATCTTGGCTGTTTTCAGTCAACATCAGTATGATTATTAGAAGGAATATTAATTGTCAAGTAGAATGTAAAACAGTAAAATACGTAACATTAGAAAATATAAAAAATAATCCAGAGAGAGCTGAATTCATAAGCTGAAATAATAAGTTTATAAGTATTATTATAAGTAAGAATTTCTTCTACACCCTCTATTTTAGTGTTCTGTAGTTGGCACTGTGTATTTCTTTGTAGTTACCCCAGCCAGTGATGTTACAGAAACTCTAGAGAGAGCAGAAGAAAAATGGATTTTATAAAATATTACAAAAGGACTCAGACTGCATCACAGACTGCAAAAATCTCGCCTGCCTGTGCTGCAATTTGACATGTTTATATTGAACATTTTGTATTGTGTTTCAAATCAAGTCAGTGAACTTCGTCAGCCTTTTTAGTCCCATGCATCATCTGCTGTAAAGATAATCCAGTTAAGACCCACCAGTATGATAGAAGTAATTGTATTTTAGTCTGTCACATGAACAGTATCTCATGTGAAATTACCTGAAATTATGAGGAACTTAATCACTTTGTTAATAGCACAATCCATGTTGTTGCAGTACAATTAAATAATATCAGGTTTGAACCATGAGACGTGCCCATGTCTTTTCTTCTTTCAATGCCATATCAAAGCAAAATTCTTGTAATTCCCCCAGTGTCTATCAGTATCAGCCAGAATCACTAACTCTGCTCCAGTGAAAGGGAGTTTATACAGGCTGGAATTATACAAAAACAGCACAGTACTTGAAGAAAAATGTAGTAGTCCTGTAGTTGTTCCCATGTAAATAATCTGCATTTTTCCTTAGACAATATTTCAGAAACAAAAGCAATATGCAAAAAGACATACTCTAGATGTAGGGCAGATGATTGTGATAAATGAGTGTTCACCAGATACCCAAATGTCACAGAGTTAGCTTTGCAGATATGCAGAACCTGCAACATAATGGTCTCCCAAGACACATTTTACCTAATTTCTGTGGTTCACTCACTGTACACATGTACACAGGCCACCTTATTACACACAGCCATCATCTTCTAGGCCCTGGAAAGCCTCCGGCTTGGCAGTTGTGATAGATTGAGTGCTACATGCAGTGCAGCCAGTTGCAGGTGCTATCCCCTTGCAGTACTTCCTGCTCCCCATTCCCTGGGTAGCACAACAAAAAATGGGTCATCCCATACAGAGGAAGCATGTATTCCCTCTAGCTTTTTATGCTGGAACTCCTGGGACTACCTGAAAGATGGGTGCCAACAGATTTCTCTTGGTATGCTCATTTTCAGCGATTTTCTTTTGCTCTGTTTCCCTTCTCTTGTTCTCACCCTCACCCCTCACTTCTCCTAGTCTGCATTTATGGCCTTTCTTTGAAGGATTTTCTGTCTGTTACCAAGCTTGTAAAAAGACTATGTGCTACCTGAGAGGGTAGTGCCAAGGAGTCAAGGCATGTGTTGTTTCATATGGGTTCAGACAGAAGTGTCCTGTGGCCTCTTCATGCATTGCAATCCCAGGGACCCAGACTGCACCTTTCGCTTTCTGTGCCAGTGGCTGCTGGGAGAGAAAATGTAGACACCATGCTATAGAGCATGTGCTGTACTATGCACAGTTGCAATGAGATATTTGCCTTAGAAAACTAAATTAAAGACATGGGACTGTACTGTTTTTTCCACCTTCATTCTTTCCTTCTGCCCAATATTGCAGAAATCTGGACCTTGAGCGGTACATGCCATGGAGCTGTAAGTAGAGGATTGTTCTTGTGGTAAAAATCATAACCTAACTTAGCCATGCGGGCAAGAAGGAATAGCAAGGAGAGGGGATGGAAAAGAAAGAAAAACAAATTAGCATGGACGAGAAGAAAGGTTGAGTGGTTGAAACTGGAAAAGAGGAAGAGGGCAAGCAGGAAAAGTAATGTTTTGCTCTTCAAAAAAAAGCAGAAGTAAATTATTCCATAAATGAAAAAGAGAGAAATGAAAAGAAAGGAAAAATCCTAATACATAGCAGAGGCTTTGCCTACTATAGGTTGTTTTGTGGTTGTTAGAAGTAATTGCACATGTAAGAATTAGTTTCAGAAATGGTGGAATATCAGTAGCATTCATGTAGAGAAATTAACATTTTATAAGACTTTCGTCTGTACTTGCTTAGGGCTGCTGTAATCAATGTGATGTTAAAAGCACTGGTGACCATGTGAAATGTGTTTATGCTCTGCCACACTTCTTTCTGTGCATTATAATTCCCCAGAAGAAAATTCCAGTTGAACTTGGTTATTGAGATGAGGATCAAAAAGTTCTATGTATGTCCATTTCCAGTACATAAGCAAATTTATTCTGCTAACTTTCTAACCTTCTCTTATTACTGTTACAAAATAAAACTTCTTCCTATATTCCCGTGCTAAATTCAAGCAGCAAATGCTAGATGCTAGCTCCAATTAAAAGGTAGCTGCATTTTACTGTATTTTGGCATACTACACAAGTTAATATGGATATAAGTGCTCTGTCTGGTAAAGGAGTAGCATGGACAAGGAATTGAGAGCAATAATGTAATTTCAAGAGATTGTTGGACTGAGGAAGTCTTATTGTCAGTTATTGCCACTAGATAAATAATATCCTCACCAAAGAAAAATAAAACAAATAAAAATATATAAGTGAAAAAGCTTAAGGAAACCCCGCTAAAATTTTGACAGTATGTGGGAAGTTTTTGTATAAAATCCAAAGAAATGAAAAAGAGAACTGTGAAGAATGAAAATGAGGGTGAATTTTTCTACCTGCTAGTAATCCTGCTAAATGTACAATGATCAAACTTCCCAGCTGGCCAAACATGAAAGTCACCACCTGGAATGAAAGGTACATGGTTAGAACATGTCCTCATCACACCTGGTCAAAGTAAAGTGGCATTACACAACTTTTAATACACATACAGTCTAGTCTTGCTGCAATTTAAACATATGCCTACCCTAAGTCGTGTGAGTATCTGAAGACATGGACATTACCTGTATGCTTAGATTCAGCTATTTACGCTGGTGTTTTCAGGATCAAAGCCTTAGCAACTTACTTCAATACATTTAGCAGTTTTACAGAGTTCTGTCTTGCTTGGGCTTATCTTGAAGTGCAGACTAATTATTTTCAACACATCTAGTTCAGTCATTAGATTAGAAATAGAGATCATTGTGTCTTATCATTCACTGATCAAGGGCATTTACATAATATTGCAAGTATCTTCAAGGTATTAAGATTCAAGATTGTTGCAAGGAATTTACACTGTCCATGTTCACTGGAACAGATGACACCTAAATCAGAAATCTTAATAGTTGCTTAGAGCAGCCTATTTACCTGAAAGGTTAACTCATTCATTTTCCATCTCTTTATTAACAGGAAAGACTTGGTAGGAGTTTATAATCTGCCTCTATTTTCTTTCAGCTTGTTTTTGCAGGTGCAGATAGAGCACAAAAAAGATGGTTCATTATCTTTTTGTGCTCTCAGAGGCAAATTCTGTGAAGTTAACTAGTAGTTTACATTTCTACATCAACTAACGTCCAGATAGTGTGTGAACTAGCACAAACCACAGCCATGGCAAATCTTTAGGGATGATTTTTGCAAAAATCCTTACTTTCTAGAAAAGAATGTTAATGAGTTTCTTCTTTAGTAGAGAATTGGATATGGGATCCCTGTCTATTTCCTTCAGTATCAACAGTACGGACCAGTTGCCTGTGGATTTGCCTAAATCTGGTTTCGAACCTGCTGGTACTGTCTGCCTCAACAATTTCAATCACTTAAAATAAGGAACATATCCTATAAGCCTGTTTAGTCAAACTTTACACCAGCTTCTTGAGCAACATCCAACGTAATGCCTTGTATACCATCAAAAATAAAACTGGGGGAAGAGGTGCATTTGGCTTGGGCACTAGCAGCTTTCCTGTGACCCTGTAAGTTTACATGAGCCACTGAGGCTGGTACAGATAGACTGGTAGCACCTTCTTGTGCTGTTGTAACAGTTCTACTGCAAAATACTCACCACTGATGTCACTAAAATACCAAGGGGTGCAAATAATTCCATAAACTTCGGTGAGGCTATTCATATGAATAAGGCCTTTCAGCACTCAGTGGATAATGAAGGGTTCAGAGTTGTCATGTCTCACTGAATCCAGTTAGAAATTGGGTCTCTTGATACTCAGTTTAGCCAGGACTGAAGCATTACAAAGCTTGTATGTGAAACAACAGTCATAATGCTTTCTAAACCCAGATGAACACATTTCCTATACCAGTGATTTTCATTTGGAAATCATTTTGAAATGGAAAATAAAGGTTTGCCTGTCAAACTGAAGAAATTTGTCTTTTGGCCTATGATCTATTTTCTTTTGGTAGAACTCTTATCTGTGATTTGTCTCGGAAGCTAGAACTATCTGATAATTCATTTAATCCAAAGATAAGAGGAAGAACAAAGGTGTCATGTGCCAGGGCTCAATCGCTGATTATACTTATAGTCTGGTATTTTGTAGATCAGTCATGTAGTGGAATGAGTGTGAAATATGCTGAGTGTATTTTTGTTGACCAATTTCCTGGAAAATATTAGATTAATTTAGTGATTGTAGTCACGCTCTTTTCTAATTATGTAGAGCAGTAATTACTAAAAGAATTGCTGCTGGGTAGATGTATTTTCACCAATACAAATTATCTAAAATATTTATATCACTTTCTTTCTTTAATGTTTGGTAGTGTTTATATATTGTATTGATTTTTTCAATGCCAGTCATGGGTCTTCTAGAGCTAGTGAAAGCAGGTAAAAAGTCACTGCTGGACTGGACTGATAATCAGAGGGCATAATCAACATTTTTCCAAAGACATACCTAAAGACATCCTACAAGTTCAGAATTATATGTGTTATTACTGTGCCTATCATCAATATATAGAACAGAAAAGGAGACATCTCTTCTCCAATTTGCTTTAGAAGTTCCACCATGGCTCTAAAAATGTCTATTGCTTGCTCTTTTTGTTTTACTGGTCTTCTCCTATTTTTCCTCCTTTTTCACCATCTCTCTACTATAAATTACTGCTAATTTGTGTCACATTTTTTATGTGCCTTTTAGGTATTGGAGTCGGCATGCTGGTACGGGAATATGGCAAACTGTCTAACCTGGATAAGTTCTACTTTTCCTTTCCCGGGGAAGTGCTGATGAGAATGCTCAAACTCATCATTCTGCCATTAATCATATCAAGTATGATCACAGGTATGACTGGAAATGTACTGTTAGCTGATGAGATTATTGTTGTGGTTTAGCTTGCTTTCTAAAAGAAATAACATTTAAAACCAATTTGATGGAACTCTATAATGAAAAGTATAGAATGCATACGTTTAGATTAAGCTTTTCTGTATATAATGAGAATGGATTTGGAAGGATTAGCACCATTATCTGTTAATTAAGTTATAAAGAGCTGTGAGATAATAACTTACATGTTTATAGATTCTTGTATCTCTTTCTCCCTGTTTTCAGGAGTGGGTTAAACAGTTGCAAATTGCAAGCCCAAAGCTGCAACTGCTTATTCTCAGGTACAGAGTTAACTATTGCAAGTAGTCTCATGCTGCCATTTCACAAGAAAGGGAGAGCTGATCTCATAGCTTACTGTCATAAAAAGAGGAGATTCCTCACCTGCACTTCCCTGGTCTCCACAAACTCCCATGAAGTACCTTGCATGAGCTCTGGTGTTTTCTGAATCCTTCCGTGAGTCCATTCAATTCACTGACCTGACAGAAAACTATAAATTAGGGAAAAAAAAAAATCTGTTTGGTATGCTTGGTTCAAAGGAGTTTTGGGGAAGTGCAAGAGAGTGGGGAGGGAGACTGTGTGGCCAGGAAGGGGTTATGGAAGGAAGAGCAAAGCTTCCCTCTTTTGGAAGAAGCAAGCAAGCTGTTGGCTCGAACCCCGCCATGGCATGCTAGAATTTGCTAACAGCTCACCCAGTAGGAAAGATTTTGGAAAGATTTGCTGGAGTAAGCCCAAAGCGAAGAGACAAAACTGGATGTCAAATAGCCTTTCTGGGGGAAAAAAAAAAAAGGGTAAAGAAAGCCAAACAAACTTGTCTTTTTCTTTAAGTCTTTACTGAGGGAACAAGGGTTGTAATTCTCTTTTAGCTTCCTACAATGAATCAGGACACATTTGTCACTATACTGTCCCCTTTCATCTCCACAAAGCCTGTGTTTTGGGAATGTATTCGTGTCCAGGTGTTTGTTGTTTGGTTGGATGGTCATTGAAATACATCAGACATTTGACTGCAGAAAAGGAGAGCATGTTGTGATCAGAAAGTGAAAGGGGAATTTCGATCATGCTATGAAAGTGCTTTCAAGAACAGGATATTGAATACAAACTCCCAAGCTCTTCAAAATTCATGGCCAAAAATATCACTAATTTCAGCAGCGCATCCCAATGGGGCCTATGACAGGAAGAGCCTAAGGGAAGCTGCCAAGGCCTTTGGGGCATATCTGTAATGCAGGGTGACAGGAACCCAGTGTTAGAATTGAAATGGAGAATGTCAAGAGCTGCAAGACGGAGACATCCAGAAAGGAAGGCTGCGAGAGGCAGAGTGAGAAATGGCAGCAGAAAATAGTCAAGGGCTGTGTTCAAAGGAATGAAGGGAGATGAAATGCTTGTTAGTATGTAAAGGAGAGACGAACAGAAAGAGAAATAAAAAGGGCTTGGTGTTTTAATTAATAGACAGGGCAGCAGCATTTTTATATAGAGGAGGAAATGAGACAGAAAGTAAAGGAAAACTGAACTCTACTTTTATCATATTGAACTTGAGTCTGTGACAGGAGATCCAGGAAAAGCTGCCAAGGTAAGACTAATATATTTCTTTTTTCAAGCAAGCTTTTATTTGTGAGTGAAGTTGGGCCTATGTCTTCAGAAATAAATGATACAATTAGGATAACCATGAAATGAATTATTTATTAAATGTATCCCTGTCCAGCACTTGCGAGGGGAAACAAGAATCATGCTGTTAAAAATATTGTGCTGCTATTTAATGTTTAACATTCCAGTATGAGTAAACTGCGTTTGTAACTACTAACACGAGCTTGGATTTTAAAGATTGCAGATTGCAGGAGTTAAATTCATATACAGAGATGAGAATGAGATGCTCTGATTGTGACCTTGGCATATCTAAGAAAAGAAGGGCTTATTTTTTCTACACTTCTGTGTTAGGTTTTTAGGCAAGAAAAAGGAAACAAGATTGATAACAGAAGCTACTTCAATAGAATATGTAGAGCTTTGCTGCTCTTGAAGACAAAAGCACTAGCTGCCTGTGTGCAAGTAATGCTGAAATGTGTGGCAAGCAAATGGACCAGGCATCTCTGTGCATGATGGTTTTCACTGTTGACCTGCATCCTTCTTCAGGATGTTGATGAGATATTTTGCCTCTTGTAAAAGAAATATGGTAACCTTCCAAGCATCAGAAATGCACATTTAAATTGAATAAGTAGGCCTGTGTATAATCATAAAGCACACTAGTCATTTTTCCTCTTTCACAGAGAATGCTGGAGGCTGGAAGGGACCTCTTGAGACCATCTAGTCCAACCCGCCCTGCTCAGGCAGGGTCAGCTAGAGCAGGTTGCCCTGAACCACGTCTAGTCAGGTTTTTAATATCTTCGAGCATGGACACTCCACAACCTCTCAGGGCAACATGTTTGACCAGCCCCACAGTAAAACAATGTTTTCTTGTTCAGATGAAATTTTATGTTTTTTAATTTTTGCCCGTTGTCTCTTGTCTTATGTCTGGGCACCACTGAGAAGAGCCTGACTCTGTCTTCATTCCCATCCATCAGGTATTTGTACACATGAATAAGATCCCCCTGAGCCTTCTCTTCTCCAGGCTGAACAGTCCCAGCTCTCTCAGCCTCTCGTTATGTGAGAGATGCTCCAATCCCTTCATCTTTGTGGCCCTTCGCTGGACTTGGTCCAGTAAGTCCATCTCTTTCTTGTACTGGGGAACCCAGAACTGGACACAGTACTCCAGGTGTGGCCTCACTGGTGTTGTGTTTAGGGGAAAGATCACCTCCCTCCACATGCTGGCAGTGCTCTTAATAATGCTGCCCAGGAGGCTGTTGGCCACCTTTGCTATGAGATGTTGCTGTCTTACAGTCAGCTTGTTGTCCACCAGGACCCTCAAGTCCTTCTCTGCAGAGCTGTTCTCCAGCCAGTCAGCCTCCAGCATGTACTGGTGCCTTGCATTATTCCTCCCCCTATGTAGAGCTTTGCATTTATCTTTATTGATCTTCACAAGATTTCTCTCAGACGAGTTCTCCGGCCCATCCAGGTACCTCTGAATAGCAGTATAACCATCTCATATATTAGCCACTCCTCCCAGTTTTGTGTCATCTGTGAACTTGCTGACGGAGCACTCTGCCGCATCATCTGGGTCATTGATGAAGATGTTAAACAGTATTGGCCCCAGTATTGACCTCTGGGGTACACCAGCAGTGACTTGCCTCCAACCGGACTTGTGCTGGTGATCACAGCCTTCTGGGTCTGGCCATTAAACCACTTTTCAATTCATCTCACAGTGCAATTATCTAACCTGTTCTTTGTCAGTTTTTCTGTGGGGATGTTATGGGAGACAGTGTCAGAAGCCTTACTAAAGTCAAGGTAGACAACATGACCTCTTTGCAATTCTGAATTTTAGCGCCAAAGCAAAATTCACACTTCCAAAAAATACTGTAAAGAATAGAACAAGGAAGGGAATGAAAAAATTAAGGAGGATCCAGTATGTGTCTTCAGCTACGTCTGTAAACAAGACAGGCACCTCACTGTTAGTGGCAAGGGCACATCTCTGCGTTTGGCTGTGAACCTTCCCTGGAATGGGACACAAAAGTATTTTCCTCAAAAGTAACCTCATCGTTATTGGCTAAACGCAGGACATACAAGGATAGCACCACAACCTGCATGCTGGCTGTCCTTGGTGGGACCAGTGGAACCACCATACTTGGTGGCACACCTCCTCAGGATTTGCATATTATGCAGACCCCTATAGGGCTTATATCCGATGATCACAGCTGTCAGACCTGTGTACATGTTCACAGGCTCAGTGGCAGACATTTAGGGCCCCAATACATATGAAGTTACTGCAGTAAAACTTGTGACAACACATCAGCTGGGCCTGAATGACTGTCTTTTTAGTTCACAAGCTAAGGGGATGCTACTTAGCTCACCATGAGAGAAATTTAAACATTGTCATGTTATTGTGCCTTTGCTGCTGCTAAGACTGTGCACAGGGACAATTGTAATGGCTCATTTGGTGCATAATTGTAACCAGACCATGGTGCTGGGTCCAAAGGTGTCTAGGAAGTTTTGATGCCTACAGGAGGCTATTTTGTGAATGTATGTCATGTCAAAATACTGGATTTTGGTGACTAGTAATACTTTTGCACAAGAATCACCAAGACGTTATTCAAGATAGGATATATAGTTTTCTTTTTTAGGATTAGAATGTCTTAAAAGGTAATGTCATATCCTGAAAAACATCAACTTATACATATGCTTTTGAGACAGTGAGCTATGTACAAATGCATGTCCCGTGACCAGATCCCTGTCCATTTGGACATAATGATGTAAATCAAGCCCACAGCAAAGACAGCGATAGTAGGAATCACTCCTTGAGATTCCAGGAGTTTCTGCAAAATTTAAACTATTAGTAATTTTAACTTGTTGGGGGAAATCCTGTCTTAGTGGAAAAGCTCTCACTGACTTCTTCAGTTAGAGCAGGAACACACTTAGTCTATTTTCAAATTGAAAAGGCAAAATTCTCCCTCTTTGGTTAAATGGAGGGCTTTGTAGAATGTGGTTTTCCTCTGCAAACCCAATTCCCCAGAGTATAAAAGAGGGAAGGATTGTTTACATACATATTTTACATAGCGTATGAGTTGCAATTTGTGGAATTTTTCCACTGACCTGCCTGGAGGCTGAACTGTAACCTAGTAAAAAAAACTAACATAAGCACTGAGCATTTATTTGTTTGGAAAAGTTTGAAAAGGATGGTTAATAGGTCCGTGCTTTGGGGTCAGAAGAGTCTGAGTAGTGCCATGCTCTTCTGAATTATTCTTAGTCTACCTCAGAGCCGAATTTTAAGTTTAATTTACTCCGACCCATAAGCCCACCACTGATAATTCAGTTCAAAATATCTAGCTCTTTTGGATCTCCAAGAGATTTCTATCCCTCAAATTAGCTAATAGTATGCTAATAGTACACTAATGCATCATTCATGTGCAGGAATTATTTTGTATTTTCTGTTTCCTGCTGTAGTGGCATGGGAAAAGTGAAAATGAAAATCAAAAACCTAGAGTGTTACTCAAGACAATTGCTATGACATCCAGAACTACACCTGTACTGAGTGTAATACTCCACACCCCAAATCCAATTCCTTGAAATAATGCTCTCAAAGAAGAAATGATTAGGCAAATACCAAAAATACATTATTTTTAGGTGCCCCATAGAGAGAAAGAATTGAGAGGAATCTCTTGTGTGTTTCCTGGGAGTTTTGAGGCTTAAATCTAATCATTCTGGGAGTACTTAAGATCCTATAAAATGTCTTTGAAAGTCTTGGAAATTCACCACTCTAATTTCATTCAGAGAATGAAAATTGCCTAGAATTGTGCAGTGCATTTCATCACGTCTGCATACTGAGCAGACTAGTTCCCTTTAATCACTTTTAGCCTTCTTTCTCATGGACTGAGATTCACAGGGTATGTAATGGCAGTAAATGTTTGCAAATCTGTTTTCTGTCTGGATCGCAACTGAACTTAGGCTGGAGACAACTGTGCAGTTTCCTGGACAGTTGTTCCCCTGCACTTGGGTGCAAGCTGGGGAAACTTACATGCCCAACCTGGAGCTAAGTCATCAACACAAAGTGTCTGGCCTTCTTTCCTGCACCTAAGTCCCATGTTAGTAGCTAGTGTCAGGCGATCTGGATCTTACCCAATACCCCCAGCCCTCCAGATACTACCGAAGTGCCATGGCTCTGCTTCCCATCTCTCTTCAATCAGTCCTTCTAAGCTGGGGTTATTTCAGACTGCCCATCTCATTGATTTTCAAACTACATGCCATGGACCGTGATGTGGAGGTCTTTCTTCAGGGCTAGAATGTTTTCTGTCAAAAACTTCCCCTAAAAACTGGCATCGCATGTCTGATGAATGACCTTTCTTTGATCATGTTTCCAGGGTTACCCATAAATGTCAGAAATCTTAGCTGTGTAGCGGTCATGTCTGTTCTGTTTTCTGCATCATGCTTTGGGTTAAAAGATGTGACATATAACACAGCAGGTTCATGTCTCTGATCTCAATATTGATGACATAATTTTACCAGCTATTCAACATCTATTTTAAGTTCTACAATAACTTCTCCCTCATTTGTTATCTTTTCTCCCTGATGAAACATTACTAAAGCTTTTCTTTATGTTTCTGACCTTCCCTGCAATTTGAGTCTTCACAGGCAGCTCCAAAGAGGCTAGAACAGATGCACAGGAGTTTCCTGGCTCGTGAATTTGTGCAGGGTCAGCTATGGGGAACACCAAAATTCTTTAAAGCAATTGATGAGGTATTTGTAGGTTACACACAGCGTACCTCAGGAACAGTGAAAAAAAGACAGTATCAATTGCCTTTCTGAGGGCAGCTGTATGTGAGCTATAAATACAACTGCCTTGCTGTGTGTCTGATGATGTTCCAACCACTAGGTTTCCATGACTATAGAAATAAAGTCTTCCTTTACTCCAGGGCCTGCTTTGATTACTGCTGCAGTACTGTCTGAAGCATCCTGCCAGTCCCACCTTTCCCAGTACCAACTGCACACTCTTTTACTTCTACTTCTTGCTTGTAGTACAAAGATAACGATTCCACAACAAATCTGGCTTATTCTAGCTGACAATGACCTGTTAACAAATGCGTGAGAGATAAAAACGTCCCAGTGAAGTACCTGGGCTATGTGCCTTTTCCCATTTGCAGAGACCGTTGCTTTCCCTGTGGAACGAGGATGTTGAATCATGGCTGATGGATGGGTATCTTGAATAGGTTATTTGTTCTTTTCCACTGTTCAAAATTAAAGTGTCGGTTTCCTACCTTGGATCTATGTTTGGGAAGTTACTAGTTTGCTTTATCACAATGCCACCGAGTTTGGTGAATGGAGACAAAATGTACAAAATGGGAGACAAAAGAGCTGGAATGCAATGAGAAAAAATCAAAGTAGAGTATTAATCAGCTTGTTCTTATTTCTCATGTTTACCTTTGAAAGTCAGAACAGTTCAGACTTAAACAACCTTTTTTTTTGTCCACTATATTAGTAATTTAAGTTAAAACACGCTGAGGCTGTGCCTGTGCTCAAGGATAGACCTGCCAGTTCCATTAGATATAAAATCTCCACAGATTTAAAGTACTGTAAAGGAGCACAGGCAAGGCAATAGTGGGAGAACAAATCTCTTTTCTTTCCTGTAACGCAGGGCTTCCAAATCAATTTTCCTTTGGTATCACCATTCCTGGGGTGGCAGCTGCCTCAGCAGTTTCCATTTCTGCAAGTTCAAGAAGCACAGCTATTGAGAGACGCTCTGTGACTGAGGCATCCTTAACAGGCCCTGTGCATCACCAGCAGGCACACTAGTTTCCACTCCTTGGGGAATCCCTGATCTAGCTTAACATACTCAGAGACTGTCTCTTGAGATATCTGCATGTTCTTCGCTTGCTTTTCTATGTTTCTGAAGCCAAAAGAACGTCCAAGAAAGCAGGTCCATTGTGTAATATTAGTAAACTAGTTATCTGGGCTCAGGCAGGAAACTCACCTTGTCCCTTTGTATCATGTACATTGTGCAAAGGACAGAAAATGTTACACTACTGTTAATGAGTTTTGCCTTCAGTTTGTACTGAGGAATGCTGGAGGTCCTGTCCCCGCCGTCCATGTGCAGTCATTGAGGCAGGGAGGACTGCAGAGTCATGGGCTATTAATGGACTTCTGTCACAGTCATCTACTCCTTTCCCATCAATATCAGTTGACCTTTGCAACTGAGACAGCCCCTACATTATTTAAGGTTTTAAATTATAGTAATAAAACTTTGAAGTGCACTTCTGGTTCATGGAGCATGATTACCACTAGCTCTCAAGGGCAAAGAGCCCCAAAACAACACAACAGCCATTCTGCGGCATTGGCAGTCACCTCCTCCTGTCCCAGCCGTATTACTGTGGGGCTGCTTGTGGCAACCACTGTGGATGGGTCTGAAGTGAGTTAGTGTCTTCTGCTCTTCTGTTCTGGAGCTCAGGACGTAAACAACAATTGCACTATGTAAAACAGATTGCATTCACTTTTTTAGCCCATTTCCCTGTGTGTGGACATCATGATCGATTAAAAAATGTAGTGTCATGTTAAAGTTTTCCTTTTAAGAGTCTGGAAGCTAAAACTTGTCTACCTATATGTTTTACCACCAGCCATTTTGAGGTAACTGAACTACTTTCAGCACTCCAGGTTTTCTGTATTAACTCCATACATATTTCACCTGCAACAGTGCAGAGGCTATATTTTTGCTATATCCATGAACCAAATCTGATTTCTCTTATAAATCTTGCTAGCCTGTCCATCTTGGCAGATTGATGTGTCATCTCTTCCCTCCTTATAACGTCTTATTATATTCCACCCAAGGAACATCATATCTCCTGAAAAGGCATTAAATTGAGATTATATAACCTCTAAGAGCTTTTAATTTTCCTACAAGTGATACCATTTGCAAAGAAGAGGAATGGAAGGCAGTACTAATACCTTCTTTCTATGCATGTAGTCCAGTAAACTCTCTAGGGAAAGATCATAATGCAATGCTGCAATGCTGATTGTGCCAACTGCCTACAGGGCAGCACAGCAGTCCCTTAGCAAACTGATATCCCAGGGTCAGAAATTTTTCTTTACATCTTACCTGAACTGCCTTCCATTTTATAATGATTTCATCCCTTTCATTGCCATAAACTATTCATTTCCCATTTATTCCTCCCTTTCTATCTGGTATTTAGAAAGGTTCATAACAACTACTTTTTCAACCCCATCCTGAATCATCCAGGACATCCCCTTTCAGTATTTGGAATATTCTCTATAACTATTATTGCATTCCATGCTTTAGTCTGTTTCTTAAAAAAAACCACAATCTTTTTTCAATGCCTTTTCAAAGTTAGAAGACCAATATTTATCATGCGAATCCAGTGGTAGTCTCACTAGATCATGTAAGTAGGAACTGAGAACAGATCCTGTCAGCTTCCGCTGATCTTCAGAAGCTTTGAGAACAGCTAAGAAGTACTGCAGGAGATGCACTTGATGATGGCACTGAAATTTGTAGAGCAGCAAAAAAAAATGTCAAGGTGCCTAGGTATGATTGTTGCTGCTGAACAGAGTCAATCACAGCACCAAATTGTAGATGTAGTCTCTTATGATGTATTGAAAAAGAACACCTGGAAGCATAAATCCTTGTGCTCAGTTGGGACACCTCTGTAGAAAGGTATGACAAACCCTAAGGATGTAGGTGTTATCCCCTAGGGAACCAGTAAGATGATAATCACTGGAAGTCAGAAGAGCCCCATGATTGTTTCCAGTCCTTAATGCAACCCTTTTCACTCCCAGATCTCACAAGACCACAGGATTAATGAAGCACAGTGAACAACTCTAGAATTACAGTGTTACACCTTTTGCCAAAGCCATTTGGACACGTGCATTTGTACAGGCCTCCAAAGTGAACACTGATACAAAGCACACAACAACACAGTGCAAATATCATCTTGTACAGAGAACAAGAACTTGACTTTTAATCATGTGGGGCACTGATTTGCTTGTTTCAGTTTAAAATATTTATCTCAACTGTACACATCTCAGAGGGGAAAAAAATCTATAATTCATGGATCACATGGTTTCAGTTTTTGGTCAGGGTTAGTACCTGTAGTACAGAGCAAGTGTTCTACCCTGGACAGTAGATCTTGCAAGTGTTGGTAATTTTTCTGTGATGATAGCAACTGCAGCCAGTCACTTGGCTATCCACTCCATGCTGTATAAAAATGTTGATGCCAGCATAAAATTTCTATTTAATGTGGGAAATATTGGTCATTCCAACAGGCAGGAACAAAATAGGAGGAGGAGCTAATGGGGTAGTAACCTTTCAACATCTTTGAAGGTTTTAGTAATGCACTGTAAGTGGTTCCCTCTCCTGCATTCTATTACATAAATGAAAAGATTAATGTTAGTGAGTACTTGATTTTTTTACCTGACTTTATAGGTTGCTCCTTAGGAACTGCCATCAGCTCATAAGTCTGTTAATGGCCAGCTTCAGAGAAAGCTTTATAATATCCAGATGCAGAATAATTTCCCATCACAGAGGTTTCAGTCTAATCTAGTAGCTTGATATTGCTATAAACTGAAACAACTGGTTTCTTTATCTTTCATGTTATATTAACTGCTGTGATTTTGGGTATTTCTACAACCTCTGTACAGGTTCAGTACCTCTGTCTCCTACTTAGCTCTTGGCCTCACCAACACTCAGAAACAACACAGTCTGCAATCTAGTTACACAGGTGATGAAAGATATTTCCTTACAACTGGTTTGAAATTGCTACACTGCAATGTAGCTAATTGGTGGCAGTTTCTGCTGCTCCTGTGTCAGGAGAGGAGGAGAGTAGGAATTCCCTCTTTTCTGAATAGATGCCTCAGACATAGTGCGCGTTGCTCTTGGATTTGTTACAAAGGCCACAGTACTTTACCTGATGGAGAGATATATAATTACACTGCTCCACAGCAGTTTTGCTGGCACACTAGTGCAGGGTTTGAAAGACCTCAGCTGGATTTTTATTCATCAAAAAACAGTGGGTATTTCAAATTTCAGGGGCCATTTGGGAGTGGCAGACAGGTCTGGTTTGTGACTATGAATTTGTCTAAATGGTTTACCTGACTCCAATACCTGCAGAGGTTTTTTTATTAGCTACTTCGTTTCTTTTACCTGAAACATTATGCATTATTTGTATTCCCAAAGATCTGCATAACTGTTTTTGAAAACTAAAAGGGAAGTACAGAAGTCATTGAGAATCCTATTACGTTTACTAGGAAACAATAAGAAAGCTGTAGACCAACCTGGAAGCAGTGAAAAGAGGTTGACTCTGTTGGCAATTGACCAAAGACACTCCTGTATTTAATGGGAGTGGAGTTGTCATTAGCAGTAGAAGAGAGGACAAAGAAAGAAAACCTGAGGACTGGTTTGTGTTCAGAATGTTCCAAAACAACCTTTTTAAGCAGCAAGGCAAAGAAAGAGAAGTGTTTGTCACAAAAAGTTTAGAAAATAAATTTCCTGGATTTGCATGAAGCTTCAACAGCATCGGTACCATTGAAGCATATATTTCAATGATTTTTCAAGACTTCATTATAACTTTTCCAGCACTTTCAAAATTAGAGCTTTGTTTAGGAACGTTCTCTGTTCCCCTGTGACACCAAAATGGAAGAAAACCCACTCTTGTCAGAGAGAAAATAGACAAGTAAATATTGGTCTTTCATGAAGTTGCAACCTTGTGTTAGACTAAAGTGTCATTTTTTTAAGTTTGTGAGAAACTGAAAGAATGATTCATGCTTCCATCAGTGGCTACTGGTAAAAATTTCTGGAACACCTTGTTGCATATTTAGACTCAGTTTTGTTTAAATCAAACTATTCTCTTAGGTAAAGTAGCTTTATACAGTAGCATTTCAGCAAAGCAGCTCTAAATATGTACAACAAAACAAGATTATGAAAGAAATTTCAGAGGGACTTCAAAAGTTGCAGATGACTGATGGTGCTATCATTCAGTCTTAACAGGACGCTTGGTTTGATGCACTTAACCAGGTAGGCACGGGTTCTAAAGTAAGAGTCGGAGAAGCTATGTGTCTTTCTCTAACTTTGGCAACACAACATATTCCACATGCAACAATCAGTAATTGGACACAACACAGGATTAAACTGGTCGGTTGTAATCATTCAATTTTTCCACTTCTGATTTTCTGCAAGTTTCACAATATTGTCCTCCTTTCTGGTTATTTTTTAAAGAGGAAAGCCCTGGGAATCCTCTAGTAATAGAGCAAAAATAACAGCTATAAAAATAGAAAATTAAATTAGTAGGCTTCCTGGCAATACCAACCAAAAGATTCAAGTAAAAAAAGGACCATATGCAGAATTAAAGAGAGTTATTGCAATGTAAGGAACAGCTGAATTAGAGTTTTCCTTTTTTCCCCAGCATTTAAAATAGGATGTCTACGTATCTTAACCAAAAATATGTGCCTCTTCTGTTTTGTTGAGCGTCCTGTACCATCCTCATCCCTGTTGTGCTTTGATGCCTTCTAATACTCTGTCAAACGAAATTATTAACATCAGTCTTATTATTTATCCTCCCATTCTTTCCTCAAAGAAAAAGGTGCATATACAGTACAGCATTTAATTTTGGTAGGGTTTTGAGGTCCTGGGACAAGAAAGACAAGATGTGAGAGACTTAATTTCACTGACCGTTTCCTTTTTTTATTCTTTTACAAGTGTATGTGTTGCAAATTAGAGAAAATTGGGCAAAAAGAGAAAAACAGTACAAAGAGCTTCGAGTTAGAGACTGTAACATAGAAAACATGAAAGCTGAATTGCAGAAGACTAGGCAATTGATTCCCAAATTTGGCTTCAGATATTAAAACCTTAACTGTGTTCTGCTAAAATAGTATGGGCAGAGAGGTAGATAGATTAACAGATTTTAACACCAGTTGGTGTCTTGTGATGATCTCCCTTAAGAGATGTGGCTGTATATCACAGCCACAGAAGTGTACTCCATGCTTCAGTGGCTGTAGCTGAATTAGAACATCTCTTGTAGGAAAATTTAAGGAACTAATCTGAAATACTGCAGTTTTGAAATGCCCAGGGATGGAGGAGAATCCATCATGCCTGTTTAAATTCTGTATAGTACAGTTTACAGTTTATCTGCTCAAACCTGTTTAAACAATTTAAAACTAGGCTGAGGGCTGAGGGAGGGAAAGAGCAAATAAAATAGCCATAAAAGTTTAGTGGTAATCCACAGTAGATACCCGAGTTTAATTACGCTGGTTTTGTGATCTTATCTTTGTTTACAGAGAGGGTGGGGGAGGAAAAAAAAAAATAAATTAGCCATAAAAGTTTAGTGGTAATCCACAGTAGATACCCGAGTTTAATTACGCTGGTTTTGTGATCTTATCTTTGTTTACAACACTGCAGGCTTTCTTAGTTTGAGAAATAAGTTTTCTTGTGAACTGAAATCAGTGTTAGGTGTATGCTTTGTTTAATACATCTTCCATTAACTCTTTCAGTTAATGTCCGAAGAAATTATAAAGCCATGATATTACTTCAAAGTAAATCTAATTTTCAGTTGGTTTGAGAAGGCGGCCAGTAGCTGTCAATTATAATATATTATCAATGGCTTACTAATGACAGTAGGATATATCTGGAAGGAAATCTATTTTTATATATTGTGTTTTCCTATGTGTAACAAGCTAACATGAAAAAAAGGAGCTTAGCAGCATAAAGCACCCAGTGCAAACCTGTGTCTGTGGCACTTGTAGTGAATGCTACTTCATTCTCTAAATGGAAGCATAATCCTGAATGCAGTTTTGTTTCAGAGTACAGCAGTTTTAAAAAAAGAAAACCCACACCTGTCATCCTCAGAGCATGCTCGTACTTACTCAGTCATGTCTGCCTGACTGATTTGTGTGTCTTTATAGCTACTAGCAAAGCAGCACCGGCATGATAGTGGAAGCACAAGCTGGATTCTAACACAGCTCACTCACTAACAGGATCATTATCCAGTTTAAAAATGCGGGGGCAAAGTTTGCCCTAAATTATACCTCTGTAACTCTAGTGAGCATAACAGTTTGCAAAGGGATTTCATTTGGAGCCAGCAGAATGGCTGTCACAGGAACTTCGTGTCATACTAATTGTAGAATCTTTATAACTGAGTACTCCAGGGAAATAACCTTGCATGATTATTAGGCTCTTGACTGAGCAAATCTTAAGGCAAGCTTTGTGAAGCACTCCATCCCACAGAAAGATTATTATCTTACCTCCACTGTCTGTCTAACTGCTATTGACAGTCGATACAACCAGTTTTAGAATAAAATGCCATGATTTCTAATTTTTACGAACTTTTCATTAAAAGATATGGAACTTTGGGAATATCAGTTTGCTCTCTTTTAAAAAAATGATGTAAGGTCTTCTAAGTTAATATATCAGGTGAAAAAGTTTCCACATTGACAGCCTTTGAAACCAGCTCTTCTATTGTCCACAGAACCCATTGTTTATTACTATCCATTCTCAAAAGTTCGTACTGCCATAATTTCCACAGCTGAGCCCACAGCAGTGCAAAAGTCCTCCTTTCTACCTGTTTTTTTCCCAGTTCCCAAGCTGAGAAATAAAAATGATGGCCCAGATTCTGTGTCCATTCTGTTGTTTGTGCCTCAAACAATATCCTTAGTGCTGACAGCCTCCTGTAATAGCTGTGGCATTGCTTTTTTCTGTGCACTGGTCTGTATTCCATTGCCATATGAATAGTTCTTTTATTATCCTTATTTGCTGTACAAGTGAGATAGTCTTTACATCATGATTTCTGCAGGTATATGTAGTTCTTCTGTAGTCAGTCTGATGATATGCTACCCCATGGAAAACCCCAAAATAATCAAATAGATGATGAAATAAAATAACCTTCATTCTCCCCTCCCAGTACTGTTTGCATTTTGAATAACAATTAACAGAACAAGTAAGGCATTATATGAATGCTCTAGGCACAAGTTGTTACTGCTGTTAATATACCTTCTGAAAGAGACATCAACACATGGTTAAAGTATGCTTGCTGAGATCCCTTTTGAGCTCAAAGATCAGTAAGTTACATTTGTGTCAGATCTTTGATTTTTCTTCCTTAGTTTTTGCAACTTTATTTTTTTCTACAAAATGGTGCTTCTCTGAGGTTAAATATCCTCATGGTATTTTTGTTTCCTAAACAAGGCAATCTGGCCAGTCTTTGATAATCTGATTCAATAAACATAAAAATATAAATGGGTCACAAATGTATAATAAAGAGATAGCAGTGAATTATTAACCAGTATGGTTATAGACAGTCAAGTTTTACAGTCACAATGCTCATTTTACTCTGGTTACTGAATTGTATGTGTACAGATATAACTGTAAATCTTTTAAACAATTAAAAAATACTTCATGAGCAGTTTGATATAATATTGTTGCCAGAAGTTAAGTTGACCTCAGTATAACACCTGCCTCAGTGCTTTCCCCCCTCCTTTAACAAAAACCGTCCTCAGTTCCTGGCAATGACAGATACAGACAGAGGAATGGGAACAACCCGTACTTCAGAAAAGCTTTAGTAAAAAAAAAAAGTACACCTGTTAATAAAGGCGAGCCCGGCAGGAATGAGCCTTACTTGTCTGTATATGCCTTGGGGCAACCTGGGGTAACAGCCCTGAGCAGCTCCCTTTCCCATGGCTTTTGGTTTTAAAGCCAAAATGTTACAGATCTGAAGAAAATGAAGCTATTATTTAAGTGAATATGGAAATAAATTGTAACATACTTTCATAAACCAAAGAAGTCTAATTCATCACCAACATCAGGGAATCAGAAAAGCTCAATTATCTTTTTCCTAGAAAAATCCAGGGAAACCGGATTTTTGCAAAGAAGCAGAAGCAAATATGTTGGTCTGCTACAGACATTTTTCAGAAGTGCAACTGGCAATTAGGTATTTAGAAATATCTTGAATAAGGAAAAATTTCCTGTATAGAAATAAGAGACAATAAATAATTATCTCTGCAAAAATAACAAATTTCTTCTAAGACTGTTTTTTAGTGTTTTGGTTTTGTGGTTCTTTTTGCAGGTGTTGCTGCTTTGGATTCCAGCGTTTCTGGGAAGATTGGTTTGCGAGCAGTCATATATTATTTCTGCACTACAGTCATTGCTGTAATACTAGGTACTCTGTGATACTGTAACTTTTAAAATCCTCAGCATTGCCTCATGACAAGTATACAGCACTGTGACATTACTAATTTCCCAAGACAGGATGGGGAGAAGAGACAGGAATCATACCAAACATCTTAACATACATGTAGCCAGATACAGGGAGAAGTTAGTCCCACTGTTCACAGTTGGGCTGTGGTCATATCCAATACCAAGCCACAGGCAATTTCGCCATACGTTTCATCTCAGGGAAGATTAGGAGCTGTCTGCTTAGGTAAACGGTGACCAGCAGTGAGAAAGCTGAATGAACGTCAAAGGCCAGCCTTAACTACAAAGTGAATTTCCTCAATAGCAATATGATAGATTGTTGCTGATTCTCAGATGTGAGAATGTATAAAGTGTCTCACCTGAAAGAATGACAGAAAATACTGCGTTGTCATCTCATTTCTTTCCTAAAATGTTTTTGTCCCCTCTGTCACTGCCTGGCTCCACTCCTACCTCTCTGAAGTCCACACCTCCTCTTGCAGGAACTTTATTCCCTACAAGGAGCCTTGAAATCTTCCATATTTGCTTTAACAAACATCTTCAGCCTGCCTTCTTAAATAAGAAATAAAATTAAACCCTCCTCTGTCAGCTGTCTTGTAGTTTGTGGCTTATCTTTGTATTTTGTTGAGCCTGAGTGAATACTGTGTCTAGATATCACCCACTAAAAAGAAACGTATTTATTTGAAGGACAAAATGTACATTGTGTGTGGCCTAGTAAAGCAAAGCAGTATTTAACAATAGAAAAAGAATCACATATAGACATATAAGGCCAGATTAATTTCTAGAGGTTGCATCATTGAGAATAATACATCACTGGGGTTACACCATTTAGGCTATCTCATCTGTCTGGGAATTTTCTGTGAATACATGGTGAGGAAGATTAATAAAGACTAATGTTAATATGTTTCTAACTTTGAAATTGTCCCTACCCTGAGAGACGGGTTAAACCAGACAATCTCCAGAGGTCCCTGCTGTTTTATGATACTATGATATTACTTGATTCATTGTGCAGAATTACACAAATTCAGTTCTGCTTTTATTCACAGCTATCATTAGAAAGCCTTGTTCCTGGCTGGTTGAAGGGTCATCCAAATGCCTCCTTCTCCCTGCACTGAGATTTCATAGTTTCATTTGCTTTAGGTTTCTCTGGATTTCAGGGAGGGGAAAAAAAAGAAAAAGTAATGTACATTTGGAAAGGCCTAGTATTTCATATAAGAGAAAAAACGCCTAAAATGAAGCCACTAAAGTAAATGGAAAATTTGTCATTGATTTCAGTATTCACAAGGTCAAAGCTAGTATTTCTTGGTCGTAATTTTTTATTTCAGTCTGTTTCTGAAGCCCTTCTCTTACGTAACTTTATTGCTAACCAGCTTTACCAAAACATCCTGTTGTACTTTGGGGTCACAGGACAACGCACTTGTATTCATATCTGAAAGCTAGTAACAAGAAGAGCTGCATAAGGGAAAAGGTAAATAGCTATACAAAATATAACCATGCAAAAGTTGCAGAACACGTCAGCTGAAGCCCAGCTGATGTAATTTACCCTCTCGGTGAGCAGTAGTGATTTAGTGCCATATGTGCAAGAACAAAGCTAGAGTGCCCAAGTCCAGTGGCAAAGCTGCAAGTAGCTCCTGCGTTGGGACCCACACATTTAAGGACACCACCTGCAGACTTCTTTTTTCTGAACAGCACTGCATGAGCACCCAGGGAAAGCATTTGGTGAGTTTAGCTCACAAAGAATTTAGCTACACGGGATACACTGAGGCAGGATGCACCAATACCTCTGCTTGCACTGTGAGCTCTTCTTCTGGTTCTCCTACCGCAGGGATTGTCTTAGTTGTGACCATTAAACCCGGAGTGCCTCAAACAGCAAATGAGATCGACAGAGTGGGCAGTACCCCAGAAGTTAGTACTGTTGATGCCATGCTGGATCTGATCAGGTGAGGTTTTCCTTTTCAGTTTCCTTACCCTTGTTGCAGAAGTCCAAACAAATACAAATAAAGTTGTGATGTGTAATACAATAAAAATGCTTTCTAATGTCGTTTGGATGAGTAAGGAGAGAACCTCCCAACAGGTTAGACATTTTAGAGTATACTCAAAGCGGTTTGTTAAAACAATTTTTCTTTACACCATAGAATTTGGTTAATAAACCAACGACAACAAAAATTCCCTCCTTTGCAGAAATTGATATGCACGATTTACCTAGAATGAAGAAAATATCCAGAATGGATTGAATGGTTGGCGGATTACTGACTGGCAGCTTCTGTGTCATCCAGCATAGACAACCACCTGAAATTGCAGTGTTATGTTTCCCCTCCTCAAGGCAGGATGCAGAGTGACAGATGCAGTATGCACAGGTTTCTTAGGGTTGCACAGTCAACAAGTTTGCTGCATCGCCAGTATCTAAGGCAACCTTATAATGAGTCTTTCCCCATCAGCATCCTGGAAAATGATAGATACTTAAAGTGGTTAGAAGAAGGAAACCCTTAGAAAAGTCTGCAGAAGACTTGAGCACGTTTTCAGAGCTAAAGTGTTTAAGGAATTAGAAAAAATTCACAAAAAAGGGCTGCATTTCCAATAGTGGCTAAGTAGTTCCGTCAAAAATGTTTCTGTGGATTATTTTTTTTCTCCAGCTGCAATTTATCTCTGTTCCATATCACCATTCCTGCCCACTAGTTTCTTTTTGTAGAATTTTTACTTAATCTATCATGTAAGAATCAACTGCCACATATCTAAAATTGGCTTTCTCAGCATTTTTTATTTCAGGAAATGTGACTGGCATTTGCAGATGCAACTCCAGATACACAGTTCTTTGACATTTGTAAAATATACACTCACATATTTACATATATGTATATATCTGCCTTGAAAGAGTCACCGTAATATTTAATAGCAAATGTCTGCCGTCATCTGGGGCATCTCTGCCCCAGCACAGGCCAAGGTACACCTCTTTGAGAATAAGTCTATTTCTCTGAGGTTTGTATGTGAGATGGTTAACAGTCTCAATGCCACAGCCCCATGTTCAACAATCCACAGCTCTTCCCAGCCTCTGTCCCCTCCTGCCTGTACATGACCAGAATGGCAGCTCCTTGGACAGCTCATCTCATTCCTCCTGGTGACTTGCCCAGGAATCAATGAGGGGAACTGTGCAATCAGCTGCATTATAAAACCTAATGCAGTCTGTTACCACTAACTTCCACATGAACATTTCCACACGTATTCACAGGTCTGAGGTAGCTCCATGCACAAAAAAGTCTTCCTATAGTAAGAAGCGGTGTGAATTGTAATTCAGAGTAGTTTGGGTTTTTGCTACAGTTTATAGCTCAACTTCTTGTAAATAAATGTAAGACTGTAAAGTAGGAGTTTGAGATCTGAAATTCTTTTTTAAAGGAAATACAGTAACTTTTTGTACATACTTATTTTCATCAGATTTAAGATCCAAATCCAGACAGTCTTGTAAAGATTAAGGAAAATCCCAGGCTTGTACAAACTACTTTTGCCTTTGAAGAAATTTTGCTTTAAAAACTTGAAAAATAAGGGCAGGAGTTTGTGAAAGATCTGGAAGGGAGATAAAGACTTCTGCTTCAATATATAAACTGTTTTTTTCTGTACTGGACTGGGTATTCAATAAATACCTAATTAATGCTTTCTTCTGCAATCATTTGAATCTGAAATTGGTGGTTGGAAAGGAGGCACACAACTGGATTACACTGCTTCTGATCTAATTTCCTAATTTTTCAGTGTGCAAAAATGGTTCTTGACCCTGGAATAACATACGGGAATCTTCCATCAGCCAAGATTAATTTCTGAATTCAAAACTACAATAGAGCACACCAAATACCTGATTCTTCCAGCATAGCATTTATAAGAGTTACTATTTTTTTCTGCCTATATTTGACAAATCCTATAAAAATGGTGTCTCCTGTATTCCTCATGCAAATGATGGATATGGTGCAGCAGGGAGAAAAACCACTGGGTTTAGTAGCTTACCAACAGAAATGTCAAATACTAAAAAATAATCCCGAAAATTCAGCAGTAGGAAAACAGTCAACTGATTGTTGGGAGTTCTGAATCCTTAATTTTTTATGTCTTTACACCTGACGGTGCTAAATACACTGCTTTCTGGATAAAGGAACACAACCTGATCTGTTTTTCAAGCAGCAGATTTTATAATTTTGTTTATATAAACAACATGTTATTAGTATGCTGTAATGTTGAAATGCATCTACTTTTTTAACAGGAATATGTTCCCAGAAAACCTTGTCCAGGCCTGTTTTCAACAAGTAAGTTTGAACATTCTCCTTTGCTACGGTAGTTTTCATTGCTAAATACAAATTACTCTTCTTTTTTGTTCCCAAAACTATGTCAGGTAAGAATTATTTCTGAGAAGTCCAGGAGTATCTTAATCTCCCATAAAAAGACTTCTTTTTAAAGCATCTTGGTTTCATTTCCATTATGATAAACACTCTGTTATCAGCTATTAAGTCCTTGATCATCCCTTGCAAAAAGACGCTGTTTAGGAACTGGGTGCAGAAACCAAGCAGTGTATAAGACAAGATTTTTCCTTTTGGGACAGGCAGAATTAGAAGAACCACGTCATGAGGATCTATTTCCTTGTTCTTAAAAAGCCTGTGTCTGATGAAATCTGCATAATTTAACCCTCACCCCAATGTGTCTCACATCTAATGCCCATTGCCAGACCTGATGACCCATCTTAAGGAAAAGGCAGCCAATTGGTAGAGTCTATTTGAGACATCTTTCAGAATCATAGAATCATAGAATCATTAAGGTTGGAAAAGACCTCTAAGATCATCGAGTCCAACCGTCAACCCAACACCACCATGCCCACTAAACCACCCACTAAACCATGTCCCTAAGCGCCTCATCTACACGTCTTTTAAATACGTCCAGGGATGGTGACT
>NW_008795184.1:0-35158 GCF_000699145.1 Aptenodytes forsteri | reverse complement strand
ACACTCAACCGTATCATCATCACAATCGTTGAGCTCTATACAATCGAAACACTCCCTAACATACAGGGCCACCCCACCGCCTCTCCTTCCTCGCCTGTCCCTTCTGAAGAGTCTATAGCCATCCATTGCAGCACTCCAGTCATGAGAGTCACCCCACCATGTTTCTGTGATGGCAGAAAAAGTGAGATTTGCAAGATGAGAGAGGAAACTGCTGTCTCTATATCAGATTTACTTCAGATTCAGTCATCTTTATCTGTAAATGTATCAACTGTTTTTTGTGATGCTCTCTGCTTCCCTTTTTTGTCTTCCTCATCAGCTGCCTACCAGTTTATCTGAGGTTTCTATGTGAGGTAGTTAACCTTTCCCAGGAAATGATGTTAGTTGCCCTGCTGTGCACAGCATTGAATGTATTTCCAGTTTATAAAACTTCTTCATGTAGTTTTTCTCATATATTAATTACTGTCACCTGACACTAAGGGGACAGAAAGGTTCTTTTAGGGATCCTTGGCAGAATGATGACAGCACTAAATCAGAGTTACAATTAAAGCTTTATTTTCTTAACAGGATATTATGATTAGTATAGCACAGAATTTATAATCAGAATAGCACAGGATTTCTATAAGCAGAATCAGTGTAGTACAATTTTATAATAACACCACTTAGCTTATGGTTTCTAATCACCTGGATCCTCTGCAGATTGGATCAAATCTTAATCCTTGGTTTGCTGTATCAACATAACAATCATAATCTAGACTCGAAAAACGTGTAAAAGAATACAAGTCACTCCCTCAGTCCTTGGAGGAAGCAGACGATGGTAGAGGCACCCTGGCCACCCGGGGTGTCACGATCTCACTGTCCAGCAGCAGTTCTGGTCCAAGTTGCCCCTTAGGACTTGTAACTGCTTGGTTTTATGGACAGTGCTCTGGGTGCTGGTATGCTTCCCTGTTCTGTGGCGGGGTCATCAACAACACCTGTCTGGCTGGGTGCCTGGGACCTTCAAGGCCGACAAGGAGGGGAGTAGTCAGCCTGGCGCCCAGGAATCTTGAGGCTGGTAGGGAGGGGAAGAAGAAGTCTCTTTGGTTCGTCTACTTGGTGCACAGGACCTTCAGGGCCTGATAATACGGGGAAAGGGGACTAATAAGTGACCAGCTCAGTCACAGAGAACGGCTGTTTGCCTTATATAATGGCGTTGGTTATGCTAACCACATTACCAGGGGTCTGGTTGTATCAGGTGCATCTGCTGTACAGACCTCTCCTGGGGTGGCTGTCAGCAATTCTCTCCAGACTGTTTGTCCCAGCAAGAAGTCCCCTTGCATTGTCAGGAGCTGTATCTCATCCCCCACAAGACTGCAGCAGGTCCACAGGGCACCCAAGAGCCTGGAGAGCAGAATTGACAGCATATTATCTGTGAATCACTTGTTTGATCTACAGCATCTGAAGTACAGAACCATGATGGCTCACATGAATTGTTTGTCTATGTTTGCTACCTTCAAGTCAGATTGGTTCATTTTTTCCTTATTTTTATTGGGCAAAGGCTATGCCTTTGTCCATTCTTCAGTTCTCTCATGTTTCTAAATAAGCTCTTCTGTTTTTTTAAAAACCTTTCCAGTATAAAACCAAACGTGAAAAAGTTGAAGCTACAACTGGCGTGGATAAAAATAGCTCCACACTTACAGAAGAACCTGTTACAACTGCTACGACAGCAGAGGCTTCAGAGGTGTGACCTTTATTGTTGCATTCCTTCATAATATATGAAGTGGGGAGAAAGAACATAGATTAAATTTGGTTTAGTTGATGTAGTTAGTGATTGAGAAAAGGAAGGAAATGGTACATAGATAGATTTTAGCAAGGGCACAAAACTTAATAAGTAAATGCTAGAGGTGATTATGAGGATCTTCAAGTAGGTTTAAGAACACCAGGACTCCACTGGTAATTAAGCAGTCCAAAGATAATACATGATGTGAGAAAATAATCCACTTGTACTCCAATATGCATTTTATTATACTCCTTCCAAATTTTATCTCATAGTAATGAGAGCATGGGAACATGAGCTATATGAAAAGACATTAATTAAATCCTGAAGCAGAATGTAGTGAAGAATTGCACCATTTCTTTCGTATGTTCATCGTGCACAAGCACAGAGGAATGTGTGAATACCTGCCTATTTAGTAGGATTTTTGTGTTACGTGCATCCAATTCTGCTATAAATTATGCAATTTCACTGATTGCAGCTGAACAATACATTTTAAACTTGGGGCAAATTTGGACACCATTGTCCCAGTTCTTATGCAATGGACTATTTATCTTAAATCTAGACACAAACCCTTGAGTTGCTCAGATATAACCACAAGGATTCTACATCAGCTGTGTTTTGTTCTCCACAGTAGGGAGTAAGGCATGACTGTGGATACCTAGACCTTGCCGTACTTTGTGTCAGAAGTCTATAGAAAGGAGAACATAAATTAAGGGGTGCTTTATCCCCTGCTGGGGTTTGGTCAGATGCTTGCATAGCTTTAAAATACAAAGCTTTCAAAGACAATTTAGTTCTACTTCATTCCTGAACTTGCCCACTTGGCACTGCCAGAAAGGGAGTAAAGTGACTGGAGAAGACTTCCATGTCTTTTCAAAGAAAGATCTAAATGTGTTTTCATTTTAGAACTCTTTAAAGTAAATTCAGTGTTTTCAGATAGTAACTTTTTTCTCTTGAATCTAATCTGTAGAACAAAACCCAAGAATACAAAATCGTGGGCATGTATTCCGACGGCATCAATGTGCTGGGGTTAATCGTCTTTTGTCTTGTTTTTGGAATGGTTATTGGGAAAATGGGAGAGAAAGGACAAGTGCTGGTGGATTTTTTCAATGCATTGAATGAAGCTACAATGAGAATAGTTCAGATAATTATGTGGTAAGTCCAAGGACATACTGGCATTTTCTAACAACTTCTTTAAGTGGGTTTTGTCATTGAAGAGGTAGGAGCATACTCATACTTTATATTTGCTTTTGTATAGTGCTTTACAGCAAAAAATTTTAAAAGAAAGGCTGGTAAAAAGTTTCCTTTCTACAGAATTTGATCCTTTTGAGGAAACTGGAGACAGGGCTTCCACTTACTATATACTAAAGAAACAGTCCTATTGGTACACAAGAAACGTGAGTTCTTCAGACATTCTTGCTGGTTTATATCAAACCAGTACAACTGCACTAGTGATTTGAGGACTGTAGAAGCATTACTATCCACATGCCCTTCTCAGTCTTGAACGCCATTTCCTGATAGCCATTATGTTCACAGGATAGCTGTTCTCAGAGCTAAGTTCCTTTAGGAATATAAATTAATATACAAGCCACAGCACAGAGCAAAATCCGGAATGGTATGCAAAATACAACTTAGCATTATTTACCTATTTTATTATTTACCTTCATTCTCACAATATTCTCTCATAACATTCCCAGGCAGGAAGAACAATTTAAAAATGTAGCCACTTGTATGATAGTGTTTGGTTGGACTTCACAGCTATTCACAGAACTTTTATCCATACAGATCACAATTACAGGATCAGGACTATAAGCACACACAATCCTTTCTAGAGTTTGATCCTACATGTGGAGTGCCTTGTGCCATTTACTACAATACTCTGCTCATATCCACATTTCACACAAACAGTAGCTTATCAGATCTGGCCCTTCCATGGATTTTTCTTCAATCCCAGCACACTGAGATGCCTGTAAAACAGTAAACCTCTCCAGGGTTTAGTTGCACACTTCTTGCTGCCTTTAAAGAAAGGTAAATTAGCTTCTGCAACTTGTGCTGTGCTAGGCAGCTGGTTCAGTCCCCAGCTGAGTTACAGCCCCATGAAATAGGTGCCTCACTCTGCAGCAAATTACCACTAACGAGACCCGACAGTTAGCACATGCCACAGATACAGGATGCTACCCATAAGCTCACGATCCATTGTCTTGCACGTGCCTGAAGCTGTGGCTACAGGCTCCCTATGTTTCTACAGATGTGGGAGCTGTTGCCTTGAATAAAGTTTGATGTTGGCAGTATGAGGAATTAGTTCTGCTTTCATCAAGTTCAGGGCTCAGAAGGAACTAGGAGTCCTGACAAGGTACTACTTTATTTGTGAGATAGCACACACACATTTTATAAATTTATAATTTGTATTTTAAAATGGATACATTTTATATATTCACAAATTTATAAATTAATTTATACTACTCAAAGCTCCAAAGTGGCAACTTGTCTCTGTGACAGCCTGCTCCTTGGTACCAAAAAGAATGCAGTGGAGCTGGTGCTAGCATAAGTCCTGATTTTTGCCTTGAACTTTCTGTAGGCAGTAGGCCATGCAGCTGTTGATGTCTGTAAGGCATGGCCTTGTGTAAGTTTACTGGGGGATGGGGACCCCTCCATCAAGCAACACACTGATGACTGTACTATCCCAACATACTAAAATTACTCTTATTCTGTGCAGGTGACCCACATATAGCCCCCAGTGCTGCAGGGCAGCTGCTGTATGCACAGGAGACCTTTCCCATCTGTGCATGATTGCAGAATGCACAGATACTGGTCTCAGCCCTGCAGACTTCTACCTCCAAGTAAGCTTATGGCTATGCATAAACTTGCTGCAGTAGGGCAAAGCCCACACCCCTTCCCAACTTCTGTGTATTCTGTGACACTAGGTCATACAGTACTTGTTAAGACTATGCATAGGGTTTCATTTACTCTGATTTTCTAATCTTTTTTCATCACCTCTCTTGTAGTCTTGCTGCAAGTGAATAAATCAGTTGTATAATAGAATATAAAAAAAGTCTTCAGTTGTGTAATAGGATATAAAAAAAAATTTCTTCCATTTGTTGTAAAAAGTTATAAGCATGCAATATTTATGAGAATGCATTTTTAATTGCTTTATTTTTGCTTTCTAGGTATATGCCAATTGGTATCGTGTTTTTAATTGCTGGGAAGATAATAGAAGTTGAGGACTGGGAAATCTTTCGTAAACTGGGTCTTTATATGGCTACAGTACTAAGTGGGTATGTCATTTCTTAAAGATTAGATTAAATGTGTGCAGTTTTTAGACCTCACTTGATAACAACTCAATTATCCACAACACCCAGCCTCTTCTAGGTCAAAGACAAAAATTCTTGTCAGTGAAAATTATGTGAGGATGTTTTGAATGCACGTTTTGCTGAATGCATGTTTTGTTTTAAAAAGTCACTGCCTTGCATTCTGAAAGAAGAGAAAGCAAAGGCTGTTCTTGTATTCATTGTTTCATCTTCTGAGCTTGGTGCTGAAACAGATAATATGGTATTTTTGAAAGTAGTAATGCTTCTGTTAGATACTAGAAGAAGCTGGAAAAGGGTGAGGTTGTGAATTATGGCTTATAGGAGGTTGACAGCCTATCGAAAATACACGAATATTTGGATTAAGCTGGGAATCTCCATGGGACCTGTGGGCCCAAGGTGTACCAGCATAGGCCCAGCTCCACTGCCCAATGCAAATACTAATAAGTGCAGTGCACCATAAATGATGCCAAAGAGGAAACTGATCCCTTCCCACCTCAGTGCAGAGCAGGCAGCCGACATCGAGAGAAGCCCTGGGCATTGCACTGTTTGTTAGTTACTCCTTCAAGGCAAAGGTAGCTGGTGAAGCTGCAAAAGCAGCAGCTGCTATCTGAATAACTTAGCCAAGCATCAGAACATTTTTTCTATTCTTTTTCTAGACCCTTGGCTGTGTAGAATGGTCTGGGGTGGAGGAGGTTACACCTCCACAGTGTGGAGCCTTGCAGATGTGGAGCCTTCGAAGGTGCAACTTAACTGCTCCAAGTGACATAGGTTATAATACTAGAACATTATGTATTTCTGAAGACTATCCTACAAAGAACCCTTTTTATAGATAAATGGATATTACAGTCCCAATAAGTTACATACATTTAAATTTCTATTTCCAATTCAGTGAAGCTTAACTTCTAGGCTGTCTTGGTTCATTGCCTTAGCATCCACTCCTATAATTCTTTCAGTATACTAAGGATTTATTCATGTTTTGTCTAGAGGCTAGATCCAAAGTTGTTCAAGAGCTTCTTTCCCCCCACTTTATGCATATGCATGCTATTCTTCAACGTCATTTACATGCTTTCTGACAACCAAGCAGAGAGAAAAGTAATATATTCTAGGCTGTCTTGGTTCATTGCCTTAGCATCCACTCCTATAATTCTTTCAGTATACTAAGGATTTATTCATGTTTTGTCTAGAGGCTAGATCCAAAGTTGTTCAAGAGCTTCTTTCCCCCCACTTTATGCATATGCATGCTATTCTTCAACGTCATTTACATGCTTTCTGACAACCAAGCAGAGAGAAAAGTAATATATTAGTCTTAAATGCAGACTTCTCTATAAATAGTCAAGAAGGATCTCTTTTTTTTGCATTAATCTTTGCTAGATAATTGTATTTATTTCAAAGTTGTTGTTCTGTTTTATGCTTAGGCCAGTATGTTTGGACTAGCTGTTCAAAAATAATTTGAGATATAATGACTTTCTAAGTGAAAATTACAGCTCCAGAAATAGCACTGAATCATGACTTTTTCAAATTGTTACAGAGAAGAGTGCAAGTTATGTTTGTCTAATGCATAATGCAGTTTTTTGTGAGTTTCCATTTAGACTTGGAAAAGAAATCAAATTTTTAAAGGATGCAAAAGTTGATGTTTACCGAGAGACTGTAAATCAAGAGACTAACATTTTCTATATAAATTATAAATGAGACCAGGACCACCAGTTAGGTAAAAGTCATTTATAGAATGACACTGTATTGCTTCTGCAGGTTTTCTATGTTACTAACTCCAGTTAACTCAGAGGAGGAATATGTTGGATGGATTATTACTGCCCTTTGACTTCAGTTTTAGATCAGATAGCAAGTTTTACAGTTTTAGGTGATAGCAAGTTTTATGACTGTTTACCTATTAATGGTTACTATTTGTACTGTGACAGGGCGTATCTTCCTTAAGATGTGTGTGAAGACACAGTGCCTTCTCCAGAGTACTTCGATTGCAAAGTAAACTACAACCACATATAGTCTCCCGTTTAGCTGGTAACCATGGGCTTGACAGGCACAACAATTCCCAGATGCCATCAAAAAGATTGCATGTAGTAAGGGTGCCCACCTTTACATCCTTGGAGAGAAAAAGTCTCTGTTCCACCAAACTCCTTGCACATGCCACGATTTTCCCTGATGGGTGCTAGGGTAGATCTCTGCTGCATTTCTGTCTCTTATGGGATGGTCTAGAGCGGGTGATGCTGAAGGTGTTGTGGAGAGGGGCTAACAGCAGCACATTCTTTGCAAAACTGACCATCAGGGAGAGCATGTTGTAATCAGATCACAGGAGCAAAGATGACAATGTATACACAAGGCTATAGGCTGCAGGGAAAAGGTGCTTGTTCCACGATTTCCAGCCTGCAAGAATACCCTTTTTCCCACCTCTCGGCAAGCAAGAGAAGTTGTGTTCTTTCTTTTTTTCGGCTTCTTAAACACTGCTGTTCCCACAATCTTTTTGGTTTTCATCCTTATTTGCTTGATCTTGTCTGTTTGCAGTGTGTTCTGTTCCTCAGCATCTTCTGTAGCTGTCTCTCTATCATCCTTCTTTTAAGCTTGATCCTGAGAATTACACGTTCTTAAACATATTTCTTGTATTCCCTATCAAGAAAAATGTGCAAGAACATGAAGGCTGGTGTGTCTTATCCTCCTTTTCCTTTCCTTTAACTTCCCTCTCCAGCTCATCTTCTAGCTCACCTTCTTCCCAGCTTTATTATTCATGACCTTTCACATTCTCAGCCCTACCAGCTCTCACCCACCATTTTCTGCAGCACATTTCAGTCTTTATGTCTCATTCAGGTCACCATGAGGGAACAGACTTTCCCCAGCGCCTCTGCTCCAATTGGCCACTAAATATTTTCAGCCTCTCACTTTTAATGGTGGCAGTGTCAGGATGAGGACATGTTAGCAGTCACAGAGGAGGAAAATCGAAGTAGGAGGCATAATACAAGTGCCGGAGAACTCACAGCCTGAGGTGGAAAAAAAAAAAGGAAGCTGCAGCAAGCAGACTCTCTCTTGCCTGTGCCTTTCTCTTTTCTGAAAGCAGCAAGGCAGCTGCATCTCTGGACACTATAAGGAATGCCAGTCTGGGATTCTGAAGGACAAGATTCTTCCTATCTTAAAATTGAATGCTATTAGAATTTCTCTTTTCAGTTGCTGATTATGATTTTTGGTATAAAAATTTCTGCTGCTTGCTGTGAGTTGCATTTCATGCATGCAAATAAATATTAGTTTGAATTTGTTTCATGAAAATCAGTAGTAGCAAAGCAGATATGCACAAATACTTTATTTTGGATAATGCCATGTTCATGCTGCCACTAAAAAAGTGCAGATCTAAGTTTTTCAAAATAACTATTTGGAAGTCAGTATGCTTCTAGATGTAGACATACTTGAGATGTTTACTCTCATCAACATTTTGTTAAGACACCCAATGACACCCATACCACTTTTTTTTTTTTCCCTATATGTTTTGCAGAATTCAGTTTGTTCTCAGGCACCATTGTATAAATTGTTAGGTTTCTTTCTAGAGTTCTTTACAAAATTTTATCAGTACATGCTGCGTGCTGTTATTTACATTCCACTAAATAAATAATTTGTTCACATACAGAATGAAAACTTTAATGCTTTTAAAAAGAGAATTTTTCCAAGGAAACAAATAGTTAGGTTTTGTGAGTGATTTTTGGTGATGTTGTGGATTTCTGTACTGTGGCTACTGCTCTCTTAATTGCCTATTTTTGGTAGAACAAATGGTACCATGATTTATCACTATCTTTATCAGCTGCTCTGAAATCATAAAGCACTATTACAACACAGTAACGTTCACAAGAACATCTTGTGAGGACAGAATAAAAATCCCAAGGTCATACATAACAACAGTTCCGGTCTTTATGTTTCCAGGCCATGATAATTTCTTTTCACAAGAAGCTGATGCTGCTATAATTGCTTGCGACCTTGGAACACAGGAAATCTTTCACAGACCCTTCACATATTTTCATTTCAAATATACTCAACAGCAGGCTCTTTACCTCTAATCTTAATGCCCACAAAGCTCTGCGTTCATATGCATTCAGGATTAATGCATAATGTTCAAAATTAATGTGCAGGTTGAAGGATGAATTTGTCCCTGAGACCCACCCAAATATCCAGGCAAACACACCTGAGCAGCTCAAGTGAAAAGGACAGTTTGATCTTTTGCATGTCAACACTTAATTTTAAAAATTAATAGTTTCAAAAGACAGTATTTTAGCATCTTACAACATTAAAGACAGTGAGACTACATATATCTCGTCTGTACAGTCTGAAATACCTCACTACGTTTTAGTTGTAGACCTAAGCTTACACAGTTTTCCACAAAGTAAGTGTGAATTTTTTTATAGGATCATGTTTGAATTTTCTGCAGAAAGATCTGTCCCTGACTGGGAACCATATTTACCTTTAATTCCAAAAAATTTTCTATAATAAAGGCAGATAAACGTAGAATAATAATTTGGTTTGTTTCTCTGATTTGTCTCTAGTCTGCATTGTAAGGATTTGGCAGGAGAGTGGAGTGTTTTACGGTATTTCAAATCACGCTCTGCGTCTCACTTTAAATACTATTTATTACTTCAGTTTTCTCATCTTCATCAGTTTAAAATTATTTGCAATGTATTAGTTAATTCTTGTTCAACTTTGGAAAGAGAGACAATTAATAATCTCTCTCTCATTTCCAAAAGAAAGTGTAGAACAGCATTAGTCTGCATTTTTTTTAAGATGGTATACTCTCTAAATTTTGAACATAGGTGTCACTAAAGTCACCTTTAGTGTTTCATAAGTGTACTTAAGGACAGAACTAGATACCTGTTATCACTGTCTTACTAAAACAAGGCAATGAGATGGATCCCTTTGTTTAACTAGTCCATTGTATTTTGCAGACTTGCAATTCATTCCACTATAATTCTGCCACTGATCTACTTAATAATAGTAAGGAAAAATCCTTTTCGGTTTGCCATGGGGATGGCTCAGGCACTTCTGACGGCCCTCATGATTTCTTCCAGGTAAACAAAAGAAACATTTTCTGTAATGTTCTTAGTAGTAATTGTTTGCGCTCTGATTTTATTGCTACTTTGTTACATACTCTGATTTCACCTGGACAATTCTAAATTCCCTGGAGGTTGAAATACTACTTTCGTCATTACTTCTCTAGTACCCAAAGGGGCACTATAGATTGCGCTGGCCTTACACCAAATGAGAGTCCTCCAGCACTGCCCCTCCCAGGAGGAGACAGTTCTTTGCCATTCAGTTCATTAGTCACAGACTTGCTAGATATTAAGCTGTTGCACTGTTTCTGTGACTACATGCATCATGATGATTTGACCATGTAATTTTGAGGATAACTAAGACTTTGTTATTTCTTTCCATAATTAGAAGAGATAACACAAGTTACTTTGCTTTAAATGCCAACTCTTACTTTCATGGTGCAGCCTTCCTGCCTGTCTTAGATCTCCGTCTGAGTCTTAGAGCAGATCAGGCTCTGAGGAAAAGGAAAGATAAGGGAAATGGTGTGCTGTTGCCTGTGCTTACTTTGTGTGTTTAACTATGTGCCAGTTCAGCAACTTTGCCTGTCACCTTCCGCTGTGCAGAAGAAAAAAACTTCATCGACAAAAGGATTACCAGGTTTGTTCTTCCAGTTGGAGCTACCATCAACATGGACGGCACAGCTCTTTACGAAGCAGTAGCAGCTGTATTTATTGCACAACTGAATGACTTAGAACTGGATATTGGCCAAATAGTTACCATTAGGTAAGACTAGAGCCATCACACACGTTTTGTTGGAGGTGTTTTTTTTAATGAATGGTACATTAATTTTGAATACCCCATGGGAAAGTTGAAACTATCATTCACAGCACAGGAAGTAACAGAAACATTCTGACTTCTTGGTCCGAGGCCTTGCCTGTGTAACCTGGTGAGGAGGTGGGATGGGCCAGGACATGCAGATGGTATACAGCATCGTTCTGGAAATTGCCGTTATTCTTCCACTGCAGATACTTGCAAACCCAACTTGGCCTCTGCATCTGATCTGTCCAGTTCGCTTGTTGGTCATGTGTTGCCTGTTATTTTGCAGTGTAACCGTAACAGTATCTATACATGACTTGTCCCATAAACTTGTCACCAGACTTTGAGTAGATGCTGTTCAAGAGGAAAACTGGAACATTTGGGCTTCTTTCCTGCAGTGAAATAAGCCTATTTGTGCCAGAAAATAGAGTTTCTGTGAGCAACATCTATTCTGAATGCCTCTTCTGGGCTTTATTTGGGATTTAGTGTCACAGCTACAGCAGCCAGCATCGGGGCTGCAGGCGTCCCCCAAGCCGGACTTGTCACCATGGTGATTGTACTGAGCGCCGTCGGCCTGCCCGCCGAAGATGTTACTCTGATCATTGCAGTTGACTGGCTTCTGTAAGTTTAAGGCACTTGATATTTAATTATTTTTCCTTTTTTTTAATGTTTACATAAGTTGTGTGGGAACATGTGGGTCTGAGAAAGAAAGCAACAAAATCATCATGTTGCAGGAATTGGACAAAGATTCTTCTTATGGCCAGGCTTGTTCAATACAGAGTTGAATGCAGCAGTGGCTTTAATTCTGAGAGAACTCCTACTGCATGGGATGGCAGTGAATAACCTCACATCCAGAGGTGCTATCAATCTTAAAATAATGGCCACAGCATTAATAAATGATGAGCATAATACTCAGGAAAGACAAGTTTGACAGTACCAAGGAGTGCCTCTGGAGTGTCAGCTGCCACTGTATTATGCTAAATTCATACACCATTCATAAAAATCAAATGCAGCCACATTTGAGCCACAAGCAGAACATCTCAGCTGATTTCCACAAAGTACATAAAATCCATACAGTGGTGAAGGGGTAGTGGAGCACAACATGAACTAAGCAAAGCTGGTCCTGGACCCCACATGCACACACATGGCGGGCTGTACATGGGTCTGTGCTGCCAGCATTACTATGCTAGGGCTGTTCTTCACTGAGAGTTTTTTAAAGACCCAGCCCCTTGATCAACAAGCGCACACATGCAAACTCGGAAAGCATTGCTTATGCCTGATCCCAACCATCTCACCTCAGAGCACATCAAAACCCCTCAGTCCCATTAAGCAGCTCTTTCTGGAGAGAAGCATTTTCACCAGAAATCTTTTCTGTTCAACTTACACCGAGATGTTTCTCTGCTACTTTTGCAAAAGCCCAAAGAATCACAGAGTGTATTCTGGAGTTCAGGAGGACATCAGCATTCAGTTTTGTCCCATGATTCACTGGGAAAAGTAACAGGATTGACAAGTTAAGGAGTATAACTTTACTTTGTAATACAGCTTTTTTGCCTCCTAAACTGTGTGAGCTTTAGTGCTCAGACCAAGGTCTTGTTCACCTGCAGTAACTCAGCATGGATGATATTTCATTGGTATCAATGCAGAGATCTTAATCATTTCATAGTCTCTGCATGTTTTCATCTTAGGTTCATGTTTACACTCAAGGTAAGTGCATTCCTGTTCCTCCCCCACCCTTTCCAATCATTTTCTTGAAAGATTTCTGGCAACAACCTATGTATTTCATAATTTATTTGATTATATAACTCAATTTTGCAAGCTGTAGAGAGAAATGCCAGTCTCCAGGAAACCAGGGCTGTTGAATGGATCCAAGAATCAATTCAGTTTCTGTAAAAGCATAATTGCTCCAAACAAAACAGCTCCAGCCACAAGTACGTTCTCCCCATCAACTGTCTGCAACAGAGTCTAATAGGTTTGTTTGCGGTGCTCCACAATCATTTTGTTTTCTCCAGCTTTCTTCTTTTCCCAGTGGGCATTTAGTTCTGTTAAGGATGGTGAAGATCAGTACAAACAGCTGGCTCAGAGCACGTATCTAAAGAAGAGTGTAAGAACAGAACAAATGTATATCGGTTCTTTTCCCAAAGTACTCTCCTAGCCTCCTGCAAATTGCAGCTCACAGAGTTCCTGAGCTAGAGGTGGTTTTTGTTTTAACAGTTCTCAATGGATTTCTTCTTCTTCCATGAATGCCTCATTGCTTTTGGGACCCATATAAACTTTTAGATTTCCACAAGTCCTGCGGAGAGGAATTCACAACCTAACAATGTGTTGTGCAGAGACATATTTAATTTATAATATATAATTTTGATATTTATATATATAATTATATAATATATATAATATATGTTATATTGATATGTATATAATTTTGATATTTATGTATATAATGTTGATATTTAATCTACATCCTAATCATTTTATTTGACGTCCTCTAATTCTTTTATGGGAGTGAGAGAGAGAGAAAAAGAACAGTAATTCCCTATTTCTCATAGTAATCATAATTTTATGGATCTGATCTCGTCTCCACTTTGAAAGTCCAAAATTTGTGTGATTCTTAGGCACAATACGAATACATGGAAGCTACCTGTTCCACCATGAAACAGACAAAGAATTCAAGCTGTTTCTGATTCTAATTGAGGTATTTTTCAGATTAAGGTGTCTTGCTGTGTAAAGCAAATTAAAGATTAATTTCATGTACCAGGGATCATTTGCAGTGCATTTTGGACCTCAGCGGATGGAACGCACATCATGACGCCACGTAGATTATTAACATTTTCGCCTTTTGTACTTATTGCCTAAAATGTATTATTTTGCAACCTGCTAGTAGTGGCTCATTAACAATCCTCTAGTTAATTCTGAACTTACCAAGGTTTTGTTACATAGGCTTGAGGAGTACTTCCATGTTTTTAATGAAGAATAGAAAAAAATTGAGAATAGAATAGAGGTATTATGAAAGATGAGTTTCCAGTGCTGTTGATTTCCTCACTTGTCACACTGATCCTACCAGAATTTTACTTTACCCCTCTCTCTTCCTTTCCCTACCATGTATTTCCTTTCCACATGGAGAACACATGGGCGCTTTTTAGCACCGGAGTTCAGCAGTTGTAGTATATGTGTATGAGACACGCCGATTCACTTCACTATTGTTTTTGCAGTCCCTTCTATTTGTGAATATATCCACTTCAATATCTCTGCACAGACAGAGCAATTCATTCTGCCACAAAGCCCTTGCAGTGCTGTGTAGCTGAAAAGAAAAACAGGGAAGCATGACCTTCCACTGTCCCTACCTTACTTTCACACCAATTTTCAAACTTTGCTATATTGCATGGTTTTGTTGCTCCTCTGCCAAGTAGTGGCAGATTTTTAAGGCCTGTAAGTCACATTTCTGTTGGGAGAAAAATCAACAGTACAGAAGTATCATATTCCTTTAAGTGACTTGTTTAATACAACTTCGTACTTCGACCCTTTAACAATGAGAAGCTAACAGAAGATGGCCTTTCCCATTTCCAGGGTTTGGGCCAGATACTGAAGATGCTGGGCTAGGTGCTCCTCTGGCTGAGAAAATGACTGTTAGAAAGACAAAAGGCACAATGCAGACTCTTCTGCTGCGCACCACAGTCTCTCCTCCCAACAAAAGCAGTCTCATCACAAGGAGAACCGGTTGTGTAGCATAGTTCAGGGCCTGAGAAGTGATCCCTACATTTCGTGAGGCTGTGCACAGCAGTGTGATTACTGCTCTAACAGACTAGTGATGTGACTTGCAGTTTTGCACACCCTGTACAAAGTAATTTGTCATGAAAATGACTCCAGGTTTCTTCAAATACATGTGGGGAAAATTGTTTCTTGTTCTACAAGATTTTTTTTCTTTTAATTGCAGAATTACCCCTAACTGCACTGGGAAAAAAACAGCTCTGCATTTGCTAGAGTAGCTTACTCTTACTAAAAGGATTTTCTAAGTAACATACAGAATGGTTTGTCTGACAACATTTTTATTCCATAGGGATCGATTCAGAACAATGGTGAATGTCTTGGGAGATGCCTTTGGTACAGGGATAGTGGAGAAGCTCTCTAAAAAGGAGCTGGAGCAGATGGATGTCACCTCTGAAGTCAACATAGTCAATCCTTTTGCCTTGGAAACAACAACACTTGATAATGATGAAAGCGAGACCAAGAAATCGTACATCAACGGAGGCTTTGCTGTAGATAAGTCTGACACCATATCCTTCACGCAGACATCTCAGTTCTAAAGCCAGTAGCTTTCAGGTAAAACAGGAGCACTAAAGGACATGGCCATATGCAATATCTCAAAAAGGTTAAAGGATAATTGAGAATGAATTACATCTCACATGCATTTGATTTACTACACAGACTCTGGTTCTCCTTACCAGTTCTGCCCCCTTCTCATCACCTCTCCCAACAATTTGAACTCACTGCTTTTAGTCCTTGCTGATAGGTTGAAGAAAAAGACAGGTGTAAAATACTTTTTTTTTAATTTTTTTTTTTTTTAAAGAATGTACACTATTGCTGAGGCTATGAAATGCCTCTTTGGAATCAGCATGCTCATAAATGGGTATCTTAGCTGGGACAGCCAAACGTGTTTTACTCAGGAGTAGCACAGCATTTCACATCTTACCCACATTACAAAGCACCTGTATGAAATCCTTTTTAACATCCTTGCCTTCTAAACAGATTGCACTGTACTTCACACCTACTGTAACTTGATCACGTGCCAAAATACTAATTTCTGCAGCTGAGAGGATACCACTTGGGTGAGACAGGAAGGAACAGACCAGAAAGGCCTTGTAATAAGTATTTTACTAGGAACAGGGTTTCATTTTTCTTTAATTGTGAAGTAATTGGACATGGAAGAATTTCCAGTGATTTTGTAGCTAGGTTTCCCCATGCCTTTCATGTGAACGCCAGCTCCTGGCATTGGCCTTCAGATGTGAAATAAATTGCTGTGGGTTTGCCCTTCTGGCATTTGAAGAGTTTTTGTAAAGCGATACTTCACTGATTTAGGTCCACTTTGATGGCCTCCTAGTACATTTCCATCAGAAGCAGAAATAAGTCTGTTTACTGTTGTTCACCTTTGACTCTAATCAAATATTAATCAGCCCAAAAGTAGGCAGAGGTCATGAAGATGAAAATAGACTATAGAGCAAAGCATAGTGCAAATTCTAAACCTTTCCTCCTTAGAATAAAAACAGTTATAGTATCAAGAATATAGGAGGCATACCTTTTTCTAGAAAGAAGCCACTGTCACTAAGCTTTTTACACAGACTGGTTGGTTTTTTGCTCCTTGGTTTAGTTTGCCAGTTGAACATGCAAGTTTGTGGCTGCAACACTACTACAGTGCCAACATGTCAGCTAAACTGTATCTTATGAAGCATTTCTGGACCCAGAAAGTCACGTGTTCAGGTGGCTTGCTATAGGATAAGAAGCACCAAGAACTTCCTCATAAGAAATCTCCATTTTCTAAAACATTTTGTACAAGATTTCCATGGTGCAAAAAATCACTCTCTCAAGGGAGGAGTTGCTGTAACAAATTTTTTTGCCTTGCACATTAAAGTAATTAGCCATTTTATATGTAAAGTAAACTGAAATTCATATACAGTTCTTTGTTTGTAAATAAGCTTGTGGTATTGCACTCATGCTAACAAAAAACCCTTCAAGTTCCTGCAGTGTTATATACTCAGTTCAATCCTACACTTTTCTATTTAAATAAACCAGAAGTGTGCCAAAGAGAACTGATTATGAAAAGAAGAAAATATTTACTTGTAGGTTTTGATAAATTGCACCTTAAATCAACAAGTCAATGAGACATAATACTGTATTTAAATTAAACATTTTACACGATATGGAAGTGTTAATCTAAGCATTGGTATGTTTATACAAAATAAATAAAATGTACAGATTGAGTAAATCAATCTTTTACCTGTGCAGAAATAGTATGAGACAGTCTTTAATTGTACAGCTTTGCTTATGGGAGGAAAAAAACCACCAGTTTCCACAGCTAGCCTATAATCTACACTTTGTCTTTGCTTTTTTAAGTCACCCTTTTATGATCACACCATTATGTAGTCACCCTGTTATGATGTACTGTAAACAATGTTCTTAACATGTTCTAAATAAATAATTTCTCTCTTTACTCTTGTTTTAGCCTACCATCCTCTCCTCACAACAACAAAACCAGTTGAATTTAGGATTATCATCACTAGTGACTCAGCTGTAGCTTTGGCAAGAATTACTCTCTTCTTCCAATAAAATAAATGCTTAAGAGCACAGTGCTGAGATTGCAAGAAAACCCTCTAACTGCAGATGATCTGGGTTGGGAGTATACTATTAAACACATGCTAAGCAGGGGATTATTTATTTATTATTTATTTATATGGATCAGATTCAACTAAGCAGGGGTTGATGGAGCTGTTTTGCCATCTATTCACCACGAAGACACCAAACCATATACTGAAGATACTGTTAAGTCCAAGGATGCTTTTCCTCACACAATATTCTGAGTATGTACCTTCTATGTATGTGGAAACATCCTGCATGGGCAATGCGTCCTCTTCTCCACAGCCTCCTGGTCTGGAATCTTTGGAGAGCGGTGGAGAGTCTCCCATCAGAAAAGCACCTGCAGGTGTTGGCCCTTCACACCATGTTGTTATGTTCCTGTAGGGTCTTTGGGGCTGCAGAAGCTATCGCAGGATTGGACCCTGCATTTTGAATAGCATGTGTGGCTTTAAGTCATGGAAGGCAAGGTTGCCCACACACGCATTCCTGCTGAAATACTCAGGGACTTGTAGTCGACTCTTAAAGCACCTGGACATAAACATACACAGGTCTGTCAACATGCACAGGTCAGCTATATCAGCTCCACAAGAATTTAAACTGCATAAAAACAGTCATGATGTGCAGTTAACTTCTTCTTTAATCTTCCCTGATAAGAACAGAAACTGCCCAGTTTGAGGTCTTCAAAGACACAACCAACCACTCCCCCAAACTCATGGTTAGGTCCCTCCCCTAATTTACAGTTTCAGGTCCTGTTTGACTATGTACAATGTACCTTGGAGCATCTCCTGTCACCCAGCAAGTGAGATGCCAAACAATGGAGCATGCACAGCTGTGCAGAGCTACAGCCAGGCAGAGTTTTCCTGTTTTTCCTTTTTCCATGTTTTCTACCTGCAGCTTTTCCTTGCCCAACACCTGGCAGCTCTTGGCGGACTGCAGGAAGGCAGGATTGCCAGGGCATAGGAGGCAGATCAGGCAAGGAACAGCAACCGAGTCACAGCACCTTGACCACCAGACCAGTATTGCATGCTGAAAGTGCGGAAAGTGTAATGAGGAAAGGCTGTGATCTGTTTATAAATGCACTTTCTGGAAGCCAGTATCTCCATTGGCTGTTGGCAAAGGCAAAATCTTGAGTAGATGAGATTTTTTTTTTTCTGACCCACTACACATAGGGTTTATCAAATGTACTGTTCTTGATAGTCTCAATTGGCCCCAAAAAACTTACGTCATCGCCACCATTCAGAAAAAGGTGTGAGGAGGAAGGAGCAGCAGCGAGGAGCTGTTATGGACTGACCCTAATCCCTATTCCCAAACCCCCTGTGCTGCTCAGAGTGGGATGGAGATAGAGGAGTCAGCAATGAAGGAGTGATGTGGAACCTGGGAAGAAGGGGGGTGGGTGGGAAGGTGGTTTAGATTTTGTTTCTCACCATCCAGCTTTATTTTTAGTTTGCAATAAATTTAATTAATTTTCCCCAAGTTGAGTCTGTTTTGCCTGTGACAGGAATTGGTCAGTGATCTCCCTGTCCTTATCTCAACCCATGAGCTTTCCCATCTTATTTTTACCCCCTGTCCTCTTGAGGAGGCGTGAGAGAGTGGCTGGGTGGGCAGCTGGCAGCTGGCCATGTCTATCCCACTGCAATGATACATACAATATATACATATATCGAATTATAAAGAGAGCAGTGTATAAATGTTTATAGATATATATTTATTTATACATAGATACACTATACGCTGTACTACATGATATATGTACTACTGCTATCCTACACTATAGAGTAGATAATATACACACATTTATCAAGATACAGAAATATATATAGCCTAAAAGCAAAGGTACAAAATGGGTAAAACATTCTTTAATAAGAGCTAATGGAATGAATAGGCAAGGTCGGGGTCCTGCAGTTTACTTTTACCAGGCTGCAGAGCAAGCACTACATGCCCCGGGTGGGGGGACTTGAAAAGGGCAGAGGGACGCCAAAAGGGTCGTGGGGCACAGACATGTTGGAATGTGCCTGAGGACTACGGACCCCTCCCAGGAGGCCACCAAGGGTCCCCTGGTGCAAATCCTGTCGCATGCAGAGACCGATCCTGTGAGCTGGACCAAGAAGGAAAAGACCTTAAGGGAATCCCCCAAACGGCCATATGAACCAGAAGAACTGGCCAGTGGGCTTGTGAACCATGAACTGGATTTGGAGGTAAGTGCCAGACAGAGAGGGCGGGTGGCAGGGGGAGCTCCATTTACCCATGGTTGTGGGGGATCTTCAAGCTACCTGTAAGACCGCTATGGGGTGCAGGCTGCTGCTATATATGTTGCTTTATCATTAGGTCGATGACCTTATACAAAAGGTTTCAGGAAGCTCTGGCTGACTGAGTGAGGGGGAATCGGGAGTGTGCCATGACTTGTCTGCCTTCCTGTCTGGGCCTGCAGCAGCCAAAGAAAGGAACATGGGCACAGAAGTGACAGCAGCGTTCAAGGACAAAAAAGGAAAAAGCCTGAAGAAGTCTGACTAGCAACCAGCCCCCCTCACACCCTGTTAGCAAAGTTTCTCTGTACTTGAGTTAAATTTATTGTCCAGTGTTTCCTTTCATAAGTGTGTATAATAGCATGTGAGTAGACCTCTATGCCACAGCTTCTGTTAGCAGAGTTCTACTGTCCTCCTGGGGAGGTGGGAAGCTTTGGGGGTATAAATCCCCTTTCTGAAGCTTTTAAAAGGCAAATTGCTGATCTCAACAGAAGCCAAGTGGCAACCTGGCTTGCAAACCAGGATGCTTATAGCTTAGACAAGGCAGCAAGAAACCACTTTAAAAGAAACAGGTGGTTGTGGCAGAGGTGGATGCACCATGGGAAGAAGACTTGGTGGATATGCAACAGTGTTCCATCATAATGATGGTGTTTAGTAAATCTTATCAGTGATAGACATACTATCCAAGCTTGCCTCGGCCATTGATCCAAAAGGCAAAACATGTTCTGAGGTAGCTGGGGCTTTTAAAATAATTTTAGAAGACAGTGCAAGCCTAAGAATTACAGATGGATCAGGGAAAAGAATTTTTAAACCAGCCTTTAAACAAGCTGTTAAAACAGATAATGTTCACCGTGTTATTACTAATAATGAAGTAAAAGCCTCTGCCATAGGGCATTTTAATAGGATGCTCAAAACCAAGGTGTGGAGATGTTGTACAACATGCAACACTTCTTGCTATGTTGATGTGTTGTCCAAGTTTATAAAGAGCCATAACCATAGCTTCCACCATGCTATCAGAGCCAGGCATGTGGACACAAACACGTTAAACTCTGCAAGGGTTTGGTAAACTTTATATGGGGTTGTGTTTAAAATTAAAGCATCTCTGCCTCTGCTCAAAAAAGGGAGACCTCATCAGGGACTCTAGAACAAAAGGGAGATTTGAGAAAGGTTATGAGCAGATGTTCGCAGATGAAATTTTCATAGTAGCTGAAATTGTGAGAAGAGGACAGCTGCCTGCGTACTACTTAACAGATTATGATCACAAAGCAATTGGGGGGGACATTTTACCCTGAAGAACTTCAAAAAATGAATCCTGACAAGGACAGAATCTACAGAATTGGGAAGAACATCGCTGCAGAAGGGAAAGGAAGAAAGAAAACAGCTGCTGAGAAGTGGCAGGGCTACGCCCAGAAATTTAATAGTTGGACAGGAGCCTCCCATGTCCAGAACATCTAATGATTGACAGCAGAGCAGGGGAAAAAGGAAGGGTGGCAGATGGGGGATTGTAGAACATTATGTTGCCCAGCAATGCCAGCATCGGCATCTTTCCACAATACACCGGCATGAACTTTACTGTAGAGCTGGTGAGGTGCCTTGAGTGCTCAGGCAAGTGGAAGATGGGGCTGGTGGAAACACAGTACCTACACAGCTGGGATACCATCAGCAAAGATGCTACCTTTGAAATGCCACTGCAGAGTAAGATACAGAGTATACTTTGCAGAAAGGCTATTATCTGTCCCTCTCCATGTTGATGGAACATGTGAACCACAAGAGAACTTCAGGCATCAACTCTCCAGCAGTGGACCTGGTCGGTGACCCCATCATAGTGAAAACAAAGCTTAAAGCAGATAAAATCCTTACACTTGTCCTACAAACAGAGATCTAGCACATATTTTGGGGGCTTCTCTGCAGGTTGCTGCTAAGAAATTGCCCTGCCTGATGGACGTTACTGGAGGGTTTAACTCACTTCACCGCTACACACAACTTGCAGAGCACCAACTTGTCGGGGAATTTGCGATTCCATTATTGCTCTGCGTTTGGCTGGCGATAATAACAATGAGATCATTACAGCGATGTATGATAAGCCGCACTATGTGCTGGTAGACCACCACCACATCAACACGATCAGCGTTAAAATAAAGACTGACCAGCATAAGCACGTCTCATTTTGCCTTGGGTAAGTGATTGAGAACTGCATCTTCAGCCCTGGAAGTATCTAATATTTTAAGAAACCACACCAAAATGGTAGTGGTAAAAAATTATGGGGACCCATCCTTGCACATTAATTACTACAGGGCCCAGGCTGGTGATGGTCTCCCTGGTTTTCAAGCTGTTTTGTGTGAAGCATGGTGTGGGTGTTGCAGGTATATTCTGTAGCCTGTTTAGAAAGATCATCCCGCAACTGAAAAGGGGTTTGGAAATTGTTAAGCAACACATTAACAGTGCCGCTCTAGATGCTGCAAAACACATGTTTGGACATGTTTCCAAGGTTGTTCCAAACAAGTTGGAAATGCCAGCAAATCAGGAAAGCTTGGGACTTGTTTGTATTCAAATAAAAAGCCATAAAAGGGAGATGCCTATCATGCTCCCAGAAGGAAGGTCCACCCAGCCCTTTAAAAGAAAAAGGAAGGGGGACACCAGACAACAGTCTGACCAGGACAAGAAGAAGAAAAAGAACAAGAAGCCAGGCCGAACAGTGCAAAAGAAACAGAAAACCCAGAGAAAGAGGTCCCATTCAACCTATAGAAAAGGAAATATATTTATAAAGGGATGACTTTCAGTCATGGCTGCTCAGAATAGTGTACCAAATCCAAGCTGGATTTGTTTGAAGTGTCTCCAACACAGACTTGCTTTGAGAAAAAGCCTTTTTATTGAGGTGCCTTCACTTTTCACTGTTGCAGAAAGTCGGTACCTCTGGACTTTTTCATAACTGAGAATGGGGAAGTTTACATAGATCTGGACAACACCCTGCTGTACTTTTGCTGCAAGATTGTAAAAGCTGACAGGTCCAACCTATGTGCTGGTGCAGCTGTGGGCCTCGTGAGTTACCCACCGGACTCTGTTTGCAGCCGGCTGGATGTTACGCTGGGGGACCAGCTGCCACACCCTCACTGAGCTGCCTCTCGATTACAGCCATGACACATTGTCAATGCATTTCTCCATGGGGTTGTTCTACAATGACACAGCCGGGCAGTGGGAAGCGGGCATGCTGGATCGCGTCGGTAATCAGTGGTTTAGGCAACGGCTCTGATGGCCCACAGTAGGACTGAACTATTTGGACTGCTCTATGGTGATCTGTTCTCTCAAGGCAAGCTTTTGGAGAATGGTGTGAATGTAAAAATTGAGCTGATGTGCATCAGACAGCTTTTGTTTGATCAGCTGCCCAGCAGCAGGAACTGGTCATTACATATGCCTCGCTGTTTGTGAAGAAAGTGCAGGTAGCACCTGGAGTGTGTTTGGGGCACACTGGGGCATTACTTATGGCTAATGCAAAATAGCCAATGCACCAGATGGGCATGAAAGTGTCCAGCACACCAGCCGGCAGTTGTATCAGCAACCAGGAGAATTTGTTTCTGGAACAACCACACAGAATTCTTGTTATTGGGTTCATAGATAACGATGCTTTTAGCAGCTATTATGCTAAGAACCCTTTCAACTTCAAGTATTATGATAGACATTTTGTGTCCCTGTATGTGGATGGTGAACTAATGCCAGCGAAACCCAATGCCAGCACTGCAGCCCAATTTTGAGAATGTCTGCTGTGTGAGAGAGTACGCACAGCGCATTGAGATGATTGGCCATTCCCTGCTGGTTGACAGGGAAGAGTTCACCGGTGGCTATACCCAGTTTGCCTTTGACCTATCTCCAGACAAAGAATGTGCTGATCACTATTCCTGGATTAAAACAAGAAACCTGAGAGCAAAGGTATACTTTGCAGGGCCCTTGATCACCACCATTAATATGGTTGTGTGCAGGGTATTTGACAACATGATAGAATTAAACCAGTGGAGACACGTGCTCTTTGACTGCATGTGAGGATGGACACTGAACAGCTTCCTTGGGTTTTTTTCAGCAGACCCCTACACCAAAGAAACATTTCTAGGTGTTTACCTGAGCAACTGTCTCCTGTGTTTCTCCAGGACCAGTGAGCATGGTTATGAAGAGCACAACTTCCCTGCTTGTTCCAGGAAGAAATATGCTTGTGTTGCCCTAGTGTACTTGTGCATTCTTCTGATACTGTGTGTGCACATAATGCAACACCTCCTGAACGACAGGATCAGAGGCCTCAGGAGTCTCAAGGGGCTTTTCCACTTCTGTCTGCATAGGAAGCACAGGGAAAAAACAGCCCACGAGGCAAGTACATCTTTACTTTGACCATCCCAAAGCAGGTTGTCAGAGTGTCAAAATTCTCGAAGATAACTTTGGGGAGTCCAAAAGTTTTATTGTTTTGTTTCGATGATGAAGGGAGAGAGGCTAGTAAAATCATAGAAATTTATCTTTTCATTGGGAGCTGCTTTGTAATATGGATAAATGGTATTTGTCCTGCCACCAGCAAGCACATCTCTGAGGAACAGCAGTGTGGGCAGTTTGGTCCTGGCTAAGAACTTTGCAAGCTTCCCATCTGATTTTGTCATAGCGGCCCACTCATGCTCCCATATAGATCTGATGTGAAAACCGGCTCTCTTTCGTTAGTCCCTCCTTTGTTGTGTTGTGTAATACAAATATCCAAAGGTGGTCCCCGCCAGAGGGTTCTGGTCATTTTCATGGTAGCATTTGATACAGCTATGGGAAAAGCACCCATTAAATTCAAAAGCTGTTGGCATCCCATCCATAACTGCACAGACATCCAAGCAGTAGGATCCTATTTGATATTCACCACCTCGTAATGCTTGACAGATTTTAATGTGTTCCTTTTCAGCCACATATATATGCCATTGAAGGGGGCTGTATATCTCTTTTTCCTCAAATGATAGCCACCTGAAGGAAGAGTGCTGCTGTGTTAGGTTTAAGAAACATAAACCAGTATGTGGACATGCAAGTAGAGGCCAGTGTAGTACACTGTAAGGGATCTTCACCTTCACCTTTTCACTGCCTTCTTTCTCATGGAATATGTGATGGGTTATCACCATAATCTCATTTCTGTGTGATTTCAAAAGTTTTTACATCTTGCTGGCAATAGTAACTCAGTTGGTTTTGCAAGTCAAAAGTCTCCTGACTAGCTGTGTGCCATGCCGAGAACTGTTTTTTCTCTTCAAGCATCATGCTGTCCACTCGATAATATTCCAGTGGTGGAAGAGGCCCCACATAAGTTTGTTTTTCAGCAGTGTTGAAAAAATGGGGGAAATAACCTTTGCAGCCCTCAATACCCAAAGCTTAGGGAGGGCTGCTTAAATTCATGGGTAGAAAATTTGGAGTCAATGAAACATATACTCAGGCTGGGTACTTCTGTGCATGTGAGTTCATCGTCTTGGGTGATAAAACCGCACATCCACTCTTACCTTCAGAAACCAGCTAACAACAAAGTAGCCATCCCAGCCTTTGGCATTATGTGCTGGGGAAGTGTAGCCCCAAAACCTTGTGTTCACAAACAACTGAATAAAGTCCACAAGATGTGTCCTCCCATTCTCATTCAGTTTTCCCCTTCTTCTTCATCCCAAGGGGCATCTGGTGCTAACTCCATGGAAAAAATGTAGTTGGGTTATGTGTCCCAGTTTCCTGCATACATTCCATGTCATAGGCAATATAGCCCTACCCTGCCTCTGGATTTTTGATCACAGGCATCAACCAGTGCTGGCTTTCGTTACAGATCTGTTCACAGCACAGCCCACACTTCCAGACTTTACATTTGTGATGTTTTTCTACATAGGCTTTACACTTTTCACAGAAATCTTAGCCAAACAATCAATTTGTTTTTTAACAACCTTGCAACAGGCCTTGTGCCTCTGCAAACATTTCCCGGCCCTGCACAGCAGCCTCCAGCTGGTGCATCTTATCTGTCTGAAGTTAACTGCACAGTCATGAGATAAGCAGAGCCAGCAATAATATTTACAGCTATGGCCACGGTTATACAAAGCTCACAAAAGTTTCTTACCCCAAATACCTTCCTAACATCCTTAACATCATAATAATGTTAATCGTGTAAAAGGAGGAAACAGATCTTGCGATATCAAAGACCATAATTTGGCTTAAAAGTCCCCCAACCCTTTTTCCCCCTGGACAGGAGAATGATGAGTATATTTACATGTTGCAGATTCTCAAACAAGGAGATGTCACTCAGCATGACCTTCCCGTGCACAGCCTACCCCAGTTTGTCATGTAACCCTTTTTCTCTGCTTAACAATTCTGCATCTCTTAGATCCCTCACAGCTGTAAGCTCTGTGTAAGACTCCCAGCAAAACAGAGATTATTGTGACTGTTATTTAGATGAATTAAATAACATCACTTTTTGTCCATAGTTTTGAAATGGAAGATAGACTGTGGGGTTCTGCATACCCCATTCCTAATGGCTTTTACAATAATGGTAGCTAGGCAGAAAGACTGGTCAAAACACAGCTCACTTTTACTTTGCAAAATAGTACTGACCCAGTCTAAAAATTTTGCAGCCTTCATATAGCATAAATTAATAGTGTGAGATTACAGAGTTACGCATGCTGGCAGTTTCAAGACAGAGCTGAGCATTATCACCAGGTTCAAACAGATGGTGTAAATGGTGAAAAATCTGCTCTGCATCCCAAACAAATGTTTCATAAGCTTCATGTAGTGACACCTGATCTAAATTAACTAAGCTGTATTATTGTATATACTGTCTAGCGTTGAACCTCAGGATCAGCCATTCCCACTGCTGAATATGCACCACAGAAGCCATGGGGTGATCTGCCACCTCCTCCACTGCCCCTGCTGCATTTGAGGGTGGCGTAAATCTGGGCATTCAAATGTCTCCTCAGTGCTTGGGAGTGCAGTCAGTGGAACCCCTGGGAAATATGCTTGTGCTCAACAGCCTCTTGCTCTTCAGGGTGCTGCAGTAACTGGGAAATCCCTTCGAGGAGGTCATCTTCTACTCTAGTGGGACACATGTTTACTGGCCCACTAGGTTCAGAAAAGTAGTTTGCATATAAGAGCCCCATAACCACTTGCCAACAAGACACTTGCTCTTTCTGCAGTGGCTGCGGTCTCTAAGAGCACAGGGCTGCAGCGTGTGTCCCGAAGTCTGTGTCTTGCTGCTTTTGCGGTAATCATTGTCTAACATGCATGCTTGGCCTTCTGCTTTTTCTTTGCAGCATTACCCTAAGGATAAAGAGACATATTTAGCAGCACAGGTTTCTAGTTCAACACACTAAAAGAAAGCAGATTTGCATCAGACAGACTCCTTGAAATACTAGTATTTAATTTGCTAATACAGTCTGGGTAAAAGTGGGAAAGTCTCTTACCCAGTCAAGAACAAGAGTGAGGCTAAGATAAGAAATGACTGGCAACCCATGTCTGCAGTTAGAGGTGACCAGCCTCAAAATAGGTCTTTAAAATGTATTTTAAAGTCAATTAACCAGTTTTAGAAGGAACATCTCTGAGGGTCTATAGAGCTGCAAATGGTCTGAGAGGGTCAAGCTCTGCTGCGGGAATGGATTTAGACATTTGGCACAAAACCAGAGTTCGCTGGATGTCAGCAGAGAAAACCAGTTGTTTTGCTGTTATTTTGTTTTATCAGAGGGTCCCAAGGCAGACTTAAGACTAGAACAGCTGGCAGATCAATACCAACTGGGGACTAATCAATTTTTGTAGCCTCCAGTTGGAGGCTACAGAAAATCAGAATCCAACTACAGAGGAAACTACCTTATTAGGAAACTACCTTAAAAATTTCCTACCATTGTCCCTGTTGAAACAGTGCCACAAAGGCTAGTAGCTGGAGAACAGTATATTAACCACTATTTTAGTCACTGTCATTTAATCTTCCCCAGAGCACATCAAGTTGAAACTCTGAGTAACTCCCATTGACCAAGCTGTACTGATAATGGCAACAAGACCATTTTTTAAGAGAGTGTACCAAAGACAGGTGTTACACTGGCTAAGTCAGTGTAACAAAATCTGGCCTATGATATTTGCAAATAGGATAGAAGAAATTTTAAATGGGGCTAAACATGGTACGTGGAGATAATGCAACAGTCACAGCAAAAAATAAATATCTTTAAGACAGAAAAATAATCGTGCGTCTTGGTGTGGACTCTGCTGAGCTGCAGCCAGGGATGAGCAAACAGTTGTGACAGTCAAAGAGCAGCCTTCTCTGAATTAAAGGTAAATGAAGGAGCTCTGAAATCAGTAGAAACCCCTGCTCAGAGAATAGCTCAATAAAGGGAGAACACATTGTTCTAGGTAGAAAGAGGAAAGCATTACAGTGCATTGTAAAGATGTAGTGAAGGACTATAGAGTGGAAAACATGTAGGCTCCAATCTGGTGAAGAAACCACAATAGTGGAGCAAACACAGACTGCAAGCGCAATCAAAGAGAATATGCGCAGCAACCCGGTTGCCATGGACCGTTTCTGGAGGGCTACCCATCCTGCAGCTGTTAGCAGGAACATCAGTCCTACAGACCTTGGTCCCAAGTGACCAAGATTCAAGTTTGGTGTGCTAACTGCATGACACATTGGCAGGACACGCAGGAAAGGAAAAGAAGGAAACAGTGTACCTCACATTTAGTCCCATTTCAGGATTGAGTATCGGGATTTAACTACTCTAAATATATGTAAATCTTCTGGGACTCCTGCAGATCCAGAAGCGTCTGTACTCACACTCTTTTTCCAGCTTATGCTAGCTAAATGAAAGATGTATCTGCACAAAGCCTGGGCCCTCGACTTGACCTCTCCGCCTTTTCACATATTCTCTCTTTTGGGTGCCAAGATATATGTTATTAATCCTTTTTCATAACCTTCCAACTTTTTCTCTTAGTCACCCAGTAAGTGACTCATTCTTGCCAAGGACACGAGTTAGCTCTGCTAACATTCTCCTGCCTGAAGTTCCTTGTAGGATGACATATGCTCTTTCCCTGTTCTCAGAGGTCCTGCTCAGGCTGTTTGTTTTATCGGCTTATGTACAAACAGCCTGGTTTTGACCAATATGCTTTTCCTGCTTATTAAAGCAAAGCATCAAGGGCCTAGCAAAGTAATTTTTCTCTTCATCGCCAGAGTTGCAGGCAGTGTATCCCAGACAATTTACAGTATTAGGCAAAAATACAGTTCTTCTCCTGTTCAGCAAGCTTAAGATAAGAACTGCACTGCACATTAGCAGAATGGGCACTGAACTTCATTTGCCAAAAATCCCTTAGTTTGAAATGCAGTGACTGTATGTTTTAGGGGGGGAATAGGGACTTCAGTATAACAGAATGTCGCAAGAACATTGTTACAAGCTATCTTCTCTAATAAGGCAGACGTGCAATTAATATCTTCTATTTATTCCTTGGTATTACCATTAAGGATCAAAAAAATGTGAAACCATATCATCAACCACAACATTCAAAGACAAATCAAGAAAACAAGTCAGTAACACAATTCAAATAAGGACAACTGTCACCATGCTGCAGCAGTAGGAGCTAAAATTATAAAAGCAATTGACTGCTCCATGGGTTTCCATGGTCACTGTACCTTGGTAATTTATTATTAAATGAGAAATAATTACATGGTGATGCCACTTTCTGCATTTTCAGAGGAAATCCAAATTTAAAACTGCAAGGATTAGTTTCCCATTAAGACCTTGTTTCTCTTTATAAATTAATAGGGGAAACCTATTAATAACAAAAACTTACCTCCATGTGTTCACATCCAGAAATGTTCCCAGATTCAACTCCAGGTCGACCTCGGCTTTCCTGGTGCTATCGCTGCAAGATCAGACAGTAACTCTATACTCCTCCTGGGTCACCTGTCCTGGCTTCCACTCCTTACACACTTCCTTTTTATGTCTGAGTTCAGTTAGGAGCTCCTTACTCACTCGTGCCAGTCTCCTGCTGCCTTTCTTTGATTTCCTACTTGTTTGGATGGAGCTTTCTTGATCTTGGAGGAGGTGATCCTTGAATATCAACCAGCTCTCATGGAACTCTCTTCTTTCCTGGACCTTATTCCATGGGAATTTCCAAGCAGATTCCTGAAGAGGCCAAAGTCTGCTCTCCTGAAACCCAGGGTTGTGGTCCTGGTTTTTGCCTTGATATTGCCTCTCAGGGTCCTGAACCCCAATGTCTCATGGTCACTGCAGCCAAGGCTGCCCCTGACCTTCACATCCACAACCAGTTCTTCACAGTTTGTAAGTACCAGGTCTAGGAGACCACCTTTACTTGTTGGCTCTTTGATCACCTGTGCCAGGAAGTTGCGATCAGTGCAGTTTAGAAATCTCCTAGGTTGCTTGAGCCCTGCTGTATTTTCGTTACAGCAGGTAACAGGGTGGTTCAAGTCCCCAGTGAGGACCAGGGTCTGTGAATGTCTGGCTTCTTCCTGTTGTTTGAAGAAGTCCTCATATAATTCTCTCAGCCTGTCCAGTTCTCTTAGTCTTTCTTTGCATGTCACATGCTTCAGTCCCCTGACCCATCCTGGTGCACCCCTGCTAGCCTATCACATATGCCAATATTTGTCTTTACTGGTGTGCTGGTTTTGGCTGGGATAGAGTTAATTTTCTTCACACTAACTAGTATGGGGCTGTGTTTTGGATTTCTGCTGGAAACAGAGTTGATAACACAGGGATGTTTTAGTTACTGCTGAGCAGTGCTTACACAGAGTCAAGGCCTCTTCTGTGCCTCACACCACCCCGCCAGGGAGTAGGCTGGGGGTGCACAAGAAGTTGGGAGGGACAGCTGACCCCAACTGATCGAAGGGATATTCCATACCATATGGCGTCATGCTCAGCATATAAAGCTGGGGGAAGAAGAAGGAAGTGGGGAACATTCGGAGTGATGGCATTTGTCTTCCCAAGTAGCTGTTAGGCGTGATGGAGCCCTGCTTTCCTGGAGATGGCTGAACACCTGCCTGCCAATGGGAAGGAGTGAATGAATTCCTTGTTTTGCTTTGCTTGCGTGTGCGGCTTTTGCTTTACCTATTAAACTGTCTTTATCTCAACCCACGAGTTTTCTCATATTTCCTCTTCTGATTTTCTCCCCCATCTCACTGTGGGGGAGTGAGCGAGTGGCTGTGTGTTGCTTAGCTGCTGGCTGTGGTTAAACCACAACAACTGGGGAGCCTAAAATTGGACAAAACCCTCCAGATGTGGTCTTACAAGTGCTGAATAGAGTTGAAAAACTACTTTCTTCAACCTGCTGGCTGCACTTTAACAGCCCAGGATGTGCTGGGCTTCTTTGCTGAAAGGTCATACTGGTGGCTCATGTTCAATCTGTTCACCAGACCTCCCAGGTCTATACAAAGCTGCTTTCTAGCCAGTTAACACTCAGCTTCTATATGGGGTTATTCCATCCCAGATGCATGACTTTCCATTTACCTTTCTTGAACTCCATAAGATTTCTGACAGCCCTTTTGTGCAGCTTTTTAAGGATTCTTTGAATAGAAGTCCTGCCTTCTGGCATATCAAATGCTCCTCCCAGCTTGGTACTGCCTGTCAACTTGCTGGGGGTGCTCTTTACCCTATTGTCTAGGTCATTTACAAAGATGGTGAGAATTATTTGCTGTATATTGATCCCTGAGATATGCCTCTAGGTAACTGGCCAATAGTCGGACTTTGAACTGTGGATAACAACTATTTGATCCTGGTGATCTAACCGACATTCCACATACCTTACAGCCCACTTATACTACCCGTGTCTCACCAATTTGGCCATAAGGATATTACACACCATGTCAAAGGCTTGCTAAATGACGTCCACTGACAGCTTTCCCATCATCCATTGACAAATACCATCATAGAAAGTTACTGGATTAACTGAGCACAATTTGTTCTTGGTAGATCCATGTTTACTGTTCCTAAATGTCTTCTAGTTCTTTGTATGTCTGGACAAGTTTTCCAGGAGGATTTGGTCCATAAGCTTGCCAGGGACTGAAGTTAGGTGACTGGTCTGTAATTCTCTGTATCCTCCTTCTTGCCTTTCTTGAAGACAGGTGTGACATTTGCTTTCCTGTCAGGATTCTAGTTCTTTGTATGTCTGGACAAGTTTTCCAGGAGGATTTGGTCCATAAGCTTGCCAGGGACTGAAGTTAGGTGACTGGTCTGTAATTCTCTGTATCCTCCTTCTTGCCTTTCTTGAAGACAGGTGTGACATTTGCTTTCTCCTGTCAGGACTCTTCTTTCAAAGAAAATGGGAACTACCATGCAAATGGTATCAGCCAGCTCCCTGAGTATTCTCAGAGGCATTTCATCCAGACCCACTGTACTTCTTGACATCAAGCATGCCTAAGTGATCCCTAACTGTGTCTTCCTCTACTGTGGGTACTGCTTCACTCTCCTGAACCCTGTTAAAAGGGTCAGGGGCCTGAGAGAGGATTTCCCAGTGAAAACCGAGACAGAGATTTCAATAAGTACCTCAGCCTTTTCTGTGTCCTTTGTCATGGTTCTCTGCCTATGAAGCTGCAGGGTCATATTTACCTTAGCCTTAATTTTCCTCGTAAGGTACTTACAGAATCTCTTCAAGTTGCCCTTCTCTTCTCTTGCAAGTTTTAACTTCCGCTGAGCTTTGGGTTTTCTAATGCCATTCTTGCAGGCTCAGGCAACATCTTTGTTTTCCTACCTGGTGGCCCATCACTGCTTACACATATCACAGTACACTGTCCGTGTACATAGTCTTCATGGTTTAGCTCAGTCAGAGGTTGCCTGTTCATCCAAGGTGGCCAGGGCAGGTTCCTTCTACACTGCTTCTTATGTAACGTATGTCATTGATGGTTCCCATTCTGAATTAACCAGTAATGTAGCATCCCATGACCTTATTGAAATATCCGCGCAGTATTTAGCAACAGAAATAGACTCCTAATCTCGCCAGTCTCAGTTTTGTCTTCACACTCTTTGCCATCTTACTGGCAAACATGTTAAAGAAGTGGGCAGTGAGACTTGCTGAGATCACATGAAAGCTCCAGCCCCTACCCAGCACTGGGGAACACTACCAGTCCTTTGAGGAGACTTATATGTCAGTGTGGAAAGCAGAGAAAGTGTAGTGACTGGCTATCAGGACTATTGGTCTAGCACTAAAGGCCTGTCTATTGATGTAATCAGTGCTTGGAAGAGGGAAAAAGGAGTCTTTTTTCCTACTTGGGAGCAGGGATCAAGTCAATAGGAACTGGGACCTGAGGACATATTTCTCTGAGGAAGAAAGAACCTGCCTCTCACAGTAACAGCTCTGATTGCTTTGTTCATAGCAGCATTTCTTAACTTTTGAAAGAAGGTATCTTGCTTTAGAATGATTTTCACTGCAGAGAGTTGAGGGCCAGTGCAGGAAACTGAGAGTAGAAAAGTTGTTCTCGCTTCCAGAAATAATGTCACTTGATATTCCTAAAACTTGTGTATGTTTCTTGCTGTACATTTTGTCCTGAAACTTTACGTTGTGTGGGAAGTCTCTAGTTATGAAATGAAACCTAAAAAAGAGAGCAAACTGTGTTTTTAGAGGAGGTGATTTTACAGAAAATGTTTGCATTATGCCATGTACATACTTTTGCACTTTTGAGGAGGAAAAAAAAAGAATAAGAAAGGGAGGATGAAAGAGTTTATTATTGTCTGTGAAGGCTGGAGATGCTTTATATTAGACCAAGTTTTTGTACGTTAAGAAGTGCATCGTCCTATTATTAAATAATTTTTAGGTGGACAGTTCTAAATCATCCAGTGAAGTAACCTCGCCGTTACCTTACTGTAAGATGAAGCAAAGTATGAGATCAGCAAGAGATTCTCTTAAATTCCATGTGAAACGAGGTACTTATAATTTGCTGCTAGTAATAATAGAACATGGCTAATACCACTGTTGATATTACCACCTATCTCAAACAAATCTTTTTAAAACTATATGCAGGCTTGTGCTGTTTTTCAGTTCAGATGAACTGTTCACAAAAGAAAACACTGTTTGGGATGGACAGGTAGCAATACCAAAGTCCATTCACATGAACAGAAGTACTTACGGGGGGGAGTAGCCAAATGCCTGCATCAGTATGATGTTGTACCAATTTTCATGTGTCATCTGTTCTGCCCCTTGCCATATGCAAACTATTCGTAATCCAATCAGCATATTGGGAAATGACAAAGAAGTCATACAGTCCAGGAAGATCTGTGCACTTCTGTTCTGAGAATTAGCTTGGTACAAATCAGTCCTTTTTATTCATGCATATTTCTTTAGAGTACCCAGAAATTTAAGAGGCATTATCTAATGGAGGCAATTTCACAGTAGTAGTTTCTCCAGATGGAAAGACTGTAAAACAAGTACATAATGTAATTGAGATTACAAAGAGCATTTCCTGTAAGAAACATCTTGTGTGATATCTGTTTTACTTTAGTGTTAATGTATTGAAAGTACCGATGTAAGATTAATTGCCAATAATAGTCGCTAATTTTTTTTTTAGCTTCATCTTTTACTATCTGTGAAGCATCAAATACCTCAGTTAAGGTAATTAAAAAATAACAAGTTGAAAATTGTGTGTCTTCTGTTACTACATATTCTAAGGGAACAGTTCCATGAGGAGGGTTGATGGTTCAGAGGACAGCAATGGGTAATTCTAGTTATCTGTCATGGAGAATATGTGAGGGACATGATACTTTGGCATAGGGAAGATGAAAGCCTCACAGAAGTAAGCCAAGGTATTAAAAAAAAAAATTCACCCTAAATCCTTAATTTTGCAAAAAAATAGTGACAAGACTATACTGAAATTTCCCTGTCCAACTTTACTGTTTACAACTGTTTACAACTTTACAGACCACATTTTAATAAAAACTGTAGAGAAGTCCAGCTTCTAAGTGGCCTACAACTAGGCCAAAATGGAGAAGACCAAATGGCTCTTTGCCAATGCCTGCATTTCACTTGGAGGTGTAGTAAATAAAAACATACTCATGTCAGCACTAGTCTAACTTGCATGACTGTTAGCAGCAGCAAAACCAATGTAGTATGATCTTGAATGGGAGTTTCTTGTGCAAACACAACACTTGGTCTAGGATTCCTTGTACAGTTGCTAAAGAAAGTCACTGCTAGCACACTAAAAGACCGGAATTGACTTGAGACCAGGTCAGCATTTTGTCATATGCTGCATTGCGACATGCAACTACAGAGCAGTTGTAGCCAAGAAGTTGCAGCTGTCTCAAATGTGCAAAAGTCCTTCACACAAAAGCTGTGGCTGGGACACATTATAGCAATATGATAGAGGGTTGCTTTGCCCTCAGTCATGAATTCAAACCTACCTTAGATTAGCAGTAGCAGAAAGTAATTAGTATTGATAAGAAAAGGCTCTAGACCCATTGCTGTGCATCTGCAGGTACAGCCATGTGCTAAAAGGGTTCGTGTCCTGACAGTCTCTGTCAAGTACTGCTCAACCGAAATACCAAACTTGTAGCGGAAAAGAATGTTTGCCCTTCGTGTGTATTATTCTTGGTCATTCTCTGCCTGTCATTCACTGACTATCCTCTAGGTTAAGTCAGACTCCAGCCTTTGTAGCAAGGGACTGGTAGAGCCAAATATAATGGTATTTCATCTGTTTTTAATGCCAGTTACGTACCTCCATCTACAGATGATGTGAAAGG
>NW_008795183.1:1717851-1744794 GCF_000699145.1 Aptenodytes forsteri | reverse complement strand
TACCTTGCAAGTACTTTTCTCAGAATGAAAGCTAGATGAAAACTCTCTGTCTCTACAAGAAACCTTTCTACTGGGACATCAGAAAAGCTGTGGCAAGCTGGAACAGCAATGTTGGAATTAACACTTTTTTACTGTGTGAGTGACCGAGCCCTGACACAGGCTGGCCAGAGAGGTTGTAGAGTCTCCACCCTTGGAGATACTCAAAAGCTGTCTGGACATGGTCCTGGGCAACCAGCTCTAGGTGGCCATGCTTGAGCATAAGGGTTGGACCAGATCATCTCCAGAGGTCCCTTCCAACCTCAACCAGTCTGAGATCCTGTCATTTTGTTCAAGTCACTGCTCTGCCTGATGCAGACCAGGACTTACCATCAGGATCTCACACTGATTTCTCGAGCCTCAGGTCCAAGTTTGCCAGCGTCTCCTCTGCTCCTCGCCTTGTTTAACTCTATACCAATATCTAGTATTTGTGGAAGGTGGGATCACAGTGCATATGAGCACCCTAATCATAAAACTGTTGACCATTAGGAGGTTGATAGTACACCTCCACCACCTGTGTTTGAAACTCCAACCTATCAAACGTAGCTGATGCAGTCTTGTGAGAAATCCTGCCTTCAAGTGGTTCACGTTTCACCTTTCATCAGAAAAACTCCTAGCAAGCTCTACTCCTAAATAGTTTAAAATGTGTCATTTATAGGGGCTTTTCTCTTCATCTTTGGAGACTATTCTGTGAGTCAATAGACCTCAGTATTAGGAAACCTTCCTTCATATCAAGCCTGTTTCCCTTTCCAGGATTTCACCTCATTAGTCCAGGATCTATGTCTCTGTCCCTTCTTAGCTCTCTCACCCTGCACATGAATCTTCATCTGTGAAGTCGTAGGGGAAATTATAACCTACATCAAAGGGGACTCCAGCAAAGTTCTGAGACAATGTTTATTCCCAAAAGGAAAAAAAGAGGGAGAAAGAAAAAAGGGGCCTACTGTGTGGTAAAAGGAATTTCTAGAAAAAAAAATAATGACTGAAGCTTGTCAATGATTTGACTGGGAAGACTAACAGCGATTTCAGCTGTTGAATGACAAATAAAGTAGTATTTCCCCGGAAGGGGATACTCTGAGGAGCCAAAAGATAAGCTGAAATTCAACATTGTATATTAATCGTACAGAAGGTTGTGTAAAGTCTTAAGAACAACTGTATGCTCAAGAACTGAATTTGAGTTTTCCAGTGCCAAATAGAGCTGACACGGTAGGATGAATTGTACAGGCAAAAGCAGAGCTGTACAAGTTTGGGTTATTAACCCATGTCCTAATAAGAGACTGGAACAACCGCAGAAAGAACCTCCAAACATCTGTGAAGGGTTTTTATCCAGTATAAATGCAACAAGCTACATGGCTATGCCGTACATTAGTGGGTCATGGACTGACAAAACACTAAAGCATTGTTGCTATGGTAAATGTGTTGACAAATGCAGCTTCAGGCAACTATGCAAGAACTATCAACATGGCTCCTTTTCTGTCACATTAAAGCTAGCTTTGAGGGGGTTTTTTAAGCTATACTGGAGAGAATCATGACTAATAACTGTTAGTTAACAAGTCATTAAGCAAACAGTAGTTTTACAGTCAGCCTCATCTGTCTATTACAGTAAGTAGCACATGCTGGAAGAGTATGTAGCTTCTTGGGCACCCACACTTTCTCATGTATGTACACAATTATTCTTGACCTTAAAAAATAAGTAATTACCGAGGATGAGCACAGTCTTCACTGGTGAAAATCAGTAGCACTCTGCACCTGCTGAAGTTCAGTCCATCCTCACCATATTTTTGTTTTTAATCTCTATGCCATATGCAAAATTCAAAGAGAAGAGCCCACTAAAAAGGAGAAGAAAAATCATTGCTCTGCAGGGGACACCTACTGGGTGTAGTCTTCTCTAAATGATCCTTCTGTTTTGAGGAAGGTTTTTACATATAGGATATGGTGAAGCAGAGATAAAGGATCTTCCCTTTTGTCCAGCACAACACTCCCTTGCAGCCATCTCTGAGGATAAGGGTAACCTGGACTCTCTCTCCCATTCAAGGGGATTTAAATTCTCCAACTTTATCTCTCTGGATGTATGAGCTAGTCTGTGATAGAAGATGAGGAGTGAAGGGAGGAAAGGGAACATGGCTCACTTCATATCTGCTCTTCATCACAGGGACAAAGGGTTAAATCTGGATGAACTGTGGTAGGATTTCAAAATATGACATTTGGCTTTTTTGGTCAATAATAAGTGAACTTTGATAGTAGGAATTAATGTTCTCCTGTTAGGCATCTCTCAAAGTATCATCCAAGTGTTGTCATTCAGCTCTATTTGGAGGGGAGAGCAACACACATTTGGGAAAACAGAGGATCCCAGAGACTCCAGCTAGGTTTTGAAGCTGGTCCCCATTATTTTGGCCACTGTTTGGAAGGGAGAACATGACTTGTAGCAGGTGAATACAAGGAGTCCTGCTTGATAAAGACACACATTAATATTTTGAATTCTGGAGCATATAAAATATCCTGCTAAGCCTTCTCATGAAAGTACGATAAAATTTCTATTTAGGGAAAAGCACCGATACAGATCCCAAGGGAAAAAGCAATTAATGGAGAAAGAAACTAAACAGCTGGCCTCACAGCCACACCAAGGAGGTCAACGTCTTCTGAAGCAGCATGCAAAACACTGCATTCACAGACAGTCCCACCGTGTTCAAAGGGTTTATTCGAAGTGCTGCAAGTTAATCAGAGGAAAGTTGAAGGGCTGTCAGATAATGCTAAGCTTCATTAAATATGGGCTCCCTGGCAAAACCTAGGAGAGAGACATGATACATTTGTTTTAATTGTTTCATGCTTTTACTGTGTGTTGGCCGCCTTAAATTCAACTGCCTACACAGATACAAATAATCAGGCATAAGGCAGAAGACAGTAGGGGAGTCTAACTCTCTTGGCAGGGGTTACACTAAGCCAAGAAAGTCATTAGTGAATGTATTTTTGTTCACATCAGACAGACAGACAATGTAACAACGAAGTACCCCCAGTACCCACTAGGTCTTTCATAGACTTAAGAAATGAGACATATGAAATTTGACAAGCAGAGTTAAACAGAATGATTTTTTCCTCCAATTTGAATAAAATTAACTGATCTTACTTTCTTTAGGCTTATGGGAACTTTTTTTTTTTCCTCTCTCTGTACAAACCATTCTCTGCTGTGTGAATAAAACTTTGGGACTTCAGAGAATCGAACAGGATTTGGATGAAATTTGTAGTATGTGGGCAAATGTGGATGCCAGCTGAAGACTAAAGTGGGTCGCAGAAGGATAACAGTGCATGAACTCAGAACAGTCACAGGATCAGAAAAAAGTCATTCAGTGCAGTGTTTTTTAGGACTCTCAGGTCCATAAATCCATTCCCACGGCTATTTCTACGGCATACAGATATGGTAATTAGGAAGAGCGAATCATTTCTAAGCAAGCTGCAGTACACTACAAAGAGGCTTACTGAAAAGCATTTAGGGGTCTGCAGATCAAAAAAGGTTGCAAACCACACGTTTAGTCCAGGCTAACAAGTGAAGTGAGAGTGCATGAGTATCTGGGTTCCTTTACACATTCGTGGCTGCAATTCTGAGCTGACTGACCACATATACACATCGTACTCGGCCCTGATGGAGAAATATCCCCTTAGTAACATGCTCCTCTGATTTGCAAAGTATCCTTTGTGGGGTATCACGCATTGTTTTTAGAAAGAGAATAATTTTTAAATCTGCAGAAGAACTATGGTCATTTATCAGTACAACCATATTGAGCATTTGCTCAATGACTCCTGCATGAAAAATCTTGACTTGGTTTCACTAAATTGTCCTTTCCAGAGAGATTTGAAATACAGGGGGGAAAAAAGTCAAATGACAGGGAATCTGCCACATCTCTAGCTGAGTTGTTGCAATGCCTCACTGATGATTAATTGCACTTCGATTTCAAGTTGAATTCGCCTAGCTTCTGCTTTCAGAAGAATGTGTTTTCCCAAGGCCCTCTCCCCCCACCCTTTCCAGAAACTGTCAATTACTTATTTTAATAATCAGTGCAAAGTACTTATTCAAGATGCTGGGATTTGGAGGGGGCGAGGAGCAATCAATACTGTCTGCTTTGGGAGGAAAGTGATTTCTGACCTCAGGGATGGTGCAGCAAATTGCAGCCTCAGCTCTGAAACCTTCCCAGGTAAACTATACGATAGAAAAGTTGCAAGTTGCAGCTTTGATTTTTTTTCCTACTTACAGCTCTGCCCAGCCTTGCTTTTATCAATAAGCATCATTAAGGACTGTATGCAAATCCTGTCATTCAGTCAGCATGAGAAAACCTTCTTTGACAGATATTTAGATACAGGAGAACAAGGAAAACAACCTCCCCTTTCTGACGATTTCTGTGGAGTTTGTCTAAAACATATAGCATTTGCTTACAAACCTCTGGTGATTGCCATCTGATTTTCCTGCCAGGTACGGCTCTGTTACTCTTTCCAGTTTTACATGCAGGAAACACCAAGCCTACTGCTTTGAATCAGGTGTCTCGGAGAGAGTTCATCCCTGATAAGCAGCACATACCTGAAGCAGCCTCCTGTATCCCTGTCCCTGTGGGGACATAGAGAGAATCCACACAGCCCAGAGCATCCCAAGCGGGGCTTGCTGTCCCCACCAGTGTGACCCAGCACGGGGGGCCAGCCTGTGGCACTGCTGCTCTCCCCAGGCTGTGCCGGGGCTCTGGCAGCCAGGTCCCTTCCAGAGCATTGCTAAGAGGCAGTGCAGACAAAGCCACTGAGTTTTATATACAAAGTGGTTACTCTTTGGTCTCTGTTGGGAAAGTTCACTGCCTACACGACCTTAGGGTGACAGGCTTACTCAGACTCCTCTTCCCCTCCTTTCCCAGGGAAATAGCAAGAGGAGAGGAAGGACATGGTCTTCTGGATGTCTGACTCATTCACCCTCCAGGTTAAACAGGCAGGAAAGTAGGGAAGCTTCTGGAAAGAGATTATCATGAAGAAGATTGGATTGTATTGCATATGTACAAAGTTAAGTTGACAAAATTACACCAATGCTTTTGATCTGAGTGATACGTTTTGTAATTCACCACTAATTCAATGGCTAGTGTCCATCCACAGGACAGTGTTTAATCAAGGTTACATTACCCTGTGGAACTGGGGGTCAGGGAAGAAGGAGGTTTTTTTCCAAGGAAAGCCAAAGGTCTCTTCATATCCCTAGTCGAGGATCCTTGCATCCACAGTAGCAGGGCTATGGCAGAGTACACATTTCAGCGGACACAGGGACATGCACACTGCTGCCAGCCAAGGAGCCATCCCCTCCCCACTTGTGCAGTGACTGGGGCAGTTCTGACCATGGACATCTTCCCTACCAGTAACGGGGTGGGTGGCTTAGGCCCCGCGGCTCACGGTGGCGTGGAAACACTGCGCACAGAGAGCGCCCGGGATTGGGCTCTCTGCAGGAAGTTTTTCATGCCAGCATTAAAAAGCAAAATGGGACTTTGGAGGGCAAGTCTGACCAGCTCTGCTGTGCAGCTCCTAGCAGGGACCTGTGTTTTTTAAGTTACATCAAGGACTGACCTGCAGTCCAGCTAGAAAAGTTACCCCTACTTCTTGATCTGGGGATGGTATTTTTCACTCTGAACAACTGTGAGCTTCTCATTTACCTTGTTACATTGTCATCATTATCAATGACAACCTGTCCTTCAATAATCCCCAGTGAAAGTCCTTGTATAGCTGCTTGCCTTATTAAGTGGATGAATCCATGTGTGAATTAATTCAGCTGCATATTAGTCAGAAAAACTTGGCAGGGAATACCACACCTGGAGTTGTCTGAACCTTTTTCTTTTTTTTGGTCTGTTTCGTCATGCCCTTCTCTTCCCCATCACCTTTGCGCATTAGGTGGAACTAGATATATGTTGTGTAATTCTTGCTTAAAGAATAAAATGTGGGTTTTTTCAGTTTACTAAGTGATGAGTGCCTTGTGGCACACGGTGTGACACACCAGGTAAGATGCCATCAGCCTGGAAGATGCACAAAATCCCCTTTTCCAGTTCAGGGGAGTTATCCTTTAAACATGGAACAAACATGGTTTTCCAGAAATTTCAGGCAGATGGGGGCTGGGGTGGCTGTTTGCACCAAATAATTCTTGGGAATCTAGGATAATAACTTCTTCTGTGTGTAGTCTTTTTTTCTTGGGGGTTACATTGTTTATTCAGTCTGTGGTGTCCCTCATGCTTATTAGCTAGTGAAGATCTCGAATAAAAGTTTTCTTGTAGACCTCTGTGTGTGCACAGAGAAGAGGTTTAAAGGTATTATATTGTAAAAAAAGAAGAATAACATAGATAATTTGTTATGAAGATGAGGCTAACAAGACAAGAATATTCTACTTATATACTGGAAAACAGAAAAAAAGGACAATACCTTGTAAAGGACCTTGTAACTGTGCCCTGTGTGTCCCTTTTCACGCTCAGCCTGAGTTGCCTGCATCTGCCAGATTGGGGATAGCCAGTGAAATCCCCATCGAGGGCTGCTGTGCAGGCACACATGTCCTTTCTCTGCTGTGTACGTCCTCTTCCAGCATGTGCTGGTGCCTGTCTTGGTGCTGGCGAGTGCACTGCCAGCACTGGGCAGAGGATGGAAATAAGACTCAGAAAGATTTTGGCAAGGGTTATCTCCAGGGTAAGAGCATTCTTGTGTTCAATATGAGAAGAAGTTACTCCTGGGCTTTTTGTTTAAAAGGATTGGATGTCTCTACATAGACAGCAGGTAACTTTATCCATGGAAAATTTAGCAGACGCCACCATATAGCGCCTTCTCTCCCTTTCCCCTCTGAAACCATCCATTTCGTAGTCTGTCATGATGGTTCCTTTGGCTACAGGCACACAAAGTCATAGAAAGTCTTCAGAAATACCTGGCAATACACACTGAATTTGAAACCAAGTTTTCTATTTTTGTGTAGTCATTTTAAAGATGGAATTTTTTTTTTTTTTTTTGAACCACCATACAAAGGATAACCTTTCTGGTTTTTTTCCCTTATCTTTGTGTGATTCAGAAAATTCCTTTTCTACCTTTTCCTCATCTATTTAAACTATCCCAGCAGGCTAATGCTTTGTAAACCTGTGCTCATTAGAGATTATGTTTTTTTAGATAACCTTCAATCAAGTTGCATCCAAGGTCATGGGTGCACACAGCTTATGTCTCCATCTCAGTTCCCATCTTGTGAAAAATGCCAAAAATGAAAAACATGAGAAAATGAGGATACCTCAGAGCAGCATGCTCTGCTACCCAACATTTTAGATGCCTGACCACCAGAATGGGGTCTACTACTCCATAAAGCAGAAGAGTGGAAAAATGAGGGGTTTCAGAGCAGGATATTCAGGAACTAGTATGTTGAACAATGAGACATTTAATATCACCACTCAGAAATACAGAGAACAGAAATAGGTCTTAAATCCCAACCCACTGTGGGATGTAGGCACCTACCTCTTGGCCACAAGACCCTGCCTGGCAGTTTCACATTGAACCCACCCCACCCCTTCTCCTCCCCAGGTACATGCTTAGCCAAGATTTGCCATAAGAACTCAGTTGGATCATCAAGGCTTAATCTTTTTCTCCAAGGCAATAAGACTAAGCGTATTCAGGTTGTTGGTTTAAGGGTATTCAGGTTATTCAGGGTATTGGGCTTTTTTGGTTTGGTTTGGTTGTTGGTTTTGGTTTTTTTTCTTCCCTCCAACCAGAGTGTCCTAATCATAAAGCTATGAGCTATTTTGCCATCTGAGATGTGCTTTGGATGGGAGGGGAGATAGATGTGCCTACTGAAACTCTTCCATGTTCGGCAAACCTGAGCAGGCATATGACCTAGTAGCTAGACAGCCGGTTTTGGAGGGGGAGGACGTAGGCTGAGTCAGGAGAACGTAGGTCCTGCACGCAGGGGTGACTGTTTGACTGTCACTGTGCTGCGCTGTGATGATCCTGAGCTGACATGGCATAAGGATATCTGGCAGATTCAGCCCCTCCACCAGCACAGAGAGAGAAGTATCTAGCTCATGAGAGCCAGATGGATGCAAGAGTGGGCCAAGAGAGTGGGATCTGGGCTTTCAAGGCTTGGAAACATTATTTCTACTTGGAATACTTGAATCTAGCTTGGATTCATACAGATGCTGCACTAAATATGTATATGCGCTTCCAGGCTTTCAGCACCAGATGAGACGTGTTTTAATGGATCACAACTTTGGACTTAGGCAAGATTTAAGTACTAAAAGCCTTTGTGGCTCTATTCCCAAGTCATCTTGAGTAATTAACTGCCTATTATCTGGGGAAAATGAAGAGCAGCAGAAGATATATGTAGAAGGTCAGCAGTTTCCCATTAATCACTCTCAGTATGGCTTGTAAGTGTAAGAAAAGCTAAGCACCATCCCCTATCTTCATTTCCCTGAATGCTAATCTCATCTGCAGACTTTCTTGGTCCGTACTGCACTTCCAAAGTTTTGCTAGGACCACATCCCAGGGGAAGTCCCCTGCATTTTTAAATATAGATCTCTTATTGCCAAGTGCTTCCAGTATACTCATTGTCCACAATAGACATATGGGACATCATCTAAGATAGACACATGGAGCTTCATACATTAGCCATCTGGAGAAGAACACCAATACTAAACAAAAGAAATGTTTTTTCAACACAAGAGAAAAAGAGAAAAAAAAGAGAAAAAGAGAAAAAAGAGCCACAAGAAAAGTGTGCTCCCCTCTGAGACAACCTTTACACAGAACAGAACGTCTTTGCCCTGGTGCAGCTGGATTGGCTTCAACCATGTTGCACAATTCACACTCGTGTAAAAAGAAAAAAAGGGAGATGAAGCCCAACATTTGTTCAAATTAATCTTTTACTCTTTCCTGTTGGAAATATTCATTTGGCATCAAAAAAACCCCAAATCATGATGAGAATTTTGAAAAGTTTATTTCTAATGCTTACAGCTACTGGCCTTCCTTGTCCATTATATCCTGAGACCTTAACTTTAATCCAAAGATGCTGTAACATTTCAGAAATTAATCAGCCAAGGCACTTCCAGGTTGAGTTTTTATCAGTGGGTAAGCCAGGATGTCCTTTCAAAATTATTTTAACCAAGGTACCCTAGACTGAACGTTAATATAAATACTCCTGTGCAAGTATGACCATTATTTTAGAAGAGTCTTAAGTAAATGTGATGAAATGCCTTTCCAACTCCTTCCGCAGGCCTTAAGTAAGTAAACTCTTCTACATTGTGAATGCAGGGAAGTGAGGGATGGGGAGGGCAACAAATAAAAATAAATTTCCTAATTAAAACATAAGTAGGAAGTTTGCATTGTTTCAAGTTATTTTAAAGGACTGCTCTGTATTAAAACACTGGAAGGCATATCAAGTAGAGAAATCATGCAGCCCCAGTTGATTAGAAAGTGTTTTGATGCAGTAAAAATTCATTAGATACTAAAGAACATACAGTTTTTATAGGCTTCTGGCTTAAGATGGAAGAAAATACCAGTCATTGAGTCTGTTATTTAAGTGATCATAACACTCATCTCATTCTAATTTATAGTGTGATATTTCTTCAGATATGATAATGGCTTGCAGATATGTTAACACCATTGCTTTTAGATGACTGCATCAAACTGCCATTAACTACATTAAGATGTTATTTTTGTTAAAAGGAGTTTTTGTAAAGGCTTTGTAAGTTTCATGAAAGCTAAAATACCTCAGGAATTATCAAGAGCTCTCTTGGAAACAGCTGAATTCACAGCTGGAAGAAAAAGCTGTAAATGAGTCTAGTTTTACCTCCTATGCATCTGTGATAAACATCAACGCTTGAGTAGAGCACGTTTGCTCTGTTCATCACTGCTGAAGTCCAGGGCGTTGATGAGTGCCCTGGAATGGCAACTGAAGTTGTTCTACATGGGAGAACACTAGATCTACATGGGAGATCCACTGAAGCCTTGAATTTGGCTCTGCACTCACATAAACAAACTTTAGTGCGCTGTCTGTCTTTCCCCTGGAAAACTGAATATGGCAGAACACTGCTGCTCTCATTCCTTGATACTGCCAGAGAAGGCTCTCTGCCATCCAAAATTGGAATAATAACTAAAAAAAAAATCAGCTTCATCAAGAAAAATGTATTTTCATTAGATAAAAGAATGTTTTGTAGTAGTTTCAAATCAGTTTAAGTTTAAAGTTAAAATTTTTGCTATAATTAATCTGTAGCAACTTTGAAAGGAAAAAAACATTTAAAAACCAAACTGAGGCTCTTATTTTGATAGCTTCAATTCTCCCTTTTCGTTGTTTTCCTATGAAACTAGAAGTCGGCAAAAATTGCCACTTTCCTAAGAAACTTTAGTTTCCAGAAGTCACAGTGGAAGGTTTGAGAAAGTTTTTCTTGAAACCTCTTAGTCTTCCCCATAGATTGTGCTGCAATGCTGGTGTCAGGACATATGTGCAATCAGAATTGTAAGCTGTCTCCTCAAAATCCGCTGCAACCGAAGAGCAAAGAGAGATTTGTTTCCCCTGATGTCCCTAGTCATAGAATCATAGAATCTATGACTAGTCCCTGAACTGATCACTGCAGTTTGGTGAGGGAAAGCACATAGTGAAAACTCCTGCAGTTTTATGGGTACAGATATTCCCTTTCCCAGGAACACTGAACCTAAATCCCTCTAAATCATTTTGAAACCCTTATTCTTAATCTCAATAAGACTTTTATTACTAGGTCTACATACTCCAGCAAAGTAAGTGGGTAAGAGCTTGTTTACAGTTGCATGTTGATTACTTCATTACAATCGTGAAATAAAACAGAAGAATATATGCAACTTTGCTCTTTCGGTTACTTGGGATTCTCTCATTTATCATATTCAATGGTCTGGAGGAAGGTACATGCCCCTGCTGAGAACCAGTTTAATCAGACACCCTTTTAATTTTTATCCTTTTTGGGAAATGACTTTGTTCAGACAATGACACTACCAGGGGTCGCAGGTTGATCAGAAGTCCATCCTGTGCTGATGATTTTCAAGGGTTACTGAGTCAATGGTGGGCCTTTGTGACCCAGTTCTTGGTGTTTTTTCTGTCAGGTAATTTCACTCTGGGAAGCAGCTGAAAATTATTCTTATATTGTTGTTATATTGTATCCCATCGACAAATCAGCACAGACAATAGGAGGAATCAAGTTCTGCCTTCTTGGTACTTATGGCTAATATCTGGTGTGCTGACAATCAGGTCAATAAATTGATGTGATGGGCAGATTGTGACCCACTCTCTTAAGAGAGTTCTTCATTCTTAATTAAAAGCCAGGGCTGCTATAAATACTTGCCGAAGTGGTAAGTGTGTACCTGTGTGCATGAGTACATGTGCATGTATGCATGGGTGGCATCCTCACCTTAGCTAAAGCTTATTTTGCAGCTGTCACAAATGTTGTCTTACAACCGCACAAGAAGAAAGTGGGAAAGATTTGAGCTATTGTACAATGAAGGGGTGTGATAATTTAATGACCTGGGATTCACGTGAAGTGTTATACTGCTAATACTGGAAAAATAAGCATGCTTATATTTTATAATCACTGCACACTGTTGTTGGAGAATAAATGAGTTTCCTACCCCTCAAGCTGCCTCTCTGCCTTCTAGTATAAAATGTCTTGTTCTCAATATACTCCATTCCTCTTATTACTGTCAACTAACATGAGGCCCCTCTGGCTTTCCCTGGACTGCTTTCCTAATGGAGTTTTAAAAATTAGTTTATAGCTTTCTGTTCTAATTTTTCTTCACTTCTCTGGTTGTACTTGTTTTAATTCAGCTCTGAGCAGTTTTAGAGCTTGTGTGTTAAAGTAGAAAGTATAACCTTAGAAAGGAATTTTTTAAACTACTTGTTTGTATTCCCATTTAAGATATGAAATAAACTTAGAATAATAACACATAATAACTGTTCCAAATAGTGATTAAGGTTCATTGGAAGGTATAAAAAGTCATCAATAAATATGTTCATAACCAGATCAACCCTGTCAACCCCACCTGGAAGAACACACATGAAAGATCTTTATAACTCATGAACGCATGGCAGGATTGCAAATTTGTTTTCCATATTACTGGTATCTTGCTTGGATTTTAAAGACTTTTATGTGTGTAGGAAACAATTGGAGATTAAATGATTAGTAATTGCAGCTGGTGCTAGAAAGGAAATTATTTTGCCACTCACAACACTTCAAGGATTTTGGAGCATATTTGTTCTGTGCTGACCCCCAAATACTTGTGATGAATTGGCTCACACCACAGAGATTAGGCTTTTATGTCAGGAAAAAAAAATTTGCAATGTAATCATGCAATTCAAAGAGTCAATGAAGAACAGTGCAACACTGGTCTGATTTGGCAAATTCAGATGTTACAGTGATATGCAGAAAATGTTCAAAAATAATGAGGTGTCTAAAGAATGGAAATGAAAAAAATTCTAAAAGGAGAAAAGTAGATATATAAAAATAGGATATCCAACACTTTGAAGAAATGAAAAAGAAGAAAATATATAGATTGTTTTTATAAATGATCTGGATGCAGGAATCGAATGTACATTAAGTAAGTTTGCCGATGATACTAAACTAGGAGGAGCTGAGGACTCCCTCGAGGGTAGAGAGAGGCCTTACAGAGAGATCTGGATAGACTAGAGAGCTGGGCAATCACCAGCTGTATCAAATTTAACAAGAACAAGTGTCAGATCCTGCACCTGGGACAGGGTAATCCTGGTTATACATACAAATTGGAGGTCAATAGGATGGAGAGCAACCCTGTGGAAAGGGATCTGGGGGTTTGGGTTGATGGCAAGTTGAACATGAGTCAACAGTGTGCCCTGGCAGCCAGAAGGGCCAACTGTGTCCTGGGGTGCACCAAGCACAACATAGCTAGCCAGTCGAGGGAGGCGATTATCCCACTCTACACTGCACTGGTGCAGCCCCACCTTGAGTACTGTGTGCAGTTTTGGGCACCTGAATATAAGAAGGACATCAAACTATTAGAGTGTGTCCAGACGAGGGTGGCTAAGATGGTGAAAGGCCTCGAGGGCAAGACTTATGAGGAGTGGCTGATGTCACTTTGCTTGTTCAGCTTGGAAGAGAGAAGGCTGAGGGGTGCCTTCATCACAGTCTACACCTTCCTCAAGGGGGGCAATGGAGGGGGAGGTGCTGATCTCCTCTCTCCGGCGACCAGTGACGGACACAAGAACATGGAATGAAGCTGCGTCAGGGGAAGGTCAGACTGGACATTAAAAGGTTCTTCTTCACTGAGAGGGTGGTCAGTCACTGGAACAGGTTCCCCAGGGAAGTGGTCACGGCACCAAGCCTGGCAGAGTTCAAGGAGCGTCTGGACAATGCTCTTAGTCATACGGTTTAATTTTAGGTAGTCCTGCGAGGAGCAGGGAGTTGGATTTGATGATCCTTCTGGGTCCCTTCCAACCCGAGATATTCTATGATTCTATGATTCTATATATTTGGGCAGAAATCTTATGCCTCTTACTTAAGTTCACCAACTAATACGTGTGATGGTATCTGCAGATGAGAACGTCTGCATGAAAACAGGTTCAAGGACAGAGGAATGAAAATGGGTTGTGGTTGTCTCTTTCATTATCTCAATCGACAGTGAGAAACATTTTTACAAGGTAATTGGATATGATCAAGCCATTTCATCTTAGTCTAAAAAGGTAAAAAACATTCTTATTGACTATTTGGCATTCAGAACATTTCTTTTAACCTATTACCCATAAACAACCCTGGCTCATCATTGTCTCATGCCTCTGTAATATATTCATCCTGTAATCACCACTTAGTGTAAGTATAGCTAGGCTGATGTATGCTTCCTCTAGAAGTTAAAGGAAAACTGTTAAACTACTCATACTCTTATTTATTGACTAATGGTTCTCATACTCCATTTCCTGCATTATCTCATATTAAATATTATCTCTTGGTCTACTGAAGGAGAAAGGCTACATTTGTTTCCCCTGAGCTTGAGAAGAATGAATCAACAGCTGTAAATTAGGGTATTCACAGTAAAGACTTTGGTCTAAGTCTCCTGCATCTCAGCAACACACTGCTCAATGGACTGTAGACTCTGGCCCAGAGAGCACTTATATATATGTATATATGAGATGTCTGTCCATGGTTTTCAGGGGGAGGGGGAGTCTGGGGAGGCAGTAAGAGGGCAGAGAGGGACTAATCACCGTAGGTCTCTTGGTGTCCCCATGATACTCCCATGTCTGAAGGTCATTTTTGTTGGGCACACTTTGTTGGGCACACTTTGTTGGCCAACAGAAGCCAACAAAGGGAAACTTTGCCTGTACCTGAGGGATCAGCCATGTTTGTAGAATCAGATTCAGAAATCAGCAACAGATTCACACGCTTGGACAGGAGAGACCTTGTTGCTAGAGGACGTGTTTGTTACATGACAGGTTCTTCCAGCTTCCATGTCCATGCTGCATCACTAACAGTGTCCCCTCCAGTGTAGGAAGCACAAAGAGTGCTCCCAGACTCCTGACCTAATACTCGGTTTGTCCAGTCAGTGGTGCTGCCAAGGCTGGCAATGTGTTGTTATGGCCAGGGCACACTGTCAAAGCAAATCCAAAATGCTTTTATTGGGTTATGAAAATGTTAGTTGACAGTAGGAGATATGAATATGGTGCATAGCACAGCACAATGCGTACAGGCAGAGCTTTTCATGGGTGAAGGAGCTCATTTGTATTATGACCTTTGGCTGAATGATTCAGGAGATGGAATTCAGTGATGGGTGAATGAGGCATAGGAAGGGATTGCCATGCCCTGCATTACCACTCTTGATGGTGCAATTCAATAGTTACCCAGATGATGGACAGGTTTTAGAAGGAAAAGAGGAATGTGTGGTAGCCTGGAACTAGCCAAGGGCTAGCCTTGCTGCAGTAAAAAGAGAGGAGCAAACTCTGAGCTTTGAGAAGAGGGATGGAAACCTTTGAATCTACATGTAACAGGTTTCTACTTCTTCAATTAAAATGACCCAAGATAGAAGCAAGAGTTTTAATTATCTTTTAACCTGTGTTAAGGAACTACAGCTGTTACAAATAAAAACTATTGCTTATGATTCAATTCAATTCAGGGCCTGTGGGATTCTTTACCTTTCAGACAAAGTTCAGTTCAGACAAAAGAAACAGAAGGTTTCTCCACCAAAGAGAACTAGTGGTGAGGGCTCTTGCCCACAGCATTTCCATGTATCAGCACATAGGTCTCCTGTCTGATCATGAAACTACTGAGTGGGAGTGGGACTCTCCCCTTCTCCTATAGATCTCAACAAGCTTCTCAATGAAAGGTTATTTTCATTTTCTAGCTTTTTTATAAAAAGGTTAACTTATTTGCAAAACCAAAATGTTTTCTGACAAGAAGCCATTCTGGCAAAATGCCTCACCAAGTTTGCATACCACACACTTTCAGTTTTAAACATAAGCTTTTTTGGAAGCATACACTTTAAGAAAAGCAATCCAGCTTCCTTTTATTGATCCATATCAACTAGTAGTAGGATTTCTCAAACACTTTACTGGAAAAGATTCAGTCATGCATATTTCCATCTCCTAGCTTCATGTTTCAGTATATTGAGCCTTTTAATCCCCTTCCCTCATTCAATGTCCGCACCAATTATGTCACCTGATTCTGCATCTTTATTGAGTTTTACATCACTCAGTCATAAATCACTGGTTATTGTTGCACTATTTGGATCTCTGCCCAGGTCCTTCTTGGACCATGGGCATCGTTTAGCCTGAAGGTACACATGCACCTAGACGAACTCCCTCTAGACGTCCACCAGTGTATCCTAAAGACAGGCACACTGGCAGTGAGAGAAGGAGGAAGAAGTGATGCAAAATGGAAGAGCTGTGTTTGCATTTTGCAGCTGAAGTTAGCTGTAAATTGTATTGAAAACTTTCATGGAGAACTCAATCTAGTCTGAAGGTTTTTATCACCACAATTCCAAACAATTTGTTCCATTGACTGCATTAAAAGGGCAAAAGGGATTATAACTGGTATCATTTCAGGGGTTACTGGAGCACTGCACTTCTGTTATCTGCTCCTTGCAGGGTAAGAGGCTGGAGGGAACTTTTTTCCCCACACGTCAGTACTCAGCAGCACCAACCCTCCACCCCAGTCCTTTGTAGACTGGCAGCAAATGGCCTCCAGCTCATACCAGGAGAGCATCTTTATTTTTATTCACTGCCCACAGGGAGACAATGCATTCCACCTTCATTAGTTTCACACTGATTCTTCTTGCCTCCTCTCTCACCCTCCTCTCAATAACACGGGAACAATGGTAAAGAAAAAGCCAAGATTTATTTGCCAAAAATGAAGGGCAAACTGTTTTTGGGGAAAAAAAGATTGCATATGAAGCTGCTTTTGTGCAAGTTTGGGAATCTTGTCTCAGTGCAAGGTACTTCACTATCTCTTACCCATGGTTTCTTCGGTACATACTAGCTGTGAAAGTTGTGAGTGCGGGTTTGTAAAATCTCTCCAGCCTTCCAGGTGGCAGCCCAAGCCCTGAGTGCCTTCCCTTTACTCTTTCCCCACCTCATAGACCTCTGAGTTTTGTTTAACTCTCTAAAGCTCAGTGCCTAGGATAGTTACTTAATGGAGGAGGAGGATTGGAAGGAATACCTCCAGCACTCTGAAGGGGTCAAGGGGTCAAAAGTTGCTCTCTTGGACATGCCTATAAATCCCTGCCTTCTGCCTTCCTCACTCCTCAACACTTACTGAGTCCTTTGTCCCAAAGTTAAAGGGAAGCAATATAGAGAAAGTGTAAGCTGAATAGCAGAAGGTACATTTTTGTCAAAGGTGTGAACTGCAAAACCTGAAAGTCCTGAACATTTTACCCCTTCATTGCACCAGACTTTTTTTTTTTTTTCATCTTAGAGGCAGACAGGCAAGTAGAGGTTGTACATTTTAAATCCACTCCAATGTATTTTCCCATCTTTCCCCATTCCAAAGAAAAGGAGAGTTGGTTTTGTTGGGTTTTTTTCTGTTGTTAAGCAGAGTTCACCTAAGAAAGTTTTTCTTTCAAAAGTTCATGCAAATTTAGTTCAATTTCAGTAAATCCCTATGCAAATATTCTTCTTTCAGGATGGAAGTCATCCGATGGACTTAGTTAAGTCACTTTCAAAATGTATTATACTAAACTAAATTAATTCTACTTCAGGTCTGTCAGTACCGTAGGCAATACAGTGGTACATCAGGGTATCCAAGCTTACTTGGGGGCTGGAAGATGTGTAATCATATCAATATGGAGCTCTGTCCCAGATGATTAGCTTCACTGAGAAACAGCATCCATTAGTACAGGTCAACTGCTGTAGGAGTGCAGCAATATTGTTTCTAGTTTGTGAGCCTATCTGAGGCACGCTGTGTGGCATCACTTTGGGCAGAGGGACATGTACCCCCTTAGTTCTGAGAAAGAGTGTCAACTGGTGTTTAACGAAGTTTAGCTCTGCAGTCTTTAAGCTCTGAAGATTTGCTGCTTTGCAGCAATTGTTTCATTTCCATAGTGGGGAATGAGGGCATCACCCCAGTATGAGAATGGCTGATTACACTCAGCCAGTTTAAATTCCAATTTAATTTTACACTCACTGCTAATTTGGATCAGCTTTCCCAAGTGTTCCTCAAGCCCACTGTGAAAAAAATGAGTTTTGTGTTCAAAGGAAGCAACTCTGCTTTACACAAAGTAGCTGATACCTCCATCATATTGATCTTCGTATGGAGTATGAATGAATCACAGGAAGGAACGAATAAAACAGCTCTGTGGGGGCAGGGTACAAGACTGCCCTACAGTGTACCTACCTGATGAAAAATTAATAAGAACTAACCCTTTGTTCCCACTTTACTTGAATAGGTTTGGAATACGGCAGTAACAAAACCTTTCAGTCAGGCACCGCAAGCATGTGAACATGGTTAGCCTGCCTGACATCTCTAGCTGGAGCTAGTTAAAAGGCAGACCTGTTGTTGACACTTTGTTCTGGACTGGAAAACATTTTTTTTTTTTTTTAGAAATGTTCTGTTAGAAGGATATAGAAGTTAAGTCTGAGAACATGTTTACTTTTGAAACAGACTTGATCCTAGAACAGCAAAGCTGAAGTGCCTGGCTACATAGCAAGGAAACCAGAAGGCTGATGACACTGGGAACCTCTGTGCTTCCAGACTACCTGCTGGTCCGTGGGGACCTACATCCTACCTCCTGCCAAATATCTCCCCAGGTGCCAGCTCAATAGGACACAGCCTGGGTGACCCAGGACAGACCGTACAGAAGCCTAGACAATTCAGAAACCCTGCAGGGGAGCTGGCAGGAAGGCAGGACACGTCTGTCTCCTAGTCTTATGTGAGTTTTTGTACATGATGTAACTTCACACTATGAAGTTCTGGAAAGCCTCCAGCACGGCTCCCCCAGAGTGGGAGGATGGTGATGCCATGGTGACCCCTTCTGAGCTCCCTGATAGCATCTCTGGGAGCAAGAAGTGCTGTCTGATGCCTGCACTTGCTTTGCTTTCTGCCTGTCCCAGTGCTATGAGATGCAGCAGAATGGGGCTGATGCTGTGCTGAGGGGAAATCTTCTGGTCCTCCTCCTTGTCAGTGCCTATCTACCTGTAGCTTGAAGCTAGCTGAGTGAGGGCTGAGGGACCTCCTCTTTGCCCTGGCCATTTTCCTTGTTTAGATGGAGGATAAATCTTGCTCTGGTTCACTGCACCAACTGAGGGAAAACCATAGATTTGTAAACCCAGGCCCCCCCAGAGATCAAGATTCTCCCTCTCCCTCAAAAAACTGTTACATATTTTAAAGAATAAATCAGTCAGACTTTTTATTTTTCTCCTGCTTTTCTCAGTTCAAAAATTATCAACTCAGCCTCATAATTCAACAGCAATAAATGCATAAAACCTCCAACATCCTCCAAGGAGTCTGTGACCTACACAGGGTAAAATGTTATTTTCTGTTTCCCTTTGCCTAGTCTCCTGTGAAATGGATAGGCTTCATAAAAGGGCCACGAACTGCACTTTTTTTATTAGTCATGTGCTACTTAAGTTTTCACATAGTGTCCTTGCTCTTTCTTCTTCTCAGTTGCTCTGACTTTCTATCCCAGATTATGCTAGGTTATTTTTCTCTTTCCTCTAATAGTCTTTGTATTTTTAATCTTCTTCATGTGATACATTTGCTTGTATCCTCAGATTCCCCACCTCCTTACCTCCTTATTCTTTGTGTCCTCTATCACATATGTACAACTTCCTCGCCTCTCTTTTCCTCCACGTTTCTTGGTGTTTGCTCTAACATCACCCCTTGAGTGGTCCCATGGTCTTTGTTGTTCTATCACAGGATCCTCCACCACAACAACCCCTGGAGACACACACCTACTGCTCTCCTACTGTGCAGCACCCCCAAGTGATGCTGTGGACAGCTCCTGACCCCAGCTGAGTCCATACAGGTACTCTTTCCCAAGCCATCAGCACTCAAAAAGCAAACAAATGCAGAGTATTTCTTCAGATGCTCTGATTAGTACCTTCAGTCAAGGGCTTACTCTTCACCACCTGGTGTACTTGGTAACCAGTAACACCAGTATGAAAGAAGTTATAAACTGCAGGGAGAATTGTGTGAAAAACCTCAGTGTGAGATGGTATAGAAGGGAAGATGACATTTATTTATAAGATCCCTAATCAGGTTGACTTTATGCATCTGCACTCCTTCTCCTGCAGAATTCATTCACTTACGCTCCCACACCTCCATCCTCACGACCACCAAGACATGTGCGCGCAAGTGGACTGCACTCAGAGGGCAGGACTCTGGCTGTCAGGTCCTCATGAGTCTGTCTCTGGGGTTCCTCTTGACTGGTGACAGCAAATGACAGTTTGGACAGACCTCTTATACCCCTTAGGAACCATCAGCTCTTATGGAGCGGTCCCTACCCCAAGCATGGTGCTGGCTTCAGGACTGTAAATCTTAGGCAGGGTTGCTGCCCATTCTCTGTTTTTCCTTGTTTGGAAAATACGTCTGTCTTCCTGCCAGGCCAACGGGAAAAGGCATATGTGGTATGTTATATGCGATCTGTTGCCATGTCGGTGCCACCCTCCTGTTGTTAGGATGCAGGGTCTGCTGGAGAGTCAGCTGGGCTGGGTCTTCTCATCATGCAAATCTTCTGGGCTTGGTATAACAACACGTGCCCCCATTTTACTACTGGAAATGGTGTTCTGGGAGTGGTATGCCAAGCATGGTGTCCTTCGTTATCATTACAGACCTTTTTAAAAATCCTTGTTCTGCTGCTTCTTCCACTGCTTAAACACAAAGCTTTTCACTCATACTGCATTCACACCAATCTTAATATTTTGTTACAAACCTCTACAAAGCCACCAATAAAGCTGACTAATAGCTCAACAGAGCAATATATTTTAGAGATAAATTAAGAGAGAGGTGCCACAGTATAAAACACCATAGGACAAATCTTTATAGGTATTTAGGAACCTAACTCTGATGCGTTTCATCAGTATTAGTTAGCTTGCTTACTTTATTATTTCACCCAGTCAAGTCACTTGCCTCATTCTCACAAGAATAAAAAGGTGGGAGCATGTGCACGTAACAGTACTGCAAGAGTCTTAGACTGAGAAGCCCAAATAGTTTTTCTAGGAACTGAACACTGACTGTAAGGTGTTGGACTGGACAGTAAATGCTATTGACTTCCCGGTATAGTTCAGGAAGGAATTGAAATACTGTCCTGTTGAAACTTAGCATCTTGCCAGCTGGTTTGACAGGAAGAGGATGTACTCCTAACTACTCAGATTTTTGGAGGCTGCTTTCAGTATTGAAAATGCAAAGACATTTTACATCTGTTCTGGCAAATTTTAATCAGACTGTACTCGAAATGTATATCAAATATATTCTGGTGTTACTGGTTGCCAAAAATATGCTTATATTTTTATTATTAGCCATTGCCATGTATTAAAAAAGACTATTATTTAACACTATTTTATCTACACCAGTTTTATATCTTCCAAGAATAAAATACTCCATGATTCGTTTTAGTGGCATCTCTGGGACCTGCAGGGTAGAGCACAGACTGCAAGAGTGCAGATGTAAAGAATCCTCAGCAAGTTTTTCATTATGTGCATGGCCTGAATGTTAAGTGCAGTGACAAATGAACTGTGATTGAATTTCTTAATGAAGAGACAGAATAATTTTAGAAACACAGAATAGTCTTCCCAGGTTGCTATCAAACCTGCTGCACATGCAGGTCTATCAGATTATTTTCTACTTCAAGCATCTTAAAAGCATAGGAAAAATCTGAGAAAAAGGAGCAAACAGCAATAGAAAAAAGAGCAAATAAATTAAGATCTTTCATCATTTGTAAGGGGGGAATCTTGGAAAATTCAAAGACAGAGAGAAGGCGGCAAAACTTCAACCCCCTGCAATACTTCCTCTACTGCAAAGTTGGATAAAGAAGAGGAAAGAGAAAGCTGAGTTTAGCCCAATGTACTGGTTTTGGCTGGGATAGAGTTAGTAGTCTTAATAGTACCTGATACGGTGCTACGTTCTGGATTTGTGACCAAACCACTGTTGGTAACACAGGGATGTTTTAGCTATTGCTGAGCAGTACTTGCACAGTGTCAAGGCCTTTTCTGCTTCTCACCCCACCCCACCAGCGAGGAGTCTGGGGGTGCACAAGAAGTTGGGAGGGGACACAGCTGGGACAGCTGAGTGATGGAGCCCTGCTTTCCTGGAGATGGCTGAACACCTGCCTGCCGATGGGAAGCAGTGAATGAATTCCTTGTTTTGCTTTGCTTGTGTGCGCGGCTTTTGCTTTCCCTATTAAACTGTCTTTATCTCAACCCACAAGTTTTCTCACTTTTACCCTTCTGATTTCCTTCCCCATCCCACTGGGGGAGAGTGAGTGAGCAGCTACATGCGGCTGAGCTGCCCACCAGGGTTAAACCACGACATCCAAGAAAATAAGGAAACAACTCTTCAGTGAATTGACAAGTTAGGTAGTTTGGGAATGTATTTTGAAGCATAAAACATAGGTAACTGTGCTTGCTGGACACCTGATACTTTTTATGCAGGTGATTATAGTTTGACATAATGACATGACTAATTCTAATGAGGGGAAGCCCAGAATCATTTAGGAATGATGGGGACAGAAAACAGCTTGCCCTCATCAAACTGAAGTGGGCAAACTACAGGCAGGACAAAGTCTAGCTTAACTGTCCTGGAAATTGGGCTGCTCCCTGACTGGAACTGGGACTCATTAAATAATACTTCTTTTTGGTTTTGTTTTTTTTTTTTTCTTTTTCTTAAGGCTGGGGTTAAAATGTCAGCTGTTTTGCACTAGTACAGTAGTATGGGCTAGGGCACAAGGCAGGAGATCTCAGCTGTTCCTTGCAAACCACAAATCCACAGATTTCCTCAGGACTCTCCTCCTCCCCAACTCGGCTCTGTCACCTGGGGAGTCTTAACAGGAGGGTAAGTGGATGTCTGTGTCTTTCCACTTACAGAAAAAGGGTGTTTGAGCCATGTGAAGAGGGAGGGGATCACCAACTAGTAGAAATGAAGAGAGCAGTCTTCCAAACAGCCCCAAAAACAAAAGCCCCAAAGAAAGCTGCAGGCACCTGGCTTCCCTGCAGCTCGGTCGGTGTTGGTGCTGCAGGCATTTCATAATGCTTGTGGGCTGTTGGGTTATGTGAAAACTACTCCCCACACCTGCAGTTCAACACATCTCCCTAACACGGCAGCTGTATGAACATTATAATTGCCGCAATTCTTCAGGCTTATGCAGTATTAACACAGTGGTTCTTTTTTTCTAAATTGGACAGGCTCAGAGCTTATCTCCCCAGCTAACAGGCTACTAAATGATGACATTACAAATTGCCCTCCTTCCACTCCTAGAATCAGCATTATCCACTAATTGCACAATGACTTTTGCACAGCTGCCTTCAGTGTGTGCGTGCCAGGATGTGCAAAAGCAGATTTCCCAAAGCAGCCCGAGGCCCAGGAGATGGCACTCTTTCATAGCTCTTGTGCACACCTGGTCTGTGCTACTGCTGCTAATACAGCAGTCAGAGTAAATAACTTTCCTTCAGAAGTGATAATTTTCTGGTAAAATGATCAGCAAATGGAATTCTCTGAGTTCAGAAGTCTTAGTGGAAAAATACCAGACGAGTCTGATGCTTTACCTTCTGATGCCAGCGTATGAAAACTTTTCCCCGACCATCTGAATCAATTCCTTTACTAACTAGTGGTGTAGAAATAGCTTTTTTCTTTATTGGCAAATAATTTCCTCAGCTGCTAGTTTCAGTCCAATGCCAAAGGTTGGCTGTTGCAAAAATATTCTTGCAGATAAAAGCAAAATGTAATACTTGGACTGCCACATAAGACACACTGGGAGCGATAAACGAAAGCCGAAGTATGTGTTGTCTGATTCCCACGTGCACCATTACCCCGGGCTTAGTGGGATTTAACCAGCTAATCCCCATGTTGGTTTTGTTATCGTGCCATTACAGGGAGTGTGTTCAGGTAAGGCTGCAACAGCAGAAGATAAGGCACTCTCTGAAGGTGAGGAAGAGAGCACAGGAGCTGAGCTTCTGTCCACAGATAAGCGGGGGATTTGGGGACCAGGGGAACAAGTAGCTCTGTCTTACTTATCTGTGCTGGTCCGGGGTACTGGCAATGCTGGGCAGTGAGACTCCTGCTGTGGGCTCAGGTAGGGTAACAGAAAATGGTATTCATTTGCTTTGGTTACTCCACTAAGGGGGTAGATGTTCGGTTTGCCAGCCCAGAGCATCCCTGCCAGCACAGCTCGGGTGCCAGGCTGCAGCAGTACACACGTCCCTGTAGGCATACGCCCTCCAGTTTTGGGGCCAAGCACTGCAAATCTGTCTTGAAAATTTAAGCCTTGTCATGCATGAAGCCTGTCCTCTTGGCCTAGGGCAGGCTAGCATCTCAGCTTGGGAAAAGAGGGCCGGTTACACCACACCCCACCTTCACCTCTGTGAAGAGGGCAGATCCCATACATATGGCACGAGCACTGGCCTTTGTGCTTTCCGAAAGGCTGTGCCCATCTAAACCCATCAACGGCTTGTGCCAAAGCACAGAAAACTGCCAGAACCGCATGAGAGGCCCCATCCGAATTTATCATCCAGGGCCTGCATCCTCCCCCTGCTGCCACCCCTCAAGGCGGCTTGCTCGGCTTGTCTAAGAAGGCCTTCCCATCAGATAGTCGAGAGCGGCTATCCCAGAAATGCACAGCACTACAGAAAAAAGAAAAACAAACCGACACCCCTCCCACCGCTCATGTCAATTTAGAAAAGAACATCATTTATCCTTTGTTAATTGCAAATACTGGGCACAGTCTGAATGAAACCGTCTGCATCTGTTACTTAATTAGACCACAGTTTTTCAAATGGGGGAAAAATAATCCACTTGGATACAAGTCTTTCCTCTGGGGCAGTTTCCTGTCTTTCGATCTTGTATCCTGTTAAGTGTTATAAAACAGTTAGTTACTGTATTTTCTCTCTAGCCTCTGAACCTATTAGAATTGAAGATAAATGTTGGACCTATTCTTTGCCCCTGCCTGCCCTTAACACAGTCATATGCAGTGTCTGCCGGTGCCCTGTCCTGAAACAGAAGATGGTCGTAACATACAGGAAAATTAATGGTGTGGTACAACCCTAACTTCAGCTGAGTGATACAACACTAATGAATCAATTATTTGCTTCTTTTTGCTTTTAATAAACCTCCGTTTTAATGTGAATTTCTGAAGAAAGATGAAAATGAGAAGATTCTTGAGGACAGATGCAGAACTCCTAGCTTACATGGATTGATTTTTTCCTATTCAGCAGCGAAGGAGACATAAGCTACCAGGAATATGTTTGCAATATAGTCGAACCTCATTGCTGCGCACGTCATATTCAATACTGCATTACAAGAGTGCTTTCTTAGACCTTGCCAAGTTTTTCCAAGGCCATAGGAACTGAAACAGTGTCATTGCTCCTGAATTTGTGAATAAAGAAAAGATCGCTGCATTTTGCTGTTTTTTTCCAGGATTTTTCAGTGGGCTGACAGCCATGTTGTTAACCCAGTGTCAACCATGTCAGCCCATTGTCTGCACATTGAAGAATCAGATGTTTAAACACCAGCAGAGACGGGCAGGGACCACAACAGGTGAATGAGCACGTACCTTTGAGCATGTAATTAGGATATTGTGTAATGTGGGATCCCCAAAAAGGCATGTACTAGATCTTTGTGGCTGGGACCTCTCTTGTTTGTCACTGAAAGTAAGTCTGCCCTTTGGGAGGTGAATTTACCATCCGTCTCTTCAGTTACTTCCATGCTTGGAAGTACCAGAGAAACCTGTTGGGCTGTTCTCCCTGCACAGTCATTACCAGTTCTGTAGAGTAAATCATGGGATCACAGGCTAAAATGGGTTGGGAGGGACCTCTGTAGGCCATCTGGTCCAGCCCCTCACCCAAAGTGGGTCCAGCTAGAGCAGGTTCCTCAGGGACATGCCAGGTTGCATTCTGAGTATCTCCAAGGATGGAAATCCCATAACATCTCTGGGCTTCTATTCTGGGTTTTTCCCTTGTTCCAAATCGTATCCATCATCTCTCATCCCATTACTGTTCACCTCTAAGAAGAATTTGACCATCTTCTTTACACCCTCCCATCAGGGAGTTGTAGACAGCTGTGAGATCTCCCCTGAGACTTTTCTTCTTAAGGCTGAGCAGACCCAGCCTTCTCAGCTTCTCCTTCTGTGTCCATAAACCACATATAACTTCTGTAAAATTTGATTAACAGTGCCTTGCCTCTGCACCTACTGGCTTTCTCATCTCCATTTCCGATTCACTACCCAATAGTTCTTGCAGAGCAGCTTGCCCTGCTAATCACAGGCTGCAAAACAAATGCAATTTAAAAAGTAGTTATTATGATTTAAGCACAAATGAATGCAGCCTGGGAATGGCAATAAAATGGCAGTAGCAATGCGATCAAGGAATCCAACCCTGTGTAGTCAAACTCTCAAAATTTTAGTGGAAGTCACTGCAGTTTTGGTATTATTTCTTCTAATAAAGCATCTAATTAAAAAATTATTAAACATGCATCAATTAATGATTTGAGTCCCTTAGGTAATTTCTGCTAAAATTAACATTTCAGTTGCATCAAGGATCTTTTAATGAACCACCACTAACAAGAATATCTCTCTAATTAACTCAATGTCTTTAAAACAACAAGGCAATTTTGGAGTAGTTTGCTCTTATCCCTGCATCTATTATGCTTGAAACTCTGAGATTTTATAAGTTTGGTCATGCCTGTTAGAAAATAATAATAATTAAAAAATATAGAATAATAATAAAAAAATAATAATAAAAAATGAGTTTAATAGAAAAATTGTATTACAGCTCACTTGGCTTTAATACTTTGCTGTTGTTTCTGAAATAATATGTGGTATTTGTGGGGAGCAAAGATTTTAGATAAAAATGAAAGGGATTCAAACCGAGTTTGAAATTCACACTTTGCTGGAAGAACTTCCAGGTAGGAAGGGTTCAAGGGGCTGGAGACTGGTCAGAGAAGCATCATAGGTTTTGGCCAGTGTCCTGTTTTCGGCAGGGATAGAGTTAATTTCCTTCCTAGTAGCTGGTACAGTGCTGTGTTTTGGATTTGGGATGAGAACAATGTTGATAACACACCAATGTTTTAGTTGTTGCTAGGTAGTGCTTACACTAGTCAAGGGCTTTTCAGCTTCCCATGCTCTACCCACTGAGAAGGCTGGAGGTGCACAAGAAGCTGGGAGGGGGCACAGCCAGGACAGCTGACCCAAACTGGCCAAAGGGATATTCCATACCATGTGACGTCATGCTCAGCATATAAAGCTGGGGGAAGAAGAAGGAAGGGGGGG
>NW_008795183.1:1711513-1717822 GCF_000699145.1 Aptenodytes forsteri | reverse complement strand
CTGCCGATGGGAAGCAGTGAACGAATTCCTTGTTTTGCTTTGCTTGTGTGCGTGGCTTTTGCTTTCCCTATTAAACTGTCTTTATCTCAACCCACGAGTTTTTCTCACTTTTACCCTTCCGATTCTCTCCCCCATCCCACCGGGGGGGCATGAGCGAGCGGCTGCGTGGTGCTTAGTTGCCGACTGAGATTAAACCACGACACCCAGTAACAAGGCAAGAGGACGTGAAAAGTGTGCCCCTTTCTCTGAAGGACCACTAGGCATCTTCATTTCCCTCAGCAGTCTTTCTTTGGGACTCAGGCTGTTCATCACAGCATGGACGTCCCAGTATCACAGGGTTTTGTTTAGATACAAAGACCTTGAGTCGGAGAAGCATTCGCACGCAAGCACAGTGCTTCAATGCAATTTGCTCCTTTCTCAAGCCAGTAGCGTGGTTGTGTTGCTCTTAGCAAGAAGCTTCAGGAGCCTCTTCTGCTGCTCACCCTCTCCCTCCACAGCAGGGATGGGCAGGCAGCCCACTTGCTGGTGGTGGGAGTGCCTGTGGGCAGCCTTTGGCCGGCCCATCCTGGTGTGCTGAGCAGCTTCCAAGCTAACAGCATGCTAACGAGCTGGTGTGCTGAGGGGTCTGCAGGGCCTGGTGCAGCCCCCAGGTGCTTCACCAGTTCAGATGGAAGGGAAATCGAACCCTAACAGCAGTCTTGAGACTCCTCTTGGAAAAACCTCAGTCTAGGACTGAGAATTCAGACATGGTCCATTCCCTTTCTGGAACAGAACTGGACCTCAGTTTGTGTCCAGATGTGCTTCTAGACTAAGACTAATCCACCAGGTTGATGATTATAAGGTTTTAAAGCTTAGAGGTTTATTTGAAGAAGTAGGCAATGTTCAGACAAACAAAGAAATGCAAGCTGACATGGAAATTTGTTTTCCCACCACTACTTATTTTAAATTGAGTGGTAAGAGCTTTCTATGAAATGAAAGGGCTATTAACAATCCTCAGCATCTTGTTCAGTTCCCTGGCAGGGCATTACCATTTTCAGCTTAACACCTTGATGCTTTGATCTTGAATATACATAATTTGAGGGTTTTATACTCTCAAGGACATTTAGTCATCTAAACAGAAGTTTACATAGACATTGTTGATCACTCAAGCCCTAGTTTAATCGTAATTAATAATCCCTTGAAATGACATGTACTTCCTTCGATATCCCCTCTTTCATAGACAAGGTTTAGCCGATGCTGTGGCAGCCATGGGTCACTTGATTATGAAAGCTGGGAAGATTAACATACCCTTTTCCCACTAGCTCACACAGCTGGACCACTTCACAGCAGGAAGAAGCCACAAATGAAGACAGTCTGATAAAAATTCCTACATGCGCTTCTTGAATATTGCATGCCTTACAGCTAGATGAAGCCTATTTCCATACAATCACCTAGTTCTTTTCAAGTATCTTTTCAAAATCAGTACAACCAATTTTTTTGTAATTCAAGGTCTGCCTATGAGCAGTCTTCCTAAAACTGCTCATCCATTATCCAAATGCTTTGAAAGGCCTGCATTTGAAAAAAATCCCCCAAATCCTCAGCTTCATTTATCTCAGAGTTTTTATCACTGCTTGGAGAGTAAGATTTTAAGGACAGAAACTTCACATTTGAAGGACACTTTCTAAAAGCCTATCAAATATATATGGGAAAGGTGCCTCTCATAATTTCTGTTGTAAGCCCCAATGGGGCTTACACATTATACATGGAATAGATGACATTTTTCACATAGTTACAATCTATTTGTAAACAAATGCATCAAAATATTGGACCAGCTGACTTATATGTAATGAGAAGAAGAAATAGAAAACATCTAAGCAAGGTAAGGACCATGGCTGAAAGCAGAAAAAACAAGTTATCTATTCCCAATTCCCACACAGTGTACTCCAGTGTTCCCATTCCCTACCTTCTCCTTCCCACCCGGTTTGATAACTTCTGCTTTTTCACAGAAAAACAAATCAAAGCAACAATGACAAAAATAGCACAAAGAAATAGGCAGCTAACAGAAGACCTTGAATGCTTTGGGAAAACTCTTCCCATTTCTGCCAGTTCTCATATCAGTACGAGCCGCCCTGATGGTTTCTTCTGCTGAGGTGCTACGCTTAAACAGAGAATTTATGCTTGAAAACTGAGAGCATGCCACCTCCTCAAAGCCTGGCTGCCTGGGCTCAGGTCCCTGAGAACTAGACACCCCAAGCAGTCATTGATATTTCAGGTCAACCAGAACTCTTTGACCACTACTCGGAAAGCTGCTGGCAAGCAGCACCGCTGCCCATGGAACATAACTGCACTGGTCTTGCTCTACAACATCTCATTTTATAAGCAGTCAAAGACAGTCTGGGCAAGCAGCAAAGTCCCCGTGGCTTCATAATGGAGACCTTCAGACAGTACTGTAAATAGCTGTAACTGTAGTGGAAAAGTCATTGACTAACCATGGAGTGGAGTACTGACAAGGAGTGGTGTAACTTACCTGTCAAATGCAATAGGTGCTTTGGCATATGATCAGCTGCAAACAGTGTATTTTAATGATTACCACCCATCAGCAGAGCTGTTGTAATGGTTCCTAGGCTTATTTTTAACCCATCTTGATTGGCTGAAAAAAATGCAATTGCTTAACCCATTTTCACAGAAATTTAAGCCAATGTTTTTTTCTTCTCCAGAAGCGGGGACCCAGCACCCACACGTGTTTGGTAAAGGCAAAGTTGCCACAGAGTTTAAAGGGACCTTGCTAGCCAACCTTAAGCACCGTCTGGGGCAGCATGTACTTTCTGTATCACACAAGCCATCGTCATGCCTCTTGCACCACTGTGCCTTCTTCCAGTCTGATCACAGCTTAGCTGACCAGCAGTAGGTTGTTAGGAGGCAGTAATGGCATGCATGCTCCCAAAATACAGCATATCTCCCTGCCGTGGCTCCTTAGCAGTGCAGCAGTGCTGGGTAGACAGCAAAGCCGCAGGGGTGAAGAACCCCAATTCTGCTCAGTTGCTGTGCTAGACTGTTGACACCTTTCTTCCCCTAACCAAGCAAAAAGATTCTTTTCAAAGCTTTTGTGCTCCTCACATCTTGCCTAGATGTTGTGTGGACACCTGTCCCATTTAATGGTGTCTTACACCATTTACTTGCTGTGTCACAATTAGGAGAAAACTGCATAGAAAGAAACAAGGGAAAAGCAGTTTTCTGCATGATCAAGCAAGACATTTCTAGGAGATTCCGGTCCTGTTCACTTTCAATAAAAAGTGGCAAAGCAATGAAATGTGGGAAGAAGGAAAAATGCTTCTTCAGACATTTTCCGTCATTTTACAGTTAAAATCAGGGTTCTGCTCTACAACACAAACCACCAATTCTTTGCAAAAAATATTAGAACTAGCTGCAGAGAAAATAATTTTAAAGCCACGGCACATTTCACATCTGTTGTGCGGGCTTGGCATTTACTTAGCTTTCATCCAAGACCTATCAGCCCCCTCTGACATGTGATCTTTATCTTAATCTTATAAACCACTGCTAATAAAATTGATGGTTTTCTGCTAAGAGTGCAGCAAATAAAAGGAACACATCTGTCCCGTGCTCTGTCTGGACAGAGAAGATCTGTTTGATGACACTGGTGTCTCATTGTGTAGGTTTAGTTTAACCAGCCTGGACTGTGATTAGGTTTTTCATTTTTATGACTTTCTTAAAAATGAACTCAGATGTGTTGTACCCATCTCACTGAGAAGTATACAGACACAACCAATTAGCTGGGCTGTCTAGGCCAAAGTGTTATGATTAAGATTCAAGAGAGCTCTTATTCGCTTCTAATAAAACTATGTACCTGAGGCTATATTTAATTACCCCAGCCTTTAGCCCCTACTGCAATCAGCGTTGGTACTTCTCTGTGATCTGCTGTTTATTTCTCTTCAGCTGTTGTGGCAGAGAGGTTTTCGGCATTTTCACTTCTAAAGCCTATCACCTGAGAAACAGCATCTAAGGTGTCAATGGCATGTTCATTTATTCTCCTCAGAGCATTTTCCATTGATTTCTCCAAGAAGATGACCTGACTTGTCAGTCTGGGGTTTTCCAGAATTCTCCAATGCTGTCAGCGGCAGTCCGATTGTCATGTAAGCAATGAAATAGTATTATCACATCATTACATGCCTGATTTTAAAGAGGTTATTGTGGCCACAGTTTGAAGCATGCATGAGGAAGCATTTGTAACAGGAGGTCTGCCATGAATGGATCTTCAAGCAGTCCCACTCATGTCACCTCAGGCTGCAGCGACCTACGCCGGGGCAGGGACAGCAGGGAGCAGAGTAGCAAGAAGTGGTTTAGCACAGGCTAGAAGGAAATGGGCAGTGGCCCCTGCAGAGAGCACAGAGGAGGAAGAGTTGTGGGAATGATTGTGATGTCCACCAAAAGATGATCTTTTCAATACCCCTAGCAGAGCCCAGCCTCAGACATGATGGAAGGAGCCAGGCAAAGCTCTGATATGAGTAGGCTGACACAAATGCAGCAAACTGTGTGATAGTGCCTAAAACAACAATACCCCATGCGGCCCCTCAGGTTTACAGCAAAGGAGGCTTTACATCTGCAAAGATTTGCAGGTCTGAGTATAAGTCTTCCCCCCTCTGAAAAGCAGTCAGAGGCTCGACAGCACCCAGCTGTCTCACAGAGGGTGAATTCAGTCCATCCTGTGCAGAGGGAGTCCCTGTGATGCTGGGTGCCCTGGCATACTAGAAACGTATGGAGGCAGGGCTTCCCAACGCAGGGCACAGGCTGTGGCTCACTCTGCAGCCCTGGCTGGGTGTTTCACAGCTCTTCCAAGAGTGTGCAGATGGGAGCTGTGTGGGTTCCCGGTTCCCCTCTCACTCTTAGCTGCTGGTGTATTAGAATAGCCCCATTTCTGCAAATTACCTTTAGGCCCAGTGAATATTATTCATAGATGAATCAAATGTCTCCAGGTTGGCCAGTCCTTTCCTACAGCTGCGCTGGCAACACCAATGTTTGCTTCTAAGCTTTCAACAAATGCAGTGAATCTGAGGGTCGAAAAATGAATTTTAAAACAGAATGTTTAGAGCATCTTGTCTATAGCTGTCATTAACAACCCCGTCATGGTAGATGAAAAAATATTCCTTCATCTGTTCCCTATATCACTGGTACTGATGAAGTTTAATGCTTCTGCTGCTAAGCACCCCGCTTTTGCGTGTGCTATCAGACTGTGTCCTTTCTGCAGCTTTTGAGCTTGTGAAACTAAACTCCTGCCAAACTTCTCAGAGATAAAACAGAAGCCAAGACCCTCTTGGATCCCTCTCCTCTGGTATGCATGAGGTGGCAACGGGAACTGCACATCGCAGAAGACTGGCTGAGACAAAAATTCTCTGCTTACTTCCCGAGTGTTGCAACATCACCTGAGATGGGCACGTGTAGGGTCCACTGTGTTGTTCCTGCTGTATCTACACAAACAGGTAAGCTCAATTTTACACTGTCACTGACTAAGGGTGTAAGACTAAGCATATATATATACACACACACATACACACACATTCCTTAATTTATTTTTTCTTTGTTCATGCATCATGCAGTTTCTTCTTCAGCAAGAATTTTATGGAGAGGTAGGCAGAAAGAGGCAGAGCCTTCCCTTTGCCTCAGGCTGTGAGATATATAAAGATATATGTAGATTTCAATTTTTTTTTACAGAGCAGCTTTCTGTGGAGTCAATGATTATCTACATATGTTCTTTCACTCCTATTTGTGGCAAACCTGACCTTTTTCCTTAATGCAGTGTGTGAAGCATCAGTTGTTTTAATTCTACTTCAAACACCAGCTCTAAGTCAAAAGTTTCTGTATGAACAGGGGACTGAACCTTGCACTGAGAAAGCAGAAGACAAAAGAAACTAGGTGGAAACACTAATGAACGAATCAATTAGCCGAGAGCACATACCACCAAGGGGAGACAGCAGCATCTATTAATTAGAACGAGATACCAACAACTGATAGTAGGCTCTCCTTTTGTCTCCTGCATGTACTTTCTGTGAGGCTTTTCATAGATTACAGGCTTTTCATAGATTACATTATTAGTACAATCATAGAATCATTTAGGATGGAAAGGACCTTTAAGATCATTGAATCCAACCGTTAACCTAACACTACCAAGTCCACCACTAAACCATGTCCCTAAGCACCACATCTACATGTCTGTTAAATACTTCCAGGGATGGGGACTCGACCACTTCCCTGGGCAGCCTCTTCCAATGTTTAACCACTCTTTCAGTAAAGAAATTTTTCCTCATGTCCAATCTA
>NW_008795183.1:1689274-1708958 GCF_000699145.1 Aptenodytes forsteri | reverse complement strand
CCAGCAGGCCTGGTGTTGTGTAGACCGACCAATGATCAAAAAACCCCAAAATTCTGCCGGTGACACCAGGCTCGCAGCCAGGTATTGATCTGCTGGCTCCTCCTGTTTCATTGCTCATCATTCCCTGCAACTGGAGGGATAGAGCAGAACATTACTTGTGCTCCTGATCCCTTAACCAGTCATTCCCAAGGCCCTGAAATCTCTCTTGATTGCCCTCGGACTTCTAGTTGCAACTTCATCACTGTCTACCTGAAAAATCAATAATGGATAATAATCTGAGGGCCCTACCAGGGTAGGAAGCTTTCTCTTCACATCTTTAAGCCGGGCCCCAGGGAGGCAGCAGACTTCCCTAAGAAGTGGGTCCGGTCTGCATATTGGGCCTTCTGTTCCCTTCAGAAGGGAGTCTCCTATGGCAATGACCTGTCTTTTTTTCTTTATGGAAGCAGTTTTGATGCAGGGCGTAGGCCGACTTAACCTCGGTGACCCCTCCAAGCTAGGTGAACGATCGTCCTCGTTATTGTTCGGTTCCACTTGCAGAGCCTCGTACCAGTTATGCCAGGGCACCTGGGAAGGGGGGGTAGCCACAGAGGCGCAGCGCCTGCTGCGCCGGGCAGGAACTTGTCGCCGTTGTCCCCTATCCCTTATGTCACTGTGTTCAGCCAGGTGGAGAGAGGATAGGGAATCCTCCATATCATGCGTCCTCTCTGCCTGTTGGGCCTGTCTCAGGGAAGGCAGGGTGCAATTCCAGCAGTCTATCTCTCTCTCACACTCCCTGATGCCGGGCAGGAACTTGTCGCCGTTGTCCCCTATCCCTTATGTCACTGTGTTCAGCCAGGTGGAGAGAGGATAGGGAATCCTCCATATCATGCGTCCTCTCTGCCTGTTGGGCCTGTCTCAGGGAAGGCAGGGTGCAATTCCAGCAGTCTATCTCTCTCTCACACTCCCTGATACTCCTCAACCTACTCCCCTCCTCGTGGAGCTCTGCCACTAAGCGGAGGAGTTCCTCTACCCGGGCGCAGCTCCCACACGTGTGCTCACTGCTGCCGCCCGCTACTGCCATAAGAGCCGGGCACAGCCTGCAGCCTGACACCTGGCTGGCAGCGTGTTCCCGGCGCAGCTTTGTCTGGGAAGCTGCGTCAGTCGTGGTGGGTGCAGAGCTTAGAGAGGCCATGGCTTTCTGCCAGGTGGATACCATTGCTCCCTGGTCGAGCTTGCAGAGTTTCAGCGCCCTTCCTGCACGCCCTTCCACGAGCTTCAGCGCCCTTCCTGCATGCCCTTCCATGCAAAGTGCCACGCAAATGAATAATGAATACAATGAATACCCTCAGTATTTCCCGTGTCTAGGTCCTGCTGTGATATCCCCCTTGCTCTGAAGCTTCAGGCTGCATGGGCTGCCAGAGGCGACTGTGCCCTTGGATGTGGACGTGCAGAGTCTTTTGCCTGAAGAGCTCAGTTTCTCTTTTTCTTACAACAAGCAAGATCAAGGATAGGCCCTTTCAGAAAGTGCTTTAGATTCTCAGTTCATGTCACTGGAAACTTGAAAAACATTTTATATTACTTATGTGTTTTAGTTTTCTAAACACATATCCTGCTCTGGTTTACAAACAGGGTGAGATCTAAGTGAGTGCGATAAAATCCATGAAATTTCTTGTTTAATCTGTGAAGAGCAATTGGTTTGGCATTACTTATATTTTTATAATCCCTCAAACGTCAAAGGCTTTGCAATCCAGTATATAAATGCTGGTACAAGGAATCTGATATCTTCATTTTTCGCCTATTTTTCCTTTTTCCCTTTTACCGCTGTAAATGAGATAGGACTCCAGAAGAGTTAATAAAGATAGCCAGATGCAAAATTAAGAGCCAGGGAAATACTTCATTGATTTAACTGTGAATAGGAGAATCCTGTAAATATATTGCCATTCTCTTCACATGAATTTAATCTAAACAGAAACTTCAGGATTTGCTGTAAAATGTTTGCACTGGAAGACTCCCTTCCAGCACTAGCAAGCTCCTTCATATGCTTATGACAGCTGCAAGGTAGGTTTGCTAAATCTATTCAACTTGGAAAAAGTAGATTTTAGCAAATGCTGGCAGGCACAGTCCAGCCGTCTTGCTATGCCTGTTGGACTTACGGGAAGGGAGATGAAAGTAAGAGCTTACCCCCTTGAAAACTGGAAGGGAGTGAGGGCGCTGCACCAGAGAGGATGGTCTCTGTGTCCCTGCAGCCTATGTGGATTATGAATTTGGTGTTGTTTGGGTTCGAAGCAGTACGTAGGGAGAAGGGCCTGGAAGGTTCCTGCTGTGCCAGTGGATCTATGGCAAGGTGTCCTCTGCAAACTAGAGAGATGGACCAGCTCAACACAACAACAGACCGAAGCCTGGCTAGCATGCTAGAAATGCCTGGTAACACACCGTAGACTGCACTACAGTTATGTCCCGGGTATAAAGCAACACATTTTCCAGTCTGATCTAAACATTGATTTTGAACCCTAATTATGGCAGAAGGGGCTGTTGTTTAAACCCACCGAGCTCTATGTGCGTGCAGAACTTCAATAAGTCACTGACCTGGCCTTTCTTCTCAAGCACACCAAATGAGCATGTATTTTGTGATCGATGTAGTCGTGTACTTACACTGCTCAATGGGAGACAGTCTCCCTTTGCTGTGACAGAGCAAAGGCTGAAAAAATGAGCAAGAGAACCATATTTTTCAGACAAGCAGTGCTGACGCTTCCTTTGTGTTCAGAAACCACAGTCTCAGCTGGGTTTTTTCAATGGTTTTGAGCCATGGGGTTTCTCTTGAGTAATTTTTTTAAACTTTTCTCCTTATTCACAAGAGAGAAGAACCTTACCCTTTCAAACAAACGTGCCTCGTTTAAGAATTGGACTTTAAGAAACAAACCAGATGTCATAATATTGTGAGGCTTGTGACTTAGCAGCTGGAGCTGCAACACTACTGGTAGCAGAGAAGCTTGCAGGAGCGGGACAAGAATTGATAGGTGCTAGTACTTACTGCTGGGAAAGGTGAGCACCTGTTTGTTAGCCTTAAAGCCCATGCTGATAGAGCACAGTCTCGTACCACATAGAGATAGCTCAACCAGCTTTGCATGAACTAATTTGGCTACTGGGAGCAGGACAGCAATGGGGTAATCACAGTGTCTCTGTGGTCTGAAAACCAGTAAGTTAACCTAGGAAGAATACGACATCACGAGGGCTTCTTCCAGGACCCAGGCTACTTCCATTCTGGCTGGGTATTGGCATGTGGACTGTACAGCCTTTCCCTTTCTCCTGGAGACCAGAAAACATACATTTAATGAGAACAGCAACTATTCACTGTTCAGCCTTCCCCCTCTGTGGGTGTGGGTGGAGAAAACCCAATAGTGGGATACACTTCGGTTCTCGATCCTGCTGCCCTGGATGCCTGGCTGGGACTCCTTGAAACGGTGACACAACAGCAGTCGTTTCGGGTGCTGTCAAAGCCCCGCTGTAGGTAGGAACGGCGTGTGAGAGTTGATGTTTTCTGTTACATGCTTCCCACCTCAGAGAGAGGAATAGGGCTCAGGAGCTCTGGAAATCATTCCAACTCCAGGACTGGTTTTGGTGGCAACTTTAATCCTAACTGCATAGCACCTTGCCAGATGGGAAAATTACACCGGTGCAATTCTTTATTAAGCAGACATGAATTGTAATATAGCCAGGTCTCAGGAATAGATAAGCATTTAAAAAATGGCATGATTCTGTTATTAGTTCTTCGAAGATCCCTTTTTCAGCTTGCGGAGAATGTGGCAATTAGGTTTGAAGTTGTTAAGAAAAAAAGAGACACAGGAACTTTTCAGCCGTTATCATAAAGTAATTACTGAAGGTTCATTGCTTACCAGAGGTATGCTTCCTGTAATACAAATTTGAGCAAGCAGTGAACATTTTGAGCAGACTCTGGATGATCCTGCGTTACATGTGACTGGGGAAAAAAGGAGGGGAGGGCACAGGTTTGGCTTTTCTAGTCTATTGACTCTGCTGATAGACTTTTTCCATATGGTGCTCAGAGACTGGGATGATGAAATCCCTTCAGTTCCAGCACATCCTTCGAGGTCCTTTTAAAACTCAGAAACAACTATCAGGACTTCAGCTATAGCTTAGCAAATATATCGTAATAATATTTGGAGCAGAAATATGGTTATTAATCTAAAATTTTATATTATATCAAAATCCTTCAAAAAATTATTTCCTTTTGGGGAATTTCTTCATGCAGATGTTACATAGAATATCAATTACTTTAAACTCTTTTTAAACTCTAGCATGAGATTGAAGCAGGTCATTGCATGCTTGTATTTTGGTGATGTTATGGATGCTCATTACCTTGCTTATCTTGCTTGCATGTGGTGCCCCTTACAGGCATGAGGTGATAGCATGTCCTCTTCATGTTTTAAACAAAACTTTTTTGACTTCTATGGAATTGTACAGACTGAGGTTGTTCAAAATATTTCAATAAATTGTTTGTATAAACTCAGCCTTTCCCTCCTGCAAACAAACCCCCTTAATTAAGAATTACAGATACCAAAACACTCTCTTTCAGCATTTTCAAAAAGAACCCTTTTCTTTTTTCAGTCTAAAACGAGTTTCAGTTTTAGTAAATTTTGGTAAAGAAAAATTCTGAAGTTAAAACAGTTCAAATGAAGTGAAAAGATGTTAAGAATAAATATTGTTCAACACCAAATACTGTGCCTTTAACTCTTCATTTAGGATTACTGAAATAATTTGCTGAGCAAAAGCTTTATTTTTTCCATGGATTCTGACCAGGCAGGAAATAAATATTTAAAAAAAAGCAAAAACACAAAAAAGAAACAAAACCAGTTGTTTGTACAGTTGTAGTTAAAACATATGACAGAATTCAGTAGGCAGATTACTTGTGTCTGTGGGAAGAACAGAAACTAAGAGTGGTGATTCCTTACAAATTTAAAATGTCAGTGAAATAGAGCTTTCTTTTTCACATGGAAAAAATATTTGTCCTAATGATGTAAAGTACTTAGAGACTCTTCTCTTGTATTTCACTAGGTTTGGTGGGACTTTTTTCTATGTAGTCTAGAGTTTAAAATCAAAACATTAACCTTAGAGAAGTCAGTATTTTTAGTCCAACTGATGCCTTGCTTTTCCACGTTGACAATGTGGAAGTTAGCATCCTCAACTGACCTTCTCTAAATCATTCAGGAAGTATGTTAGCAACACTCCCTTCTTTCCAAGCTGGATGCTCTTACGAGGGGTCCAGAGCTGACCCAGAGCCTGCCAGCAGCTGGCTTCTAGCCTGCAATAAGCCTGTTTATTTGTGCCCTACATCAGGAGCCATGGAGGTGCCAGAATGGACTATGGGGGTTTCCTCCAGCATGAAGGAAATCTCACCATCCAAAAATATAAATAGTTTGGAAAGAGACAGGGATTTCAATCTTTCAATGGCTTACATGACAGCCGTGCCACAGCTACAGAAAAGTGCACACATGGTGTCCCTGCTTAAATGCCAATAAGGAGAAAATCCGTTCTGTTTCACAAGGTTAAATGGAAACATTAATCTGATTGACTAATGTTTTTAAAAGAGAGACTTAGTATCTGGTAGAAGGACCCAAATTGGCTTTTATGCTTCATTTGTTCCCATCCTTTGGACAGCAGCATGTCTGTGAGGGCAAAGAGTTTTCCTCCCCTCCCCTCCTCGGTGCAGCTGTGACAACTGTCTCTGAAAGACTGCCACCTTGCCATTAATGCTCTGGGGGAAAATTATCCGTAGTGTTAAGCTCACTAGCTTCATGAACTAACACGTAGGATGAATTTGACTAATAGTTTCCACATGAAGGATTATCAGAAGACCTGCTGGCCTCATGTATTTTTATACAGCCAGTGAACTGTGCTTGGTTCTCAGCTGCAACCAAAGCAACCAACAGGTTGCCCTGGACTAAATGCTGTAAAAAGCCCTCCCTGTGAAATAGTCTCACTTTCTTCCCTTTATATACAAAGCTGGTGAGTAGAGTATATAAATCTGACTGAAAAATAGCTGACCTACTTCTTAATTTATTGCCTTACCGTCACTGCAAATCTATTCAATAATCCATTACAAAACAAAGTCTCTTATTTTTCTGCAGTGACAGTGTATAATGTACATCTGTTATCAAATTAAATGGAGGAATCAAGAGTAATTCTTGCCCAATTTATTAGATAGCTTTGGCTGTTCTTTTTTCATGGTCTAGTCAATTTTCAACCTGCTAAGACAAATTAATCCATGCACAGCTATGGCACACACCCCAAGCAATAGCTTTCGGTAGCGTGTATGCATGCCAGTCTTGTGTGAGAGGACTTGAGTGAAAGCAAAACCATGGGTTCAGGGGATGGGATTTTTCTGATTAAAAATACATCTCATGTTGCTTTGGGATTTTGTCACAGGTTTAATCTTTCCTATAGATGTAAAATTTCCATCTTTCAAGGTTTTTTTTCAGTTGAGATTGTTGATTTAAGACTGACAGATAGACATAGAGTATAATGTCATGACGCTGCTATCTACTAGGTAAGATGTTGAAACACCAGAGATATTTATATCTCAGAAAAAAATCTGCATACTTGACCTCTAAGATAATTTTCTTGGTTTGTGCCAAGCTTTCACATTTTTACCTAACTGCTGAGCTTAGCAGAAAACATCACTGATTGTATGAAAAGGTCAAAGTAAAGCTGCTGCGTTCAGTTTAGTTGAAAGCATTGGTATTTCCCTTGCACAAAAATATATTTTCTGTTGTGTCCCCCTAATCCATACTGCCACTGCAAATACACATACACAAGCATATTTTTCCTTTATCATTGAAATGGATTGTAAATAAACCCATTCTGGTATGGTAAACTATATGAGTTGCACTTATTTGTTATTTAATGTATTCTGCTTGCATCCGGATATTTACTGTTCGGAGCTAGCTGTGGTAGCTGAATTTTAAAAATTTAATAAAAGTGGCCAAGTGCAATAAAGGTTCTCCCTGGAAGGTGATGCTTCACCTTTACATTTATTCCCACAGAACAGCCAGCAAATAGATACACCATCATTACTGCCTCATAACAAATGCTTCGCATGTCCGACGATACTTCTGATGAGACCATTTCTAAAGCTACCACTCTGCTGGAGGAAGTGCCCATTATCTGACACACCAAATTAATGCTCTTCATTTATAGGCTTGACCCCATGTGTTGAGGAGCATTGTATAATGCATGATGCTGCATAATTGAAACAGGAAAACTGGAGCACAAAGCATGGACAAGAACAAGTCACTGGCAAAGGGAAAGCTTTTCCAGCTTTGCTTATATTTCTTTTCTTATAAATATGAGCTCAACTAAAATAGTAATTCAAAAGCCTTGTAAAACTGCTCAGTCCATTATACTGGTGTGGCAGTGACTATGAGTTGTTATGTACAAAGTTATGGCCTTGCCGTAAAGCTGTATGGACCTGTCAGGATCGCTAAGGGATTTTTAGCCTCATAGTACCTCTAGCATTGTAAGAAGGTGTCCTCTTCCCAGTTTTCTTGGTGGGGAATTGAGGTGGAAGTTTGCAGTAGTGGCTTAGCCACACTCTTTCTTATTCAGGTCTCTCTTGGACAAAGTATTGAGGAGCTATGGAGCAGGCTATCCAGAGCTGTTCAGAAGACTTGCATCAGTCTTTTCACAGTGATGTAGGTTAGTGTGTTTTTAAACAGCTGACTCGGGGAGCTTCATGGCTGTTACTTTCTAGCTAAGGAAGAAAGGACATTAGCCCTTCTGCTCAGCATATGTGTTAGTCCATAAGACATGTTATTTCATCAGGAATTAATTTGTGTGTGATTTCCATGGCACGGATATGAAAATCAGCTCTTGTGTATCCAGCTATTTGTTTAAACAGTATGATTTTATCTGTATAGATATCATTTAGGGATGGGTAAAAAACAGACAGTCATATGGCCTGCTGCGTTCTTTGGTAACTTTAAAAGTCTAAATTTAGTCTAAATTTTCTGTCACTCTACTAAACCAAAAATACATCAAAATAACACTCAGCATCTTACTGAACTTTTGGCCAGAAGCTCGGTAGGGTTTCATGGGGCTGTGAGTCTCCCTCTTCCTGTCCCTTTCAGTAGTCCTGAGTTCCCCAGACACTCTGATCAGGCCAAGAGGACAAGTAGTGTCCTTGTTGTACTCTCTTCTGTGGTAGACACCTCAGCATGAGGAGACACGGGGAAACCGATCTCACCTCAGTGAGCTCACCTAGAGAGCCACTAGCCAGCTGGAACAGAAAAAGTGTAGCCCCTTCGGTGTCCTTCCCTCTGCACAGCTGGAGGTAATGAACAGCTGGAGCAGGGAAGCTGTGCAGGCATCCGTGCCTCGGCCTCACAGAGGGTGCAGGGGAGAGACGGAGCAGGGCAGGGATGCAGGATGGTGCAGGACAGGGCTAAGCTCTGCAAAGAGGGGCAGAGAGGAGTACGAGATTCATATTGCATCTTCCAGGATAACTGTGGCTCCTGATCACTTTGGTATCCAGTGGCATCGCCAAAGTTTAGGAAAGTGGTACTGCCATGGCATTGGTACAGTGCTTATCGCTGGTCCCACTGCAGTCACTGGAGAGAAACAGGGAGTCTCAAAACTGGCTGATGCAAAGCCAGACTGGGGATTTGCTATGTCTGGTGAAGTAGCCAGCTCCCCTCTTACTCAGAGCTTGCTTTCAGAGCCTGCTACTAAGTTTTGAGATGAAAACACAGCTTATATTTGTGTTACTAAGAGCATCGTGGGGACTGGTAAAAGTGCCCCTGACTTGCTTGCTTTCCAAGAGTCCAAATAATCTCTTGAATGAACATTCTAGTTGGGTATATGCTTCCAAGTTAAGTCTTCCTTGCCATACTATGCCATGACCCCTAATGGCTATTGCATTTGGGAAATGTAATAATTAGTAGATAAAAAACCTGGCAACATAAAAAATTGAATAAATTATTCATGATTGAGATAATTATTACTGTATACATAAGTGTTACATGATTATGTCAGAAATTATTTCTTGCAGGTTTTCAAGCACTAACTGAAAATAGGTTTGATTAATTGGATTTGATCCTCTGATGAAATAAACTTATGTATGAAATGACCTCTTGTCTGAAACAACCTCTTGTCCCCATTTTTTTCTCCAATGACATGAAAGAAGGACTACATGGTGGCAAAAGTCTGCTTTCTGTATCTGATTACACACAGGTTCCAGTCTAGATGGAAACAATGTTAGAAAATAAGAGTAGCGAATATCTGTGCCCACCCAGAGGAAGAACTGTCACATCTATTAAACCTTCATAAAACTCACTGAGCATATAACATCAACCATTAAAAAAAAAATCAAATTATACGAATAGAGGCAATAATATAGTTTGTGAAATTGTAGTGTCTACTTTATGGAAAAGAGAAAACCTTCACAGGATCCGCACAACATTCTGTGTCTCATTAACCTGTGCTATTTAATGAATTCTCATTAAACATGTCAATTACAACTTCTGTTATGTCAGCTCAAAATGCTATTCAGCTAATTAATAAATTACATTTTGGTTTATTATCACACCTTTAACACCCTGGGCAGCAGGTGAAAGCAAAGGGTGAGTCCCAGTGAAAGGGAGGTGAGCACTGCAAGTCTGAGCAGAAGTTCTGGCCATCACCCTATGTCTCTTTTTTTGCATAATGGATGCCCCAGTGTCACAAAATATGAGAAAAACAGGTCTGAAAGTGAATGTCAGTCTTGACAAAGGTATATCTAGCGTTGTCTCAGAAACTTCCAATGAGGAAAACCCCACACCTTTCCAGGAAATCTGTTCCAGATCAATCTCCTTTCTGTAAATTAGCTTTTCCTGTAGTCTAAAGAAAATCTCTCATTCTGTACTTTAAGCTCATGACTTTTTGTTCCATCCACGTGGGACATGGAAGCCAGTTCATTGCATTCCTCTCTGCAGCAGCTTTTTCATACAGAAAGACTGACTTGGTGTCTCCCTTCCGTCTACTTCCCACTTACAATCTCAATTTCTTCTATCTGCCCTCAGACATCCTAAGTTGTAGACCTGAGCTTGTGTTTGTTGCTTTTCTCTCAATTATGTCTTTTCTGAAGCCTGAGCGCCCAAAGTGTTTTGGCTGATGTGTACCCAGTACTAACCAGAGTTACAGGATTACTTTTGTGTGCTTTGCACACTGTACGCTCAGATATATTCTCCATGAGAAAGCTTGCCTTTTTAGGATGTAAATAGCACTGTCAGCTCATATTCAGCTTCTGATTTACTAGAAGCAGCAGCTCCTTTTCTGCAGGGTACCTTTCTCCTACCCTCTCTTTGCACAGCTGATTATTCCTGCCTAAGTCAGAGCTGGATTTCACCCAGTATTTTGGGGCCATAACTCCAACTGTTCAACATTATTTTAAATCTAAACCTGTTCTTCAATATAAGTTTAGAGTACTCTCAAAGTTTAAGAAGAGTGTTTTCTATTTCATCATTAATGTTTTCTTCTTCTACATAATTAGTGAAAACAATGAATAGTTCACAAGAACTCTGTAAAGCCCCGCCCAATACTTCTGTTTAGTGCCACGGTGACCTGTCGATATCTATTCTTTAAGTATGTTTATACGAACAGTTTTGAACCCTCTTATATTAGCTTCATCTAGACTGTGTTTCTTAGTTAGCTTGCAAGAAAGTCAGGCAAAAGAGTATATAAGCTTACTGGAGTCTAGTAATGTCACATTACTGATTCTTCACTTTTCTTTAGACTTGTTACACTATCAAGGAAGGAAATTAATAGTTTGATATGATATGTTATTTAGAAATTCATCGTGGCTCTTTCTTAAACTCTTGCTATTTTCCCAGCATCTGCAGTTGTTTGTTGAGTAATTCATTCCAATAATTTTCCTGGCTCTGAAGTTGAACACAGTATCTTCTAGCTCCCCAGCAATTCCTGTGTCTCCTGTTGGAAGATGATGCTATAATCATTCATCTTCCACCTTCTGAAATGTCACCTGTCCTCAGCAGGCATTCTCAAAAACAACCTCTGATTGTTCTGAAATTATTTCAGCCCGTTCTTTAAATATCTTACAATTTTCATCAGGCCCACCTGGGCTGAAAAAAATGCAGCTACACTGTCTTTCCTAAACTTTTCCTTTTGTATTCTAATCTGAGTTCTTGTCCTTTTGATGCTGGTGTGAATTCAGTTAGTAATCCAGTTACAGCCTCATTTTCTGGTGAAGAGTGGAGAAAAAAAGACACTAAAACATTTCTGCCCTTTTCCTGCCATCCGTCAGTAGCTTTAGCTTGCTGCTGAGAGCCATTCCCTTGCAAGGAAGCTGAAGAGAAAAGGACAAGGATCCATACTGGATATCTGCCAACGTCTTTCTACTCACTCTAATAGACTGGTTCAAAATCAGGTGCTATTCATCCACACAGAAGTGAGATAAAGACCTTAACAAGCATAAAGGAAGGAAAATGATGGGGATTCTGTAGAAATTTCACTCTTAAGGATAGAAATATGAATACATATATATATTTCACCTCTCTCTTTTCTATTCCATTTTCAAAACTAGATTTAAAAAAGCTACCTTTTTTTTCTCCCATATTTGGAAAGTGGCCAGAAGAGGACTGGAAGGTTTGATTTCCATGACATTATACTTCCCATGTTGAAAATAATGGGAAAAGAAAGGGAAGAGGGAAGACGAGCATCATCTTTCAGTGGTATGATCAAAGCATATAGCTTTCCTTCAGTCTGAAAGGGAAAGGAGCTAAGTCTGAACCAGTGCGTACAAATGATATATTCCAACTAATTTTAGCCCCCTAGCCCATGGCAGTGAGAGGAATGCTAAAAAATTAGCTGATGCTAGTGACAAAATTTCCCGAAAAGGAGCAACGAAAAGTGATACCTGGAATGTAATTTATTTTCAAACAGGCTGCTTATTCATCTTCAAAACATCTTTTCAACTGCGAAGTAGTTTAACGATGTCACTTCAGAGCGTGCATGTAATAACCAAAAAGACTTTATGGCAACATTCCCCAATTCATTTTTCACACCTATTTCGATTATATAACATGTTGGAAATCCATCTTACTCATTATATCTTGGGCTAATTGAAAAGGTGGTAACAAGCGTCCAGTTAACAACAATTGAATTACAACAAAAGTTGGCCATAATTATTCCCTGGTTAATAATAGAGGGCTATGCATCCTCAAGGCTCAGTACTGTTGTCAAAATGTATGCAGGGAAAACTGAAGCTGCAAATATTTGCCTAGTATCAGCAAAAGAATTATGAGCATGAAATGTATGTAATAACAAGTTGTTACTCAGAAGCAGTTATACTATGGTTTTCCAGTAGAAAAGCAAAGGCATAACAATCTGTTAAATTAAAACTCCCATTTTCTCACTAATAATCAAAAGCAACATTAGGTTGTAATAACAACACAAACAGGATGATGAAACAGTTAGGATGGATATAGGTTTGATGTAAATGTAAATGAATGGCATGAACAGCCAGTAAGAATTAGACAGCCTAATGAATTTGCCAAATGCAAGTTGGAAAGCAGTGGAAAATGAGTAGAGTACATAAAATATGAGATGAAGGCATGTTTAAGGACAGGAGAGGATGATTCCAAAGCCTTGTCCCAGGACCCTGTTGCAGGATAGCAATTATGACTTGTCTTTCTCCTTTGCTGTAATTTAAGCTTTTATAAGGAAGAACTGTTTGAGATGAGTAGGGAACCTTTCTCCCTGACTCAGTTTCCACTGAGTTAAACCTGTGGGCTCCAGTACTAGTTTTGGATGGACTTTTCAGAAGCAAATCTAGCAAAAATAGCAAGTACTTAATTACTCCTTTTTAATCTGAGACATCAGGGTGTGTGCACGTGGTAGGCCACCCTTCTGCAGCCCAAGAATGGGCAGCCAGAGTCTCTGCTTGAGGAGCGTGCTCTACACTCTGCTGCTCACCAGGCACCTACGGATGTCCCATCTGAAGGAGACCGCTTTTCTTATGGTGAGGTTTAGACTACAAGCCTCCTTTTGCAGAGGCAGCCTACCACCCCACAGGAGCCTCCCTGGCCCAGTTCGCGAGCTGCCTTGATGGAAACTTGAGTGCATATTTAAAGAAAGTACCTATTTGTGAAACTGAGATTTTAAGCAAGTAAGTGTGGCAATTAATGCCAAGCTGGGGTTTGTGTATAGTAGACATGTTTCCATTGGGAAATGAACTGAGTGAGGAATTATTAATTTCACATGGCCCACCTGATGCTCAACAAGGATTTTCTTTTTTCTGTCAGTTGTGCAAAATTTATACATTTTAATGCAGTACACTCTTCAAGAAATCTGCAAAGAATACCCCTTCCAAGTTGTACATTACACATACAGTCACATCCAACCAAGGAATCCAAAACTTTACAGCTTAATATTCAAAATGTAGAAGGCTAAAAGACATTACTGTTTATGAGATGCAATGAGAAAAAAATATTCTTATGCAAGGTGCCTAGATTGAACTGGCAGGCAGATCAATGTGTTATCCAGCACTCGAATGGAGGAGCAGTATATTTGTTTCCTACAGTGCTGCAATCGTAAAAATGAGTCAGAGAATCAGACTATCCATACTTTTATGAATATTTATTATCTTGCCATATGGATCCTGCTTCTATTTATAAAATCTTTTAAGTATTCAGTACTCTTTAAAGATGCCCACAGAAATGTAAAAGCAAGCTCTTTTTATATACCTCATTGTATTATATGAAATCATTCTTCATAATAAAGTAGAAAGAAAATTAATAAAGGATGAACTGGTACCTTAAACAATCCTTTTTTATACTTAGTTATCTCTAGTCTTATTGAAACTTCTGCAAATCAGATATTTAAATGAAAAGAGATTGCACTTTTATAGGCTGTGCTTTTGACAATTTTGTTGTTAAAACCTAGGAGGAAAGACTCGATCACAAAAACGTGTTCTCAGTTCAAAAGTTCAGTCACACTTTGATTGAAAACAAGACCATTTGGTTGCTCATGTGTCCTAGTTTCCTTATGAAACACCTTGTAAATATTACAGATGATATTAAGAGCCCAAGCTATAGCAGAGCACGTCTGACTCGCCTCACTGTAATGCTTGTGAGAAAAATTTTGAGCCCTGGGAGAATCCAGACCCATAGATCAGCCTTGTTTCATTGACATTTTCAATGACAATTGTCATTTTCAATATGTTTCAATATGTCATTTTTCACAGAACTAAGCTTCTTGAGATTTGTGGTCACTTTAACTTCTATCGTTTCACAGCAGAGGGGGGGTTATTAGACTGTGTCATGGTCTAATTTAGTTTGGGTAATCCATGATTTGCCCCCCTAGACCTCCCATGCTCATGTACATGCAACAGAAGAAGGCATCACTCCTCACTTCAGAATCCACAGATGAGGCGTTCAGTGGCTGCACTGGGTTTCCACAGATAAGTTGCATTTCAGCAGTGGGTAAAGGGTGTCTTATTCATACCAGATAACATGAATTTCTTCCAGAAAAAAAGGATTTCTGTAAAGTTTTATGTTAATTGGTGTCATCCTAATGAATTAATAAGCATAAACTGTGAATGTATCAGAGGGGTCAGATTACCTAAAAGTTACTTCACAACAGTATTTATAGATACAATATTGTGAGTTAGATATGGAGGTGATGATATTCAGAGGCTGAATTTGTATCAGCTTTAGGGATCTTGTCCTTTGGATGGATTCCACTGTACATCAGAGAGGAAGGTACTCATTTTCCCAGGAGTTTGCCCAACTGAAAGCTATAGATCAAGCTATGCACACTTTAAAAAGCAGCACTGTTGCCTCTGGTTTCAATTCAAAAGGTAGTAGGGAGAATTTTTTTTCTATATTCAATTGTTCCTTAGTTTAAACCTCAGTAATTCACCCTAATTACAGAACACTTTAAGTTTAAACCTGAATCAAATCTCTTAGGAATAGCACTTTAAATTAGTACAGGTCTTTAAAGCAACTACCTCCTGCTTTTCCAGCTATATCTAAAAGTCCAGATTAAAGAACATAAAAGAGTACATACTGCAGATTTTTTTTTTTTCCTCTCACTTATACTGTTTTATACCAACATAACTTCACTGTTTTCCCTGGAGCTGCCCATCATTTACACTGGTGAGAGAGTAAGGATAATCACACTTTATCTGCAGATGTATAAATAAGAAGGGATAGGTGAAGAAAATGTACAACTTGAGTTACATTCAGAGCTGGACCAAAAGGAATCTATTTTGCCAAAATACACACCGCCATCAAGCTACTTGCCATCTCAATTGCATTATTTTATACCCTTTTCTGCCTGTCAACTTTGAATTTAACCCCACTAGCAGCTGCTGTGACTTGAATTCAAGAAGAGATCAGCAGAGCTGTAACTGGGAGGGAAGAGCTCAGAGGTACTACCCACGTACCAGCAGTGGGGTACAACAGATTACCTTAGGTTGGATTAATTCTGACACCTGAATTTAGGTGTCCATATGTAAGTCTGGTGTTTTAGCTCCTCTTACAGGCAGTGTAGTCAGCTGGAGCCTATCAAGCTCTTCAGCCCCGGTTCAGCTGCCTAGAAGTCGGCACCTAGCACTATGCAAGGTCCTCCGGGTATCCTGCCTGGCATAGCTGCTGGACCAAACATGTGGGATCATCTTCTTGGCCCCATGCTATGCCTCAGAGTCAACCTAGGGCATTTCAAGCACTCTAGGGCACGTCAACTGGCACGAGACACCTACATGGGGGCAACTGAATCACACCCCTATGCCTTGGCAGCTGAAAAACCCTCCTGACTCCCTTGGGTCCATTACCTAGGGGTTCAGTTTGGTGCCCACTCACAGGTGTGCAGGGGTACTTGCAATGCCATGGTGTATCCCCATGGGCTGGCACGTGGGGCAAGGGTGTGTGCCCTTCTGAAATGGGAACTGCAGGGGAGGGGGATCCTGCTGACCCTTGAGTGATGCAGCTGAGGGCACCCACCTCATCCCCTGCATCTCCCCAGAGGCACCAGTGTCACCTGTAAGCTGTGATAAGGCACCTCCACTTCAGAGTCCAAACTTGGAGCTGAATCCCACCCTATCCGTCAGCTGAGCAACCAAATCTGCATGCCAGGGAGGCATTTTAACTGTGTATCCTAAATCAGGGCTGGAAAAGTTGAGGACATGAGTACGGGCAGCTACTGTGTATGTGCTCATCTGTCAAGTGGCATTTTAGGGCAGTGTCTTCCTATCATCCTGTGGACTTCAGCTCTGCCTAGAGGCTCTCTGTGGTCCCTATAGGGTGTGCTCACACAAAAGCAGTAGACTGGCTATTAAACAGCTTTAAACTCTTAAATTTGTCATTTCAAAGTCATAGAGGAGACAGTAAATCACTTGATGCTAAGCAGGGACTCCGCTTTGGTAAGTATGTCTTTAAAACATAAACACAGGCAAAGCAGGAAGGAAATGTAGCTCATACCAGCTTAGTACTGTGATACACTCTCTCATCTTTTAAAAAAAATAAAATATAAGGATTATATTAGGACTAAAATAAAATAAAATATTAAGATTAAACAAAAAGTAACCACACACAGTAATTGAGAGCCTGGTAACCTCCCAAGAACCAGAACACTTTAGTAGCTCTCATTATATAGTCTCTGAAGAATCCATGACAAGTTCATCCTTATCCCCCCCTTTAATGGAAGAAGCACTGTTAAAGAGTCAAGAGCATTAAAGACCTCATAACAGCTTTCTGACAAGACTGTTTTAAATTCAGAAATTTTATGATGAGCGAGAGCTATATAAAGATGATGATAGCATCCACTGTTTCTTTTTTTCCAAATGGTTTTTTAAAATATCAGCCTCATTAAAACAGCTGCAGACGTCCTGTAAGATCCACACTGAAATGCCTCCCAGGCCACTTTCTCATTTGGATCCCCAAGACTGGCACTTTGCCAGAAGGATTGCAGAGTCTGCATGATATTTGTTCATTTTTAGTTTTAACATTGGCATCACCTCTTGAAGAGAAGAAGCAAAAAGGACAACACAAAGGCATATGGTTTTTAATAGCAGTGTGTCAAATCTACTTTTTAGTAAGATGAAAGGAGGTTTGAGTATACCCAGGTACCTTAGATGCCAATGATCAGTGCTCACTTACTGATATATTTGTATTTGTACAAGGAGAGCACACAAGGAATTGACTCAAGAATGAAGTCTTCTAGCGCTAGGAATGGCATAAACATAAAGTTATGTCTTCAATTTTGCTTTGTTGACTTTAACCAAGACAAAAACTGCAGGTCTCAAAGCACCAGCACACATACGGAGGTGTCTTCAGCTCTGGTATCTAGAGAAAACTGTAAGGCTTACTTTCCAGGGACGCTCAGCAAACCTTGATGTCAAGGGGAGGTGGGGAACAGAAGTGTATTTGGGAGTCTCAAAAAAAATTCCTGAGGTTGTAGCATGACTTTCCATACAGCAGAGTGCAGGTAGTGTGTGGACATGCCAGATGGTGTTGCAGCCCAGTGGAAAGGGGAAAGAAACCTAAATTCAGACATTCCCAGGCTGCCTCCTCAAGAGCTCTTTGCAGTATTCCAGGCTCCTTTTTAGCTCCTGGGAAAGTCTGGTAAAATACTGCCTCATGTGACCCTCCCTGGGGTGGTGGGAACTCACCGGGAGAAAGCAATTTAAACCTGCCCAGCAGCGCTTACCACCCCAAGGGAGACAAAATATGAAAATCAGTAACTACAAAAACCCGAATGTCCAAAACCTATCAGAAATAAGAAGTGAAAAATACCTATCCTTTTCACAGGACAAATTTCCCTGGGGATTGCTGTTTGGTGTTCTCCTAGTTCACTGCTCACCTTAGTCTATCTGCCTCTCACCTACACCCTGTCCTCCCCCAGGGGCTTGCTGTAAGTCTGGGAGAGACTGAATGAGATGTGATTGCCGTTCACATGCTGTTAACAACCAACTGCCTGGGCTCAGCCACTTCTGTTCATTGGAGGAAATCACATCTTTGGTCCTGCTGATAAGAGACAGAGAACTAAGGGATGATCCAATTTTTTTCTCCTCAACTCTCCTATGCAGCTGCTTCTCAGCACTGTTCTTCCCTTTTCCTTGCAATACAGCTGCCACCTCTTGAGGCTCCGTGGTGTTTGAGCCTCTCCCCTCATCCAGAGGTGCTTGTTTTCATACATCCCTCCCCGGCTTATCACCCCATGAGGCACTGCTAGGAGGATGACTTTCTGTGGGGGTGTATGGGGATGATGTCCCAGCACAGCCAGCCAGGAGCTTCCCAGGGTGGCAACTCCCATGAATCAATAATGGCTGTTACTCTTAAGGAAAGCCATCAGTAGCGTTAACAAGTATGTGCATTTCTGCTGCAAAAAAAGCACACTGCCACAATCAGCTGAGCTTGTATTCGGAATGTATATAAATACCCAGACCTTTTGTCAAAAGCAGAGGTGCTGGGACACCGCTGCACCACAAGGAAGGTGGGAGGAGAAACACAGTAGTGGGAGCATTTGATGCTTGGGTAGGTTTCTGAATAGCTGTGTGGCACAGCAAGGACAGATTACATACGTATTTGTTTTCATGGCAACACATTCCTCTTTGCACCCAAGATAACAGTGCGGCAGACTCTCCTACTAAGCGTAGTATTTATATTTGGACACATTGACTCTACTCCCTTGATTGATTGCTTTTATGTCAAATGAAGTCCTTAGAGCTCCAGGATGAAGAAGTACGTAGGTGCTGTTATGAGAGTAGACAGAATATATCCTGAGAGGAGGCATTGGATTTGATAATAGTAGCAAGGTTTTTTTGAGGTAATTTATAGCAATAATATCAGAAAAAGGAAGACTTAGTATTAAGAAGGACAGGTTTCTGTTGCTGCTGTTTTTCTCTGTGCTAGCACACTGCAGGTTCTCTCATTCAGTATGCTATTCAGTCCAGGGACTGATTTTATTGTCAGAATTTGAAGTATTGATTAGAGCTGGTGAAAAAGAGTTCCCTGGTATCAGAAAAGCTTTGAAGAACAGTGTAACATGAGTTCTAGCCATGTGCATGCCCTTTCATGGGCTGCTGTAGGCTTAATGATAGCAGCATCCCCTAAATGTGCATTAGCATTGATCACCTGTTAGACTGGCACATATGACACCTCTAATTGAGATAAAAGACAACTTTTTCCACTTCTTTTCCTCTCCTATGGTAATTAGGAATAACGCCATTCAGTGTTCACAGATCAAACAGACATGTGAAAGATGTCAAAGAGCAAGGACTGGTATTTTTCTTCTGATTTATTTAAAGGAGATAATTGATGGTACATATAACTATCCTTCTCTGATATACCTCCCTCTGCTTCCCTTCATTTCCCAGGCACAGACATTCAGGTGATTTCTGCAGACAGTATTAACTTAAATTCATATCCATGATTCTTCACTGGTAGGCATTTTATAACTGCGCCCCCTCATGCTTTTAGCTCTGGTGCTGACAAGGGCATAGCCAGCCAGGATCTCGGTGTCTCCTGATGCAAACATCACTAATCGTTAAACTCTATTGCCGTGTTTTAATCTCAGTTGGCAACTAAGCCCCACGCAGCCGCTCACTCACTCCCCCCCGGTGGGATGGGGGAGAGAATCGAAAGGGTAAAAGTGAGAAAACTCATGGGTCGAGATAAAGACAGTTTAATAGGTAAAG
>NW_008795183.1:1684487-1689099 GCF_000699145.1 Aptenodytes forsteri | reverse complement strand
ATATCCCTTTGGCCAGTTTGGGTCAGCTGTCCTGGCTGTGCCCCCTCCCAGCTTCTTGTGCACCTCCAGCCTTCTCAGTCGGTAGAGCATGGGAAGCTGACAAGTCCTTGACTAGTGTAAGCACTACCTAGCAACAACTAAAACATTGGTGTGTTATCAACATTGTTCTCACCCTAAATCCAAAACACAGCACTGTACCAGCTACTAGGAAGGAAATTAACTCTATCCCTGCTGAAACCAGGACATCTATCCACACAGCATATCTGTAAGGCTGAGTTATTTCTATCACGTGAATAGAAATTCATACTCTCGTGCTAAGCTACACTTTAAAAAGTACAGTAAAATGAGGTTAACATTCTGCCTTATTCCTATTAGGGTGTAGGTCCACTATCATCTTTCTTGTTTAGCAGTGCTCTTTGTGTGAAAGAGATGCTGGAGGTCATCTCAACAAACTTCAAGCAGCTACAGACAAGTCATTTACATCTGGGCTAGTCACTGTCAGGCTCCTCCATGGCAAACAGAGAGGAGCAGACACTTTTAGGGGTGATCCATCTGACAGACATGACATCTGCTTCAGGATGTGAGGAACCAGGGTCTTGAGGTTGTGACCACATTAGCGGTAGGTATCCACATTGCAAACATCAGCAGTTGTGAGACAAACCTCACCATCATGTCTTTATTTGGTTGTAGACACACAGAAAACTTATAATAGGAAGGCACTTGTGCTGTAAGAGGCTTGATGGAGGAAATGCATGGAGCAAACTGTTCCTTCAGAGACACTGAAGATCTTAATTATGTGAGAGGACTACAGATGGCTAAACAAGTTACTCATGTTTAGTGTCAGATTTTGATGTTCTTATTTAGCCTCAGAAATAGATCAAACTGCAAACTGTCCCACTGAAAGACATGGCACTTCTGCAGAGGAGAGATCTTTTTAGGCAGAAAAGGTTGGTATCATAAAAAAACCCCTTGAACTTACTATCTGTAGTTACACTTGTGAGGAACTGGGGGTAGCTGGAACATGTGTATGTCTTCTACGCACACCACCTGAGACAGGGAGGAGCTGAAACCTTGTCAGCTGGACTCTCAGGGGAAAGCTAGGCTCTGCCTGGATTGTGTTTCTTCTAGAAACACTGAGATGACCCAAGTCTGGGATTTAGCAGTAATATAGCTCACCACTACTGCAATTAACTTGACAGTGAAAGATAGGCTTTGTTAGTGCTTCAAGACACAGTATCAGCTTCAGTGGATAATCAAAGAAAGCAGAGGTCGTATTTCAAGAGCATAAGATTTACATCTTTAATAATTGTTCCTTTCAGTGATCCATATAATGAAAGGCCTAATGCATCAATCCTTAAATTGCTTACGGAAGGAACAAGACATTTTTGCTTTAACTCAGCACCTGGCAACTTGGTCTTTACATGTGAAAAAACTTTATGTATTCAATACTTGATGAGCACCTCAGATTTAAAAGCAGTGCCCTTTTTAGTCAACCACAATCCTGAATTTATGGCTGTCACTGCAGAGGATGAATCTAACCAGAGAAATAGGATGAGAATTAATGGATTAGTCTTGCATTGTTCATCTGCATTCCTTCATTCCTTCTCAGATCACTCACTCATCTTCTTGACATTCCTCACAGTTCAGCTTGGAAAATATCTTCACTTCTTTTGCCAAAGTAGACTTTAAGACCATTTCAGCCATACTTTGATATATATTGCTTTTCTTTTGGACTCCTTTTATTTTGGCTTGTGTTCCTTAAGTGAAGCTCACACAATTAATCTAATACATTGTGAAGACAGAATAACTCATTATCTTGTTGTATTTATAGTTCTCTTATCCTAATAGAGCACTCTGCCTTTGCAAGAATGTCTAGGGTACTTCAGAATTACATCCATTTTTGCCACTGAATGGCACCATTCCACTACCAAGTTAAACACAATTTAAAAATAGAGATATGGATTAAATGAATCTCCAGTCAGAGCACATCATTGCCAAATGAGATGATTGCCAGTGCATGCCATGTCAGATAGGAGCAGCTGAGAATGGGAGTGGAGGAAGCCAGAAGCCTCGAGAGAAGCAAAAGCAGTAGGTAGCTCTAAGAGAATGATTGTTTTTTCTGTCAGACATGAACCCATGAGGTTTCACTCTGCAACAAAACAAAACAGGCCGTGCTGTGGCTGTTCCAGACAGAGATGCAACAAGCTCATTGTTTTGTATGCAAGCACATTAAACCAAATCCTCCAGGAAAACTCACTAATAGACTGCACAGAAAGATAATAGGGTAAAAGATAGGTTGATAAATTAAAGTGAGTTATCTTAAAAACATTGGGTATCATAGCTGTTACTTTGGTTCCCACAATAGTATAATAAAAAAGACTTGTTAACTGTTCTGTGTCCTTTCTGACCTTAGTTAATAGGCTGGAGCTCAGTGGGGAGTTCTTCCCGTGAGGAAGAAAGGCTGACAGTGGATTTAGGCATTGCTGATGTGACCAAAGATGTTTAGCTGCAAAAAAAGTGCCAGGACCTGTTTTCTCTGGCCACAGCAGCAATCAGACGACAAGTTCTCTGCTCCCAGCCTCCCACAGAAATTATCCCTTAGCTTTCTCAGACCCCACTGCTAACACTTCTGTTAATGCATCCTGTGCTTTTTGCTACCCTTTTCCTCAGTGGCAGGAGCCCTTCCCTCTTCCTATCACAGATGGTAGGCAATCACAGTTTCAGCAATCAGTTCTTACATGCCTGCATTTGTCTTGCCCTTCTCCACTACCAAATGATTCATCTTGTTCTCAGCCTTTGCAGCGTGCAAGCCAGTGCTTGTGACAGCTTTCCTATCATTTCTGCTACCTGGTTGCACAGAGCGGGTGAATGTCCCCTTTACACTTATCTTGAGTGAAAGGCAGCTTTTACACTAAGCAACTTCAACATTTAGCTCAGCTCAGAAGACTTCTTATTTCACAGTTAAAGGTTACACAGGCAGGTCCTAATGCCTCTCCCACTTAAATGAGCTAGATCCGTTTGCCTTTGATGGGGACAGAATTAAATTTTAATACATGAAAGTTTTCCTCTGAGGTGAGATGAGCTATTCTAAAGTAATTTTAAAATCTGCCTATTTAACCAGGGAATATGACTGAATTTTGCTGCTGTCACTCTCTGCTGTCAGATTCTGAACCCACTGCATCAGCCTGCTCTTAGATCACTTTGTCAAATACTGAAACCCAGAAAACACTGAAGTGGATGCTTAAACTGAGCCTCAAGAAGATAAGTATTATTATAATTATTGTTATAGTATTATTAAATTCTAATTATTATTGTAGTAGTATTATATTGGACAGGTCTCTACTGAGGATTTTTACCAAAAATAATGTCTGGATCAGAACCTTCCCTTGTAGTAACACAGAGGGATATCTATGATATGTAGTAAAGTGATTAATCATTTTATAAAACACACATCACCTTTTTAATTTTTATTACCCTGTGTTGCTTATTCTGCTTTAATCACACCACGAGTAACAGGCTAATTTAAACTGGCAGTGACAAAGGAACTTGTTTTATTTTCATCTCTATTATGTACCTCTAGTTTTGTAAAGCAACTGTAGTCTTAAATTATATCTTGCATGCAACTGAATGTTCTTATAGAGCAGATGAATGCAAAAAAGAAGCAGGGCACTAGAGCCTATATTCTACATGCAGCCCTGGTGTGCAGAGTTCATTTTATCATTAAAAAAAACCCAGCACACCTTTGTTGGATTCCTAAATTAATTTTTACATGGATGAAATTGCCAGCACTGAAATTAGCCTTTAATAAATGGAAAGGTCGAGTCTTCTATTCACAAGAAGTAGTTTCATAACTAGATGGGCTTATAACCTTACAAAAAGCTAATCTATTGCTGTGTTTTTCAGTATCAAAAATACTGTCGCTAGTGACGTTCATATCACTATGAAAGAACATTTTGTTAGGCAGAAAGACGGTAGGCCTCCAGCAATTGAATGCAGGCATGTTTATAGCTAATAAATACAGATTTATTAATATTCTGAAGGAACACTATTTTTCCACCCAGCAAATCTTGTTGAACATCCTGTGTTAGTGAGCTTTAAGCGTACAGCTCTACAAACATGTTTTTTTGAGGTGAGCCAAAGCACTTTAGCTAGTGCGGTAACTAGCCTGTGGGAGCTGGTCTGTTACCTTCCATTGCTGTAAAGATCAGTTAATTGCTCAGTGAAACAAGGTAGGCTATTTTGGACTTTGTTCACAGCCAGTGACTGCAGGGTACCAGGTGCTGTAAGACAAATCCATCGCTTCCTTCACACTGTTTTGTTTGGGCTGCTGTGCTGTAAAGCTGGATGTGGTAGTTGGAAAAAAGAACCGCCTTTTTTCTTTTGTTTGGTTTTTCTTTTATGCAGCAACAAGAGCATTGCTTGATCATTAGCATAGATACAAAGGGTAGGAATAGTCACCCATTTGTTGCCAATTTCATTCCCTAATATCATGTTCTCCCCGTAAACTAAGTATCTACCCATATATAAAGACATCCTTCAAAGCTCATGCACCCGCAAAACATGAATCTTTGTACACCTGCAAAGGTCTGAAAAGATGGTCTATGTTTTCTGT
>NW_008795183.1:1677105-1684288 GCF_000699145.1 Aptenodytes forsteri | reverse complement strand
CTCTCTCCCCCCCCCCAGCTCTGTCTGCACTGTAACAAAACTTGGATCCACAGCATTTGCATTGAAGCATTACAGCTCAGGTGACAAACTCCCACCAGTACACCTCCCAGATACTTCAGCTACATGTGCTAGGGTGGGAGCTGTGTACATTAATTCTGCAATGACACTTGCCTTCCAGTTAAGAAGGGAAGAGTGTTCTTTGTCTTCTCTGCTTCCTTTACTTCCGAATCCCTTGCCATGAGGTCAAAAACAAAAATTAATTAAAACAGGCATTTTATTTCTAAATTTCAATGGTGCAGAGGTTGTTTGAGGAGGGGACAGAAGTCTGAATTTCCTATTTTAGACATGTCTGGGGTTTTGGTCAGGGAGAGGTTCATTCTCCACTCCTGCAAATCGCTGCAGTGAGAACTCCCCCCTTTTGCTCTTGGTGAGTTGACTGACTCAGAACCAGCTCCTATCACTTAACATATTTAACCACACCAGAAACAAACAGGGAGCTTTCATGTTAAAATAAATGTCTTCAACACATAGCAGTGCCATTCACAGATGTCCTAAAGACGGAGGATTCACACTAACTCTAATGGCTGTCACTTCTTTGAGAGGAATTCTGTCTGAGGTGCATATAGCTTTGTTGCATTCATGTCACTTTAGGCACATGAGTGACACACTGACTTTGTCTATAATTGCTGTAACCATCACAACATATAGCCATTGCCTCTGCAACCTTGTAATCAACTTGATCTGCAATTTTACTGAGCAGAATTGATTTTTCAAGTTACAAATTAAATTAACTGGATCTTGAATACATATTGGTACCTTATTACTCCACAATGAAGTATAATAAGCTGAATTAGGTCATATATGATTAGTCAAAAGAACAGAGTGAATATGCAGAATAAAGTCTGTATAATTTATTTAGATTTTAATTTGATCAAGAGGCTTTCAACACCTTATTTGAAGCCTTATTTTCCAAAGGACTTACCACATTCATGGAAAACTGTCCTAAAGCCCATACAGAGTAACCACATATAATCAAACATCAAGTTGAAGGAAGCTGCCGCAGGAGTACCCCAAAGATGTGTTTTGTTTCTTACTAATCCGCAAAAGAGAGCAGTTAATGGAATTAACTTCAAATAAGAGGAGTACAGGACCAGCTGTATTAAGAATAATATAAAGGAAACCAGAACCTGAAACATTGGGCAGAAAACAACAAAATGAGATTAGTCTTAACTAGATGTAAGCTTGTATGGGTGAGGAATACAAATTCAAATCCCCAATATGCCATGAAGATGCCATGGGATAATTTACATTTCTGTTTTAAAGACCTAACTGCCCAGAAGCATTAGAAATGACAGGCAAAATCATGACATCAAGTTGCTGTCCTCTGTCAGTCCAGGGATTTAACTTAGGATCGGTGCTAGTACCTGGCCAAGAATAAGGGGTGGGGCAGCTCTGACTCCCCTTTCCTTTCCACTAGTAAGCACTGTTAGCTCAGTGCTGCTGACTGTTAGCTCAGTGTGACGATCCCGGCGAGGCATACAGCCGGTGTTAATTATTTACATGAGAAAGGGATGAGCCAGGAACCAGCTTTGGATGGACAGTGTTTCATTTCACCTAATATGAGCTGTGTAAAGTCTGAACTTCTCAGGTCTCCATAACAGACCTTTGCAAAAGATGATTCATCCTATATGCATTAGTCTCCCACTCCTAATGTTAAGGTGTGATGAATCACCTTTTAGAGGTCCCTATATTTCCTTATGGATTACTGCATTTTCTTGAGTGACTACTTGGTGCCTTTAGTGCATGCTATGTGCCTAATTTGATTAACTCTCAAACTGTTTTAGACAGCTGAAGCTAGGAGATTGTATTTCACTTAACTAGAGTTCTGGTTTGTTCGCAGAGCAGTAAAACTGAATGCCTCTCTTTATTTGAGGCTTGTGGCAAACTTGCACTTCAGCATACTGAAAAAAACACTTCTGAATTCTTTCATCCCGTGCCATGCATTTTTGAAAATCTCATCCTGTGCTTTTATATTCAGAGCTCTGTTAGATTTTAAATATGAAATACACTGCATGAAAAAGACAAATGAGAATTATGGTCCCGATGCTGCAAATTTTTTATATGTGCATAATATTACTAATTTTATTTGCGTCGTTGCTTAACTACTAGCAGAATATAAGCCTATATTTCAATCAAGAATACACAGCAATAATTCTTCAGACTTTGAAACAGAAAATGAACACTGAAAATGTCCTATTATGCAGAAGGCATAAAAATTTATAGAAGAAAATCTAGGTAATAGTGAGACAATAGCCACTTGGGGACCCCTAGAGATACCGTGAAGAAAAGTGAGCACAGTGACTAAGAACACGAGATACCGTGAAGAAAAGTGAGCACAGTGATTAAGAACACGTGTGCATTGATATATGAGAGATGTAAATCTCACATGGGCCTGTAATCTCACTGGACCTTCTTGGTCTGGTTTGCTTATTTCTTCGTCCTTGCTTGAGAGAGGACGTGAAAGTCATACTCTGCACAAAGAAGCCTTGTTAAGCCTAGCCTCAGTAGTACAGATGGTAGGAGTATGATGCATAGCAAGCTGATTAACCAGGCACATGGTTTACATTCAGAAGTCCCACTACAGCACAGCTAAGAACGGCTTCCCTTAGCTTGTTCTTTACTATAAACAATTAATTTGAAACTCATGGCAGGCAAGCTCTGGTAAGAATTATCTGCTGCCCTCAATTATTCATTCTCATTCTATAACGATGGAAGGAGAGTGAAGAATGGTTCATTAATAGGACAAGGACAGCATTGTCAAGTTTCTCCAGGGCCTGTGGACAACTGCAAGTTATGTTTCTTTTGTCTTCATGTCCTTACTATTTAAATCCATGATGTCTCATAAACTTGCTAAGTAGCAGCTTCTCGGTGGCATTCATATTCGGAGCAAGTTGGCTCCGACTTAAACATTTAAACAATATTTTAAGCACAGTTGCTCCCAGGGCTTGATCCCATAAAGCTCAAGCACAGAATATTGCCCATGCAAGAGTAAAGCGAAAAAAAGTTAATAAACAGGAGAAGGAGTTTCAGGGAACTCAAAACCACACTAATAAACCCATTGCTTTCTGCCCCACTAAGGACCAGAAACAAGATCTAAACGAAGAGTACGTGGCTTACCTGCCTCATTAGAGTGACTGAGCAGGTGTAGGATATTACTCATGAAGACTGACTTTAGCCAGAAGGTTTAGTTTCCTTAGGTTCCCTCAGTAGCCACCAGGTGACTGTACCTGAGAACAAGAGAATACATCCAGCTGTAGGTAATCTCAATACCCCTTAGCCCAGGAGTCATTCTTTCCATATAGGCTACAGGGAGAGCTTGGGGAATTATTTCTGCATATAGCTCCCAAAATTTTAGGCACCATCCTCACCTAAGGCAGTAGTCCCATTTTGTTTCAAGTATTTATGAGTGAACAAGAAGGCAGGGCAGGGTCTTGAAACTCATTGTTTTTCACACTTATTGTGAAATTTTCAAATTTGCCTTCCATAATCTGCATGCTGTTTTCTAATGAATTTTGATGGTGGAAATGGGAGGTTAAAATTCTTTGTTCAGTCTTGACAGTTACAGCCCTGCTGATCAACATGGCCATTACAAAGCACAGCGGAGCACTACAGACAAAAAAATAGTAATTTGTATTGTAGGGCAAATATTTGGGATGTATGGGAAATGAACCTGCAAACATCAGTTTGGCACATTGTCTTGAAGGTCATTCCATCTGCATGTGTCCACTTGGCACATGCGAGCCACAAGCAAACATGAGTAAGCTCTGTCCATGCTCCAAGAGAAGTGCTGTGCCAAGATACTTTTTTAGGACTGGGCCTATGACAATGTCTTACGCTTCTCATTAAGCCTCACAGACCTGGGCTTAGCACCATACTAATCAAAGCAATACAGCTTTTGGTCAGGTTTCAGCCCAGGCAAGGTTGGCTCATGCCTACCAGGCGTGTGCCATGTAAATATATCCTGAGTGCACACCTGCCTCTGAGACAAACAATCTGGTGCTTTCAAGTCCATGACTGTATTGCAGAGCTATGTCAAAGTAGCTGGCTTCGTTATGGTTTGGTAGTTTCAATGCCGCAGTTTCAAGAAGTTTCAGTGAAGGGGCTTTGGGGTTAGATCCAAAGGTATTCTGACACCCAACTCTCATTTCAGTCTTGACTATATGTTAGGAAGTGCCTTACGCCAAAAAACAAAGAGGGCCTTCCTACATTGCCTCCTGCCTGGCATATCAGAGAGGAAGATGAAGATAAGGTTCTGCCCGTCCTGACACTTGCATAGGAATTTAGCATCTGGCTTACTATCAAAGATAAAGGCACAAAGGAGGTTTCTTGTACCTCTTATTCCCTCATATGACCATGTAGTCATAGTCATGATCGTTTGTCCCTCGTAACTACAGTGACACCTGGGAAATGAGTCCGACCTTGATTTTTTTACAGTGATACAAGAAATGATCTGTCCTTCTTTAGTTTGGCTATGTATCTAAGTGCTTGTCTTGTCTTTGATGCTGAGTTGTTTTAAGCAACTGAATGTCTGAGATGGTGTGCAAGCAGCCCAGTGAGGGCCAAGTCACATGCAACATCCTGTAACACTGTCACTGGGATCTGGATTGGACCCAGGGCTGATGACTGGGCTGGTGACAAGACGGTAGGAACCCATGTACACTCAAACTTCAGAGAAAATACTATGTCATGGTCTTTCATCTGACCCTTCAAGGCTGTGCTGCAACTTGGTCTAAGTTCATCACAAAGTCAGTACTGTTGGGTAACTCATAAAACAAACAAACAAAAACCATAAATATGGGTACTTAAAAAGGATCCAAATCAAATAATACTGGGCAGCTGGCCCTTGACAAGAACCGCAGTGGTCCAGACAATGGGAGCTGTTTCTGAATCCATGTCTATCTCATGAACCATATTTGACAGCTAAATTGCTTTGAGCTTATGTCAGTGTCTAGCCCTAGAGAAACAAAACCCTTCTGAGGCCCAATAGAGTGGCTCCTTTGCAGAGAATCATGTTTAATCACACCTAGGTGAAAATCACCAAAGCCTAGTTAAGGACAACATAAAAAATAATCATCAGGGAACTAAATATGTCATCAATAGCATCCAGGAAGTTCTGTATTAAAACCAACCTACATATTTCAGCAAGCATGTCACTAAGAAAAGTAGACAGATGAGTGGGCAAAGTTCAGGCCTTGGCACAGAGGTCTGCAGTGTGCTTTTGGTTATTCCGCTATTCTGAACATGTGATTCATATTGTCTATATTACTGCTTGTAGTACTGTGCCCCCTGCGGCCGCAGCCATGAACCAGAGTCCCATTGTGCTACTTGCTGGAGGATCACAGAACAAAGATAACAGCCTCTGCCTCAGAAAGCTCACAGTGCTAGCAGTGTGCAAGGGAGGACCAAAAGGCAGATTGGATGCATAAGTAAATGAGACAACACTCATCTGCAAAATGGCCAGCAGAAGCCATGTGGCAGCAGCTTCACTGCAACCAGAAGGTTCCTGAGCTTCAGAGCAGAGATCTGTGGGAGAAAAGGGTGTTCACAGGGGATGTGTCTCAAGTTTGAAGATTAAACTTGACAGGTCATTATCCTCTATTATGCCTCTGGTTTTAACTCTCTGTAAAATGGAGATAAGGTTAGAGCCCCTCTTCAAAGACTGCGGTGGAGTCTGACTTGTTAGTGTTTGGCTGATCAGTGAGTAGAAAACTACAGAAGTTCAGAACCAACTGAGCACCTCATTTTTCAGAAGCAGGAGCCTAAAAATAATTCATTTAGAGCTGGCTGTGCAAATACAAGGAACATAGCCAAGCAATATCCATGCACTGTCTATGTAGGTTGTGAGGGCACTATAATTTCAGTAGCAATGTCTAGACAGAAATATGAAAAATTAGTAAAGATAATCTGCCACATCAAATTATTTGAGAATTTGATGCTGTCTAGCTTGGAAATACATGGGATTTAGTGATCTTTAGCGCAAGTGTTCCCCTTTTCCCACAGGCTATCGTAGATACATGTGATTTTATCAGAAGTTCATATGGTCTCAGCTTCCTGGGGTTCACATGTGTAGAAAACATTTTGTCTAACTCTAGATAGCTAAAAGCCACTTACCTAAAACTGAGCAAGACCAGGATATCATAGGGTAGCTCAAACAGCATTAGGTCCTTCTATTATGCACCTGAATTGAGCCCTTGCTGTCTGAAGTGCCATGTACATATTTCGTATCTTCCTCCCCACTTATCAGCAGCCTCATTTGTTATATTAGTTTACCCCTTCTCTCTCACTCTTTACAGATTGGGGCAAGTTCCTCTACTCACAGTATGAACTATTTACTTGTATTGCCCGCACAAGTGAAAATGAATCTTCTTGATACTTCATGCTGATTCCATAAATAGTTTCTAATCTTTCTTTATGAAATTTTCTGCAAGGTGTTTTGTTCTGATTTTAATAAATGTTAATAGAAAGCAGCGTGCATAATATACTACGTAGGAAGTACGCCTGGGTGACCTTCTGTATCTATCTTTCGAATTTGGCATTTAAGATGGCAAGTACTTCATATTATTGGCCAGGTCTCTTTCAGAATTGTGCATAAACAAGAAGGGCAGAAAACCAAATCTGATCGCTCATGATGAGCATGAGCACAAGTATTTAAGCCTTTCCCGACAGCTGGCATTATTTTCTTTATAAATCTATTTATGTTATGACAAACATGACAGCACGTTTTCACTTTACATCATTGTAAAGGGATGGAGGCAGCTGTGGTGCAGAGATGAACAATGTAATAACTAGTCCACAAATAATCCAGTCTGCCAAATGCTCGTGACAAACCTTAGAGTTCGGAAACATGCTTCACACCAGCATGCAGGAGAGTCACTGTTTCTCTCAAGGTTATCCAAGCACTTCTGCAGCTCTGGAAATCATGAAAATGAAGTTTCTTTCCAGACAGCTGGTTCTTCTCAATTTTGTCCGTGGAGAAAAGGCAGAAATAGTACTTTCTTCAAACTGACACTCCCAGATGAAGCCAAAGCACAGCCAAAAGTTAAATGCAGTAACAAAATTCACCATTTTTTCCTTAAAACACTTTTTTTTTTTTTTTTTTTTTTTGGGAAAAGGAAGGCCAAGT
>NW_008795183.1:1667185-1677033 GCF_000699145.1 Aptenodytes forsteri | reverse complement strand
TTCTTAAAACCCTTTTTTTTTTTTTTTTTTTTTTTGAGTAAATGTCAGGCAAAGTTTATTTGGCTTGTAAGATAACTGGGGCTGGGACCCAGGCCTGGTCAATGCCTGACAGAACAATGCTGCTCCACAAAACAAGACCAAGAACCCAGTGCTGAGGTCATTTTATTCTGTGCAAACCCGTTCCTAACTAGGCTGTCAACAGATAAATGCAGAAGATGTGGTAACGCTTCAATGGTTTTTAACTTCTTCTTTTCTCCATACATCTGTAAAATGTCAAGCAGATTGTAGAAACCTATCCAGTAAATTCTCCTTTCGCTAAGCTGCTCTTGTTTCCATAGCAGTTAAGTTTTCCTGCTGTGTGGCAGGAGGCTGCTTATATTCTCTGCTTCATTACTCTTGCCTTGAGATCGGTTATAAAGAGGTTGACGTGAAGCACATGTAGAAGAGAATCAAGTTATACCATCTCTGAACAGGGTCTGGCTGTCATGCCAGCTACTGCTTACCAAGGCAATTAAATGAGGTGCTACTTCTTTCCTTAAAATTAGGTGACATATTTGAAGCTTGAACGATATCCAGGCACAGTCTCTCCATCACTTTCAGACAGAGATAATGACATCAGCCAAATCCTGACACAGCTCTGAATATTTACTGCCTCTTTAATAAACTGATGTGAAGTCCTGCATGGACTGCAGAGTGCTGAGGGCTTGGGTTTGATTGGGTTTGTTTTAAAAAGTGGTTTTTAACTTTTTACCTGAAACACAGAATAATAGTATGTGTCCTGATTAAAATGAACTGTAAAAGTGCCTCTGAAACAGAAAAATAATTTTCATTTTTAAGCACATTTGAAGATCCAATTAACCTAAATTTGTCCTAAATTTACAGGAAAAAATGAATCCAGAAAGATTATTGGGAAGATAGGACAACTCTATGAGGAGTCACTTATCTTGTTGGCATCAACTCTAGTTTAAAAAATGACACTTACAGAATGAGGAGCCAGTAATTTTCATTTCAAAGATCTCCCTCACTTCTAAAATTACTTAGTGTACTAACACTGAAGTATTCAACAGCACTGGGTTGCATATTCAAAGTTTCTCGATTTGTTCGTATTTACATTAAAATATAACAGGGTCCTTGTAAGGCAGCCAGATGGCATAACTGGAGGAAAACAATTCCAGAACTGATGAATTGTTTGGTGTCCAGCTACCTCACCAGAGGAGAATAGGGAATAATATTTCTCTTCTTCCTTATCCCTCAGAAAGCTTAAAACTAGAGTTTGTGTCAAGATAGACATTTTTCTCCCTGCTGCGTGAACAGACCAGTCCGTTATTTTGCAGCTCTTGAGTACTGGGCTGCTAGCAATGATGCTTCCTTAAAGAAACAGGAAACCCAAAGCTATTTCTGCACTGAAGAAAAGGGAGAGAATCCGAAATGCAATGAGTGCAGGTACAGGAATCAATACAATAATGACAAAGTCTGGGGGTTATGCTTTTAAAACATCCTTAATTTGTAATGTAATTTCCAACAAAATTTAGAATGCACTGTTCTTGTTTACAGGTAACTTTATTAGCTCACTGTCAAAAAAAGGCTTTTGCTATTTTGCACAGGAAAATGGTTATAAACACAGGTCACAGTTTGCTTTTGTGATTAAAAGCTGGGCAGATGACTGCACACACGAGTAACCACAACTTACATGCAAGAATTAAGAATTAGTTGACTGCTAATGAAGTTTCTGATCCTTATTGTCTGCTGTTTAACCATTTTAAGCAGATCATTTCAGAACAAAAAGCACCTATAAAAAGAGAATTACATCAGACTACAAAGCCAGCCCATCAAACTCCATCATTCCATTCTTGTTTGTACCAGCTGAAGATCCAGCTGTTGATTTTAGCTACTCTTCAAACTTTCAAAGCCTTCACTACCTGTTACCTTTTGGCCACAAGCCCAGAGTTAGCTTTAGGGAAATTAGGTTATTTTCCAGTCTCTACCAGCACAAAAGTTGCAAAGGAGCTTGGATGCTAAATTGCATGACTTTTGCTATGCTTCAGGAGCAGCGAGAGCACCGCTCAGAACACATCTTTCATGAAGTCATTAATGTTCTGCTTCAACATCCCAAAGTCCCCTTCCACAGATGTCCTGCCAAAGGCATTTCTGTAGCCATTGTAAAAGATTTCAATAGAAAGAGAGAGTGAACTTTCTTTCCCCAAAATTCTTCTTTTCTATTGCAAACTAATTAAGACAGAATCAGAGTCAATAACAAAAGTCATTGGACTGTACAAAACAACACCTGAGTCAGGGCAGGAGGAGCAAATAAATATGAGGTTCTCCATTAAACTCGGGAGTCACGCCACTCAGGGTCTATAATTAGCAGACAGGCTTGCTCAAGCCTCTGTCAAGTCTGGCCGACATGAATATTTGGTATCGGCTCAACATGCGCTGGGAAGATTTCAGCAACTGAAGAGTTAAATGATTATTGGCAAACTTGGATATCTTGGCTATGTAAGCAAATAAATTCCTTCATCTGCAAGGAACTACAAATAAAACCCACAAGAATTTGTCATTTGAATTTTGTTTTTCTTAGGAAACATTCTTCATGTGTCATGTTGCTAATTACTGCTCGGCACATACACAACCTGCATAATGACAGAGTTCTTCCTCATGAGTTCTTCCTTAAATTAAACCTCAGAATGTACTTTAAGCATTTGTTTCATGAAAAAGGAGACAGTCCTTTCTCTATCTTTTGGAGCACAAAAAATATTTCTGCAATAAAACAATACAAGTGAAATTTTCAAAAAGGCATAGGAGAGTTAGAAGCATGAAATGAGAAATAATGGGAAAATCTCATGGCACATTTTTTTCATTAAAAGGCACCATTTTGTTGGAACAAACACATTTCAGGGAAACACATCAAGTTTTGTCAAAAGCTTAATGCATACATTGGTTTTCTCATTTCGTTTCAACAATGTCATTGTATTGCAAGCAGGTAAAAATATTTCTTCAACAGGATAATTTCATCAGCTCCATTAAAATGCTTATTTTTTATGTATATTATTTAGTATTTTATTCTCATATTTGCCGAAGTCCCATTAACTATGTCAATACTATCTTCAGCAGTTGTATTCAAAAGTGTTCCACAGTATCCCAAACAACTGATAGCCCATGGCTCAAACTGTACTATAAGTAGGGATCATACCTGAACACACACTGTTCTCCAATCTATCTGCATGCAATTCGCCACCCCTGCTTGATTTCCTGTGTGGACAATCAAGGGACAACAAAGAAGTGCCCACTGATTTTCTAATTGGAACAATTATCCTTAGTATCCTAATATGATCTATTTAGTTTCCTTAAGATGATTTGGGCCATAGGGTCTGAAGAAGTCACAGCTAGTCTGGATTATAAACAGAACCAAATGAAATGCCAAATCTTAAAATTGCTGGGTGCACAGTCAAGTGCACTATATTTGATTAATTGCATTGTTTTGTCCAGAAAATTAAATGTTTCTAACACAGAAGACACTTTGAGATACCACAGAAGAGCAGTATGAGGCCAAACTGAAGAGCTATCCTGGAGCCTGAAACTTATTTGATACCTAGCTTTATGATAAACTTTACAGAAATGTAAGCACTCAAACACCAAATTAAGCGCCTTAGTACCTTTAAGGACCTGGGCTTTGTCCAGATATTCATTTAGGTTTTGGTTTTTGTAATTATGCTGGTTTAGATTTGGGAGCTGTTCTGTCTTTCTGTGAATGACGTGAAATGAACAGAAGTTTTGGGGGAACTAGAGTGAGGATTTTATACCTTACCATGAATGAAACACGGTTATTTTGCATTCGCATTATGCCCAAGTAACACAGAAACCCAGCCAATTCCTGATGCGGGCACATGGCAACATTTTCTTGCTCTTCTACTCAGTTTCAGTGATGGAGCTTCCACTCCTGAGTTTTACTCCGTAAAACTGCAGAAACAGTACCTGTAGATTGTCTGAACCCATCTGCAAGGAAAACTTCACTTTGGGAGGATAATGCTGACTGATGGGTGCATATGAGTGACTGCTGATTGCACTGAAGATGTTGGATCTGACAGCATGAGGCAACTACCCTCTAAGCTGCTTGTATATTTATAAACATGTATGTGCATTGTCGGGGTACAGCAAGGGGGCTGCCCACCAGGGCCAGACCTGGGGTCACCCAGCTGCATGTGCCAGAGCAGGCTTTAAGCAGGAGCAGCCTGACCCCGTACAAGGCTGCGTGTGCTTTTCTTCACTCTCATGGATATTAGCCTTATGCACTTGCTGTCTCTCTTTTTGTCTGCATTAAAATCAGTTCCCATTGCTAATGAAGTAGAAATGCAAAGAACAATATATAGGTTTGGGGACTTTGTATGTTTGTGTCCCAGCACTATTAAACAAAATGTATAAAAAGTTTCCATGATACTTCACTTGGCATAGATACGAAGGAATAATCCTTTATATCTTGGTTGAAGCAAACATTTTGTACAAAGTGAAAAATGATGGTAAGAAAGGACCTATTGCTTCCACAGAGCCAAAGTGAAAGCAAATTTTCCTCCCTTATCTGAATTCTTGAGGAAAAGAAGGTCAGGGAAGGTGGCAGAGTCCATACCCTGCCTTACAATTTCAGAGGAAAGCCCAGTGCTCCCCTGCGCACTGGATCTTCCTCTGGGCTGCAAAGTCAGCAGGAAATCATAGACCACTGTGCATCAGCCAGTTAGTGCTGCTCAGAGTAGCATTATCTGGCTTTTTCCTCTGTTAGATATCACTTGAAAGTGCAAAGGAAATATGCAGGCTAATCGAGAGCTCACTTCAACTCTGTACCCCTATCTTTTCTCACTCGCTTCATTGGCAGTTTGTCAGAGGAGATGTGAAGTAGCTTCAGGTAGGAAATTACAGTCAGTCTGCAGAGTGGGGTGCCTGCAAGTGCTCCTGCACACTCAGCATCTGTTGCACCACACCTGAATGCTGAGTTACGTCACCCAGAACACACAGAACAAATTGTCATCTCTTGTTTCTGGAACAGAGTTGGAAAAAGCTGTTGTTCTTCTGCCACCCATCACCTACCCTTGACCTAAACAAACAGATTGCCTTTTTTGACAAACCATTGAATTGTAGAGAAAGAAAAAAGGGGAGAAAGAAGTCTATCACCTCTGCAAAACTAAATCAGCTCAGAATCAGTTTCTAAAAAGAGAGGACAGGGATTTCTTTGCACAAATGTCAGTCCCACAAACTTGCTCTTTGGTTGCACTTTGATTGAAAACAGTCACAACAGCAGACCAGAAGCACAGTATTAAGCACTTGGTTATAGCCTGTAACACCAGATAGTACTGGTAATCATGGTTTTACAAATTTCTTAGTCTAGGGAGAAATATAAAGATATGTTAGACAGTGTTGGTAGCTTAGGTTCTGGATTTTTTTTGTATGTAGGCTATGACTGTTCCAGGATAATGAAGACAAAGACAGTTTGGTCCTTGGCCTGCGGTCATCTTTGAGACAGAGCTGCATTCTGGAAGCATCTGTTGAACCAGCTTTATTCCAGGACCGGAGTATGTGAGCAATAAAACAAAATTACACTTGGAATATACTTGATTGCATTGCTGATTTTTCTTCCTCTGGGGCATCAGCCTAGCTGGCCTGAATGTCTGCAACTGCACATTAAAAACTAACAGCAAACGGGAAAACAGGACACACTTGTCAAGAGGAGGTGATCAATCCATCCAACAAACTAAAATATTTATCCCTTTGCTTAAAATTAGTTTAAGAACCTTCATTAACTGAATCCAATCTGTTTTCAAAACCTCTTTTACAAAACCATTGTAAAAAAATCATCCACTTCTAGGTATGCCTGCCAGTTGCAGAGGATGCTACTATTTCAAATTAAATTAAATTTAATTTGAATCCCCTAAATTAAAGGGGACCAAATTCTATGGCAATATGTCTGCAGACATTTGTATAACAGGAAGCAAACTGAATTCTCTTTCAGATGACAACTTATGAATTTGCCACAGCAGCTACAAGACAATGTATGAAAATAAGTATGCTTCGAGACTCCACATCTTTCTGAAGGTTATTCTTTTGCACTAAGGAGCCTATAGGAATATAGATTACACAGATTAGGAGATGTTGTAGCAAGACAAGGGAAGCTACTAACAATTTGTAAGAGGTATCAGGCAAATGGAGCAGAAGATTGCAAGTACTGATTTATCTGAATTTTCTTATTTCAAACCCCAGTGTTACGGATGAATTTTTAAAAGTTTATCATGGATCTGTTCATTGGAACAAATCTTACTCTGTTTCTGTATTATGCTTCTGATACTTCTAAACAGCCTATACTGAGGTCATAATTGTCTGCACTTGACTATACTTCATGATATATGCTGAGGAATTACTGCAGAATAATATTTTAGCTTTAGCCCTTAAAATTACAAGTCAGTTGTTTCCAGTCAGGGGTCGTGTTGGCCTTTGGCACTAGCAGTTATTTTCCATTGTGCTGTCTTACACTTCACAGTGGCAGGCATTATGTATAATTTACTTTTGTCATGGGATCACTGTGATTCTTACAACACTGGAAGAGATTTTAAATGTTTTTAGTGTATTGCTGCTGGTGTGGCAAGTTTGGGTGGACAGCACTAACAATCCTCAGAGTGAAGAAAATTGGCTCCCACTGACATTGCTCTTGGCAGACAGCGAGAAGAATTTCTTAGTGACTGTTTCTCCAGTCACAGAGTTACTCCATGCTTACAGGAAAACAAAGTAAGAAAAGTCCTTTAAATTCAGCTTTTTGTTGCTTGCAGAACCACCCTGAGGTGCAATGCTGAGAACAAAGTGAGTTCCACATCTGCTGCAGGGCGTGCTGGGGGGCTCAGCTTCCGCCGAGCTCACCCTGTGTAGCTGCTCGCAGCAGGCAAGGGAGCACGGGGAGAGCTGCCACTCTCTGGACAGGACTACTTGACCATATGAGACATGGTGTGACCATGTTCATTGAGTCAGGGTATTAGTTTTAAGAAAAGAAAGTCCTGATATGTATCTTTAGCCATGGGATAGCTATTGAGTAAGACAGTCTGTGTCACCCACTAAGGTTGTAAAAGTCTTCTAATAAATTAAGGGGAGAGAGTTTTGTCTTCTTTCACTCTACTGCTCCCTCCAATAGCGCCTCTGAGTTGTTCCCTAGGCACAGCTTGCTGCTCCGGCTGGCCTTCCCCGCTGTCTCCAGCTCTCCCCATCTCCCACTGTCAAACAGCAACTTCCACCCGGGCACGCTGGCCAAACTCACTGGAGTGACTCCCACTATCAGGCTCCTCCTGAGCTGCTGCAGCTGGCACAAACTTACAGACAGCAGGCAGATGATCACTGAGTGATAGCTGTAGCTGATTAAGTTTTAATCACATCACCTCCCCATGTATTTCCTGCTGTTCCTCTGCTTGAGGTTAATGCTTCAGTAACAGAGCTGCCTTACTCAGTGTGCAGCTTGGTGAGAGACTTTAGACCTGGCGTGTATTTCTGCCAGCGTAGATAAATATTCCCACATATCCCATAGCCTCACACCCGAGAAAGCATTTTGTCTTCTCCCTACTGGGCTCATGCTAGAGGAGGTGGGATTGGAAACTCCAGTTATCTGCTTTTGAGTTTACATCTTTTTTTTTTGAGGCCCTGGGGGCATTTAAGGAAGGGGTTTTCTATTTGTTGGCTTCCTCCAGAAGTGAATAATTACTCTATATAGTGCAGATTTGCTGCTATCATACTCAGCTTTGGCAGGTTTACCTCTGCAGCTGTTTTCCATTAAGGCAGAAAACACTCCTCAACTAAGCTCACAACATGTAACTGACCTTCTAAGGCTCATCTGATGGGAAGCAGCAGTGTCATTTATCAATAGGTGCCAGAGCATTTTAGATAGACTTCTTGTTCATAAGTTTAGAAAGAAAACCCAGCCAATTCAGGCAGAGGAAAGATTGCAGAAGTGGGTGCTTCTTGAACACCTCTTTTATATGGGCCCACTGATTTCCATGAAATGCCATGAAAAATTCTAGTCTTGCTCCAAGTTTTGCTCCCATCACTGGTTTCCCATGTTGTTGGTTTAACCCGGCAGGCAGCTAAACACCACACAGCCGTTCGCTCACTCCCCCCTGCCCCAGGGGAACAGGGGAGAGAATCAGAAAAAAAAAGTAAAATTTGTGGGTTGAGATAAAAACAGTTTCATAGGACAGAAAAGGGAGGGAAAATAATAATAATGATGATGATGATAAAAGAACATACAAAATAAGTGATGCACAATGCAATTGCTCACCAACCAATGCCCAGCCAGTTCCCAAGCAGCAGTCACCACCACCCCCCCAGCCAACTCCACCCAGTTTATATACTGAGCATGATGTCATATGGTATGGAATGTCCCTTTGGCCAGTTTGGGTCAGCTGTCCCCCCTGTGCCCCCTCCCAGCTTCTTGTGCACCTTTTTTTAGCCCTTGACTAGTGTAAGCACTGCTCAGCAACAACTAAAACATTGCTGTGTTATCAACATTATTCTCATCCTAAATCCAAAACACAGCACTGTACCAGCTACTAGGAAGAAAATTAACTCTATCCCTGCTGAAACCAGGACACATGCCAATGGGGTTCTTATTAAAATAGAGGAGGAGAAGGTGGTTGGGAGGGGAAGGACATAATTCGGTGTGTAAGAGCAGATTTTAGACTGGCTCTGCTTTCAAATCTGCATACCTAATTTGTTCTGTTAATTGCATATTGGCAGCATTGGCACACTGAAACATCTTTTTATGTGTGATCACACTGCACAAGCAATACCTGCAATCCAATTACACGTGAAATCACGTGCCCATAGCTTTAGATATTTGTCATCAAGGAGCTACACAGGATAGGGAAAATCTCTAATTATAGCTGCTTCTTTGGCAGAAACTTTTCTTTCTCTCTGTCTTGCACACAGAGAACTCAATTGTCCACCAGGCTGCACAAATGAACCAGCAATTTGAAGCCAATTAGACATGTAAATTGAGGTAGCCAGAGCCCTCCATATCTCAGAAATGAAGAGGAAGAGGAGCCCCAGCATTTGACAAGGCCATTTCTGTACTTTGTGCTGAGCAGTGTCCCTGCATAAATTTACACTGACAGCAAGATATCTTGTATCTTCTGACTAGTTCAAAGAAAATACTGTATATAAATGGAAACGTATTTCCTAAACTAGAGGGCAAAAAACCCCTGAATAAATTCTAGTTCCTGACATGATCTGACCATATAAATATGGCAGTAAATTATACAGCCATGTAGATATGGCATATAGATATGGCAGTGAGCCTTATAAACCATTGCTTTATACAGTCCTGTTTCAATGGAAACGCAGTTAAAATATCTCCTGTCATCAGGCGTGCCAGCAGTCAGCCTCAGCCTGTGCTGAGCCAGGTGCCATCTCCCCACTACCTTTCACAGCGTTTTCCAGCATCCAGGCACATCTAATCACTGTAATTAGGCCGGGTTAAATAAGAAATCAATTACAGCTTCTCCCTTGAGCCTCTTCTTGACTGTGTATGATGCTGTTTTCTTCAGACAGATCCCCTCTAACTGCTGAATTCTGTGTTTCAAGCCCCCTGAAGGGGAGGGCTGCAAGGAGGGGAAGGGAGAGGCAGAGGACAGTGGGCCTCGGGGCAGCGACCATTTCTGTGGTGACTGTGTGTCGTGGTTTAATCTCAGTTGGCAACTAAGCACCACGCAGCCGCTCGCTCACTCCTCCCCGGTATGGGGGAGAAGAGAATCGGAAGGGTAAAAGTGAGAAAACTCGTGGGTTGAGATAAAGACAGTTTAATAGGGAAAGCAAAAGCCACGCACACAAGC
>NW_008795183.1:1649589-1667162 GCF_000699145.1 Aptenodytes forsteri | reverse complement strand
ACTGGGGCATGCTGCCACTGCCTGGCTGGTAGGCTGCCAGGGTGGAAAGTGGGGCCCTGCCCTCCCTCAGCAACTTTTTTCTGCAAATTAGTGTTGCAAGTGGAAAATATCCTTCCTGGGGGGTTTCCCTGCTGGGTGGCAGGGAGGGCCTGGCCTGGCTGTGCAGCTTGCAGGCCCCGGGCAGTGGGGTGTGGCCATTTTGTCATCTGAGGGGGAAAAAGCAAACCGGAGCGAGGCCCGGGGTGGCCACTTCACTTTTTATTTCCTTCTCATGGTGGCAGGGTAGGTCAAAGAGTCCACATCGGCCCTTATTACAACATAACACCAATGGAAAGCAGCTGTGTGAGCCTTTTGGTGCCCTGCTGGCATGTGCCTTGCTGAAGCTGCCTTCTGGCATCAGAAGTGGTATGGAGGCAAACAGAGTATTTGCAGCATCCTGGCACAGCATGATCCCTCACCCTGTACTCCCGCACAGCGCCTTGCCTCATGGCTGAAAACAGAGAGCAGGACAGGAACAATTTTAATTACATTTCAACACCATGGGGTGGCCACACGCTCCTGTGTTGTCTGGCTGTAGCCACCCCGATCCATCCGGATTCAGAGTGTGTCTGATGTACAGTTTCCCCAGCAACATATTAATAAAGTATCAAGGGTGGCAGTGGTTGATCAACAAACGGAAACAACTCAAAGTGAAACACAAAATGCAAAGGACTGCTTAAGAAAATGTTGCCTGAGTAAAAACCTAGCCAGTGACTCCTCAGATGGTGTTCTGCATTTTATCTCCTGTCAGAGGCCTTGCTAGGCCAGTCAGAAGAGTGGGAAGGAGCCAGCTAGTGCTTTTTTTGTGGAAGCCCACACATCTGACAGGACTACCCATAATCTAGGGCTTTTCAAACCCTGAAAAATTTGCCGCTACTTTCCTGAAGTGGACGAATGACATTATATTTCTTTGCAGCGTGATCAAACAGCACATCTGAAATACGCATCTTCATTTACATACACTTCTAAGAGGGATGCTGGAGGCTTTTTGTAAAGATCTAAACTTAGAAATATTTCCTTTCAGTGTTTATGACAGGTAAATAAGTCAACATGACAGTATAAATGATCTCAAAGCCAGATGTAATATTCTTAAGGTGCCATGGGATCCTCAAAGCTGTCGTTGACACTTTTCCCTGCAGAGTTCACACAAGGTTCAGGATTCATTAAATCTGTATAAACTGAGTGAAACTACAACTCTATTTAGAATAGAGGCATCTCTGCTCCTGATTTCAGCACTTCAGATGTTATCCTTATGAGTTTTCATGAGAGCTGGTCCTTGTGGGACAAGGCATGGGCCTCGTGGCTAGACAAGCCCAGAAAGGTTCTGGTTCCTGGCATACCTACCCCGGCTATGCACTTCACGTAATTACTTAAGCTAATGCTTTCCAGCCAGAAAAGCACGGAGGAAGGATTGGGAAAATGCAGAACCCATTCCAAATGATACAGAATGAAATACCTACTTCGGCAGAGATTCCTTTTTTTTTTTTTTTAACTGGCAAATGTGAAAATGCAACCAGTTCTTTTTTCTGGTGAACGTATAACAGAGTTTGGCTGACATGTAGTACTTTGCTGCTTCTACCCTCACCGCTGTTTCCCAGATCCTTTTCTTTTCTGATGCCACGGATGGAATTAACCTGTGTGTGCAGGTTATCGGCACCTGATGTGGTGCCGATACACACAGCTAGTCACCTTTGGCTCCCTTCACAGTCTGTGGAAAGCAAAAGGTGCCTATTTCTCTCTGTTGATTGTTAAAGGAGACTAATATGACCGTCTCAGATGCAGGCACCTATGCTTGGTAAAATCAAAAACTGGGTTGGTCGATACTCATGTGAAATACAGTGCAGCAATTCCCAAGTTAGCAGTCCACACAGACGTAGCAAACTGCCTGCAAACCAACCGCAAGGCAATATGAAACAGTAAAATGTAGAAACTAATACAACTACAGTGAAGTCACATGCAATGACAGTTAAGGGTCAGCAGTGACTACATGTTTTAAAAGTTTCTAGACTGCTATTCAAAAAGATTATATGGTAGTAATCATCAGTGTCATATTGCAGTATTGAACATGCTAGCAGGAAACTGTGAAAGAGAAAATGACTTTGTGGGATAGTTGACTGGAATCCATTTCTGAGCATGTGTTTTTGCCTGTGTTACACCAGGAACCAGAGTATTTCATCCTACTACAACAAGCCATGCACCAGAGACTAACAGAGCTCTGTTTGATGGAAACCCAATGTCAAGAAACCCTGTAATCAGAGATGGCCTTAATACACTTCGGCTATTTAAGTTCTGTTCCTCACACAGTGAATATTATAGAAGGCAATTCCTCTATTTCAAGCTCAGTTTCTTGGCAATGAGGACAGAGCTGGATATTACACTGCAACATCGGATAATTACAAAATAACAGGCAAAAGTAGTTACTCAGCTTCATTATCTATGCTTTCATGCTTCTATGACTTTTTACAGTCAGAGGTAGATTAGACAAAGCTCCCAAAGATTACTAGTCTCATTTTGAGGGATTTAACATTATTTTCTTGGAAGTGTGTAGTGATATTCAGCTATTCCCTGTTTTCTCTCTGACCTGGGTGTTGCCTAACCTTTTAAATTGTATCCAATGCATATGCTGCTTATCCTGATGTAGGCTGGGATGTCCAAGGGAACTTGCGAGACCGTGCCGAGTTCAGCCAGAGGGGTAGCTACTAATGTAAGTCCACCAGAAATCTGGAAGTGTAACTAACTCATGAGCTTATAAACACACCATTTCTCTCAGCCCTGTGTCAAAGCATTCTACCTTTAACCCCTGTCCACTAAAGCAGGACATCACAGGAGCTCACTTAAATGCAGCATAAGCTCTTTCCCTGTTCCCTCTCTGTCACTGGCTAATGCTGATTCTACTCTCTGCTTCTTTTCATGGGAGGGACATCTCACAGACATCAATAAAGTATTGATTACATTAGCTGTGAGAGTGAGGAAGGTATATTGCCCCCAGCCTTAAAGTGAAACAACTGAGACACAAGGTATGCGGCACCAGGCATAAGTTCATTCCTTGAGATGAGGAAAGAACCTATATCTCTAGATTTTTATTTCTATAACTTAGTACACTTATTGTTTTATTCACATTCTCACTGCAAGGTATCACCTAAAAATTGGAGTAATCTCATTGAGATTCTATAGGAATGGTAGGTTCCCTCACCCCGTAAGTGCCGTGCATTGGGGTATCTGCTGTATCACACAAGGGAGAAGGTTGTGGGCAGCTCCTCTGCTCCTCCCTCCATCACTGTTTCTGCACCCACGTGTGGTCTGCAAAGATGCTTTGGCTGTGAAGTGCAAAGCGCTAGCAGAATCAAAAAGTTTGCCCTGTTTATAAGTAATGTACAATTTACATAGAAAGTTCTGTGAGTAGGAATAAATTGAGTGGGATGGTATTTGTGTTTCCTGTTGCTGAGAGACTGAGGATTGCAGACATGTTCATCAGTAAGACAAAGGCCCTTAGTCATGCGTCTGCTACTGAAGAGGCAACTCTGCTCTGCAGTTGTCATGACAACACTGGTTATATAAAAAGACATATCAGAAGAAAGATCATTTGCTCTGTGCCCTATATTTCAGTGTAGCAATATATCCTCAGTACAACAAATCTGTTTTGTTCTATACAAAACTGATGTTTCTGGAAAGATAAGTAACACTCCAGAAAGCTGCCTGCTGGAATGAAACAGTTTATGGTGCAAAAAAAGCTTCCAAACAAATAAAACATCTCACGTGAATGAAGACTAATTCCATAATTTGGGGATCATTGGGACAAAGTTCTAGTGAATGTGGAGGTGATTTAATAGGTCCAAATAAATTGCCATTGCAAAGATATCATTTTTGTGAATAAAGGCAAGCCCTGGCTCAGTAACATCACAGGATTTAATAAAGTGTTAAGAAAGTGTTCGTCTCAAAATGCCTATAAAACTACATCACCTTAAAAGTTTCAGCACAATTATGTGCGTGGCCTGAAGTTGAGAAACGCAGACCATATCTACTGCTCATCTAAAGAAATAAAGAAAATCAGCCTGTGACTCTGCAACCTACTCACCTGGCTAAAAGCTAAAACTAGCAGGACAGTTTCATGGTTGTGTCTGATCTTGTGTTATTATGTTAAATGTCATTTTCGAAGCAAAGATGTCTGGGGAAAAAACTGATCAACCCCACTAATTTGAGAAATCCCTATTCTTCCTGGAATGATATTCTTCATTACTGAAGAAACCTTTGCAGTCCTCAGAGAGGCCAACAGTGATGCGATGTGTGGAACTGCAAATTTGTTAAGTCCCACATGAACCAACAGAATTGCAAATGAATTGAGAGAATTACAGGTCCACGCAAAAAGGTGAAGCCTTACAGCTTTGAAAAAGCCTCTTCAGGTGCACACTGTTCTTCTGAAATTAATCTAGCCAAGTTGTGTAGCAAAGAATGTTTCACTAAATTTTCCATCAGAAACAATGCCTTTAACAACTGAGTCTCTACAAGTTCTCTGGTCTCACTTGTAACTCAAAGGGAAGGTGTCTGGGACTCCAGTGTGTTGTGAATGAAACCCTTATGCCCAGCTCCTACTACTGTTGGTAGGAGTCATTTCACCTGTCAGCAGAAATAGATTTCCCCTTCAAACCCCGTTTCTTACATAACAACTGAGTTCTACCCAGGATCTTTGGCCATATGCAGGACCCAGGCATCCTACTCCAGTCCTGAATTCCCATCTCTTTCCCCAAGTTACTACTTACTCCCTTGCGTGCCTGCTGTCCCAGAAATCTCGTATCTGTGCCCTTTTCAGACCACAATCACAGTGCCCTTTTAGTCCCTTTTTGTGGTTCTCTCTATGGTGACCACCTGGTATGCCCTTTTCTCCATTATTTATTCCTGAAAGCATGGCAGAACAGAAGACAGAAGGCAGAACAGGGTTTGATTCCCTGTGAAATGCCAAAATAGGACTGCAGTCCACTGTCTTAGCTGATAGAAAATGGAGGAGGAATAACTTTGTTTGAAACAGAATACATTAACTTGATTGAATCAATTTAACTCTTAAAATGATAAATCCCCAGCAGATTGCAGAAGGCAAATTATTAGAGACTCAGTAGAGCAAATTGTGTGTTTGAAGAGTGAACTTCATGAACTCACATCTCTGTCACGTATACTATGCTCAGCAAACAAAGGGAGATTTTACTTCTAAAGCTTTAATGTACACAACAAGAAGATCTCTGGGACATATTTAGAAGTTGATGGACTGAAGTCACTCCAGTGTTTTCTCTCTTTGCCTACCTGTAATAACTCTCCTTGTCATATCTAAGCACTTCACAGAAGTGCAAGCCATTACCTGCACAACATTCCTGTGGAAGCAGGCAGGATTAGCTGCTCCCAATTTGATAGATGTAGAAAATTAAGCACAAAGAGTAAATGCCCCTTCCAAAGGCTCCTTTGAAATTCAGAGCCTCATAATGAATGAGAAATTAGGAAACTAAATACAGTCTGGACCTGAGAGTCTCTTCCAGTGCCATATAAGAAGCCTTTAGCAGGCCCAGGAACCAATTTGGGGAATCTTAAAGATTAGCTGTGTTCTTAACCAAAATCTTTCCTTCCCTAGAGAAACCCACACCTCCAAGGATTTCTTAGTAATTGCTCTTCTCCTTTTATGGTTTCTAACTCATATCACACCCTTCTCCGCCAGCATTTCCCCCCTTCTATACTGCAAGCATGGAAATGGAAATAAAACAGCTTATGTTTCTGCTATGATGAGGGAGAAGGTTGTTGGAAGGAGATTTCCTGCCTATCACCTGTGAGAGGAGTCCTTTGATAACCATGATAACCGTGGACTAAAATTTACAAAAGTCACGAAATCTTTAACTGAAAGGTGAGGCTTGCCAGAAGCATTTCACACAGCTCTCACCACAAGGATTTTAACTGTTCTTCAGAGAGAAAGCCCAGACAAGTCTGTGGAGAGGTGTCAGTATCTAACTTCCTCTCTCATTCGCCTTCAGTATGACTCATTGTATTATCATAAATCGTGCCCTCCGCTTCACATTATAAAGCATGCAGGAAAAGTGTGTCTTAATCTAGCAAGACATGTGGAGCTTAACAGCTTCATTCACCTATATTTATCAATCTGGCATAGCTCTGCTGTCAGAATTAGTTAAAAATGGGAATTGAAGCATGGGAAACAGCAACTGTTTCATGCAGAAGTTAATGTACTTTGTCTCTCTTGAACAAAAATAAGACTTAGGTGTAATACAGTTGAAAAATACTGCAGCAATAAATGTAAACTTCATTTTCAAGATAGGCAAAGTTAGATATGGGGGAAAAAAAGGAAAAGGAAAAAGAAAAGGAAAAAAAAAAAGAAAAAGAAAGAAAAAGGAAAAGAAAAAAAAAAAAGAAAAAAAAAAAAGAAAAAGAAAGAAAAAGGAAAAGAAAAAGGAAAAGAAAAAGGAAAAGAAAAAGGAAAAGAAAAAGGAAAAGGAAAAGGAAAAGGAAAAGGAAAAGGAAAAGGAAAAGGAAAAAGAAAAGGAAAAAGAAAAGGAAAAAGAAAAGGAAAAAGAAAAGGAAAAAAAAAAAGAAAAAGAAAAAGAAAAAGAGCCCTTATCAGAATGTCCTAAAGACATGAAAAAAACCTCAGACTCTCTGGAAAGAAATTATATCCTGGATTCAAATGGGCTTTGTTCTCATTACCTTGAACCTTTCATCTTCCATTAGACTTCTGCAAAGTGAAAGAAGAGTTTGAATGAACCTTTTAAATCAAAGCGATAACCTTTTACATCCACTTGGAATAGCTGTGAACACCTGCTAAATTACTGCAGACACTACTTTATTATTGCCACTAAGAAAATCAGAGCAGTTTGCTGCATACGCAAATCAATTCAGCAATTATATTAGGAAATGAAATCCTGGGTTTTTTTCATAAATTTCCACGCATATTAAAGCATCGATTTCATTGCTTTCTAGACATTTCCAGGAGACATAAAAATAAGAGAGAAGTCAGGCAAGTGGTCCTTTTTCCATTGTTCTTGAAGTGAATTACAGCACAATTTAGTGAGTTAAACAATAAAAAAAAAATCAGAAGTGCTAGAGTGCTGTGGAAGTCCTTGCAGGCCGTGTCTGAGCTAGAAGCCTTCATATGCACACCTCAGTTTGTGATTTACTTGCACACTGTACATTGCTAAATCTCTTTTAGATGACCAAGCCTTTACAGGGTGACCCTCAGCGCATATGCTGTCTCTAAGTCCCTTGCCTCGCAAATCCCCGTGACTTTCCAAGATATAAGGGGCTATAGCAGTCACGACCATGTCAGCATTCAGCCAGCTGTACTGCCTACTGCCACTGCTACTGCTAGTGAGTGGATGAAACCTGCCTCAGGCTCTCCACGCACGTGTGATAGCAGCACTACATGATGACGGGATTGCTCATGTGGTGACTCCTGAAATACAGAATAAAATTGCAGTCTGTCCTGCCCTTCCCTACAGGTACCATCCTTCACAGATTGGTGCCATCTGTAGATTTAATAAGCATATTATCTTTCATCATCTGGGCCATTAGCGAAAATATTAAATAGTACCAGATCCAAGACACTGCTGCCCTGTAGTTGACATTGTACCACTGAGAATTACTCCGTAAGCAAAGTTTCGTACCTATGCAACAGAAGCTTCTTCCAAGCCATGGCTCCCTAAACTCCTTCTGAGAAGGCATATGACACCTGCCACATGCCTTCAGTCTACAGGAGCTACAGATGCCTCCAGACTTCATGTCTGGCACACGGGATTTACTTGCCTTCTGTTGCTGTAGCAATGCGTGTGTCCTACCAGCGTCCTATCCCTGAATACAATTTACAAGCACTGCCAAAGTGCCAGCCTGACCTTCCGTCCATTTCCATGGATTGTCATTTCCTGAAATTCCAAAGTAGCTTATTTTATATTTCTGAAATTTTCACTATTTAATGCCCGTTCGGTAATGGCCTTGGAAACTCACACTTTTCTAACTCCATATGCAGTGCATGTCTGTGTTGCAGTACCAGCTGTGTGTACATTAGGATTAATCCATGGTGCAAAGACATGTCCAGGGCTCATCCGAATCCTGTATCATGTGTCTATTGTTCTTTGTTCTCCAACTCTCTCCTCCTTGCACCTACATTTCCAGGAAAAAGAAGCCCAGAAGAATGTTAAAATGAGCTCCACCAGCTCCTTGACCTGGAAAATCAGAGGACTAGGATCCCGTAGGGCTTCCTAGCAGATGAGTCTAGATGCAGTGTAGTAAAATATAGCACAGATTAAACCCTACTGTGCCAGTTATGCACAAACACAGAATAAAAAGACAATGTCTTCCCCAACTGTGTCTAAACAATCTTCCATTACTGTATTCTGTAACACACTGGTAGGAGAGAAAGCTTTAGGTCTATAGCCTTCTTTTCTTGCTGTAATTAATTCACAGGTTTTGCTTTAATGTTTTTCTGCTATTGGACGTTTTTTTCAACTCAGAGCTTGTAACTTGAGGCTTAGTGCCAAATATTTTTTGCTTTCTAAAAGCACATCATCTGTAAGACAACTGACAGACATCCCTCAGGATGAAAACTGCCACAAGTGGTCTGATCTGTTCCAAACCTTTTCCTGCAAGTCATTTATTTCAGAAAATTCACTTTTCATCTTTTATAAAGCACAGGCAGTGTCTGCATTTAAGGGTCAGCCAAAATAATGTTAAATTGGGTTTTTCAACATTTATTGCTGTGTAATGTAGCAGACGAACAACTCCACTAGTCTCTGTTGGAAGTGAATGCCCTTGAGATACTTATGCAGATGTGTGTAAGGACCCTAAAGTCAATTAAACAGTGAAGCTGCATGGGCATGATGGGCCAGCTATGGAAAGGAGGGCACTGAATAAATAAAAACAAGTATGGAAAGGGAATTAAACCTCGGCTTGAACAAGGAGAGTTTCTGTACTAATCAGAACAGATACTGAGCTAGCTGACAGAGAACTGGCATTTTCTTGTTGTTTGTTTGTTTTTTCCTGGAAGATTTGTGAATTGAAACTTCTTTGCTGCATGGAAGGAGGTTAGGTGCAGCTTCCACTAGGAATGTCCCAGAGTCTGCGCTTGGGTCCCCACTCGATGGATAAGGCTGGACACACCGAGAGCACCATGAGGGATCTCTAAGGTAGCACTGAATGACCCAGCTCTGCAGCTAGAAGCTGTATGAACCCATTAGATAGGGGCCACAGAAGTCCTCTTGCTGTAGCGTGTCTGGGAGCTGAGGTAGCACCTGTGTGTGGTGCTGTGCTGTGCAGATGTGCCCACTTAAACTAACTTGAATGTGGCGCTCTACTGCACGGCCAGGACTTTGCCTCACCCCAAGACAGGGAGGTCAAGTGGAAGTTCAAAAGCCCAGGTTCAAGGGCTTTCAAGTTATCTCTCAATTCCTCTGCCATATCTGCTCTAATTTTTAAAGATAATTTTGTGTACTCAGACACAACAGAAGACTGGCCACAGCCTGAAGTTTAGGATGTTTATAAGAGACCTGGGACTCTCCCTAAACCCGTGTCCCACTTGCTGTTACTATTATGGGCCTATATTCACATTTCTTAGTAAAGATAAAAGTATTTGTTTTGCTCTGAGAAAACAGATGACATACTGAGAGGCAATTAGCGGATCTACACTTTCCAGTCAAGTTGCTTTCATTTTAAATATATGGAAAAAAAGGCAATCAAAAATCAGCTTAATGAAAAAGCTGTTTATCTCTTGTCTGTCATATGATGCCATACTGAGATTATACCCCCAAACAAACTGCCTCATGGCAGAATGGCAGAAAACTACTTGAAGATCTAAGCTGTTAATACGTATGCGTGTATGTTGCATTAAACTCTCCAGATACAGAGAAAGCATCCCGCAAAGCAAAGTCCCAAACCTGAGTTATTAGTTTGATACTTGATACAGAATTACTTCCCCTGTTACAGTTTTCCTATTTCCATATATTCATCTTACTAACTGTCCACGGAAAGATGATTCAAACGGTTCCCTAAAACTTGTTCTGTTTTTCTGAAACCCACATTCATACAGTGCAGCAGCACACAGTTGCTATACGCAGTCAAGTGCAGCATACTGATGCACAGTCATGAATGAAAGCACCCGCTAAACCTGTATGATGGATAAAGCAATAAATACCTTTTTTGCAGTTCCCTGTACCTGAAGAGCTGGAGATGCACAAATTAATAGGCTTTGCATTGGTAAAAACTTGCTAACGTGTTAGGCAGACTCAGTCTCAAGAATACTTTTTATATTGATGACTACAAATGAATGTGAGCTTGTTGGCTTTCCTACAACAGAGGACTACTGCAGTAAGTCAGTAACAAGTTACCATAGTGACCCATTACACACAGGGAAAGTAAAATTCTCTGCATTTACCTTTGGACCTTTCTGTAAGGCTGTATTGTCAACAAAACACCAGTCTTAGAACCAGCATATGCTTCTCGCTTCTCCATTGTGCAATGGAGAAAGACTAGCATGTTTAGGACATAACACACCAAGGCATCTCAGTGAGGCAATTGTATTTTGGTGTTTAACTGAGTGTGTTATTAGTACCAAGCAAGCTGTGGCTCACTTTCAGAGCTTCAGCATCACAAATTATGTACCTAAATGTTTGTAAAAACTTTGTCTTGGTCTCTCCTTTCTTTGCCTCATGTCAAATAAAATCACAACATCTCACATTTTTCAAACACTGTTTCTTCTTTGAGTAGGTTTTAGTATCAGTTAATAGGACTGCAGTCTTCTATCTCTCTTTCCTGGCCTCAGTGTTTCAGTCCATAGTGAGTTCCACCATCCATGTAGCTTTCCTTCTCAGTACCAAAATCTTTCCCCTCATTCACTGGGCGTTTTCTTTCTTCCCTCTACATTCACACCCAGCTCTGGCTCTGGCAAGAAAGTTAGGTAGGTGAGAACGAGAGGCTCTTCTGGATGCCTTAGCGCTCGGTGTGCCTCTGTGCCCAGGCGGTCTCCGCTCCCCAGCACCGGCAGAGCAGACCCCTCGTACTATCCCCTGAGAGACACTTGGTGCGCTGGGATGAAGCCAGTGCATTGTCATTGCTAACAGGCAGTGTGACCCAGTGCTGTGCTCCTGGCTGCTCACTCACACGCCCTTTTGCTCCCAGCATGGAGGAGAGGCTGCGTGGGCACCTTGGCAGTCCTAGGAAAGAGCAGGGCTAGAGCCTGGCTCGCCTCCCTCTCCTCTTTCCTCTGCAGCTTGGAGGTCTCACGTCTGTTACTGGAGTTCAGTACCTAATGCCCAGTGCAGGGCGAGGCAACAAGGGCAAAGAAGAGCAGAGCTTGACCATGGCTGTCCATCTCAGAGGTTCGAGTGCTCCCTGAACAGCTCAGGTGTGTGGTGTTTGGCACTGGGTCAAAATTAAACAGTTCATTTATCCCTCATCCCTGAGGCAACAACATTCAGGTTTTCTGCTGGAAAAGTTTGAACCAGCCCCTTTTCAATCATCTTAGTCTATGTTGGTCCTCCCCAACAGGGGCTGCCAAATCCAGGTTGCTTTTATATCCTCTCCCCCCCATCTGGTTACCACTTACAACTGCAGTGTAATTCCCTTCATTAGGAAACATAAAATAAATCAGGCAGTAGTGAGCCACTGCCCATGCCTCTCCCCATCCACTTCTCAAAGGGCTAATTTACCTTGCAAAAAATGGTGAAGGAACTGAGAATCCACCTCAAGGACTATTGACTGATGAGAACATGTTTCCATTTAATGTTATGGAATTTCAGAAAAATTTAATACTGGTGTCATATACATGTAAAGTGTACTCTAAGACTGAAATGACTTACAAATTTCACACAATAGAAGCAAGAAGGCAGTTATGGCATATTTCATATACACACAAAGGTGTGGAGATTCAAGTAACCCAAGGGCAGCGATTATGCTCTTTGAAGTATATCTAACTGATCAGCTGAAATTCTTATCTGTAGCAAACACTGGTGCCAATCTGGATGTCTTGTTACAATGATATATAATAACAGTACCACAGTAATGAAGGGCAGTTAACTTACACACACCAACCTAGAGAAGCCTGTGAACATCTTGTATTAATTTTAGTAATTTCGAATTTGTCTTCATAAAAAAAAAGAATTTCTGAATGCGGTTACAGTCTAATGACCCTTTCACTAATTTCTGGATTTGCTTAAAAGCCTTTTTCGGCTCCTCTATATTTCAAAGGCTACATGTGTTCAACTGAATGTGAAACTAAGAGCAAGGCCTTCAGAAGAAATGTTGGCTTTGATGTGTAAGTGAAACAAAATTCAACCCAGTGAAATTATTTCTCATTTACACCTGCTTTAATGTGCTCAGAATTAGGCCCACTGTCCTTAAAAGTTAACATAAGAAAGTAAAAGAAGCCAGGCTCTGGAAAAAAACATTTTTCACTGGAAGGAATAGGCTGTACCTTAAATTTAACCTTCCCTTCAATAACAGCTCCCTGATTGTGCATTTCTGTGTGCCTGCCTGGGCATGTGATGTGTGTATAACCAGGCATCATCTGCCCTTAAATGAATGCAACAGGCTAAAATTAATAGTCATCAGTAAACCTGACGCTCCTAGGGATTGTTTTGAGTTGGGTTCAAGCCTGCTTTGATTTACACATCGGAAGACTGCACAGCACCTATGCTTCTGTTTGCGTACCCTGTCACCCGATGAAACTCCCATCTCCAAGTCAAATATTTTTGAGTGAAACTTACCAAAACTGATGCCAAGGTTTGGGACAAGGCTGTTTCTTTCCTCATCCCAATGAAGAATTTAGGTCTGTTCATATTTATAACCTGAAAACTCTCATGTTATTAGACAACTACAACAGTCCAATCTCAGAAGACAAGAGGATATTCTTCAATTGCCTCAACACAGGCCCCAGTGCCATTTTATATGTCTGGTGATATCTAAGACATCCACATGGGACCAAATTTGACAGAGGATCTCTGGGAGACCTTTCTGGTGTACCACCTGGGAAGCATGTAGAATAACCCTGGGTATTTGATATAGCACCAGAAACTTGTGTGGAGGCAACTGAATCTCATCCACAGAGTAACGATACAGTCACATTGCCTCTAGTTTTTGTCTAATAATGCAGCAGAAAGTTTATCCAGCATTTCTGAGCAATATGGGTAGAATTCCTCTTCTGCTAGAGGGGATTCAAACTCATTTCTCACATGCCTTAAGCATTAAGATACATCATGGTCTAAGCATGACGTATCTCTGAATTCCTCCAACCAGTTATGGCATTTTATTTTATTGGACTAAGGACAGATTGTTAGTGTATGCAATTGTACATCCAGTGCAATATCTCTCAGCAGCACACACCTTATTGCAGTCAAGCCTTCCGTGTCTTCTTTTGGCTGGCTTTCTGTTAGAGGAAGCTCTCTGTGACCTGCTCCTTCTTCAAAAAACCACATTGGTTGAAGTGTGGGATTAGTGTATGGGACACCTGAAGAAGAAAAGAAATGTAAAGGCAATTTACATTCTCTGATCTAATAGCAATTTAATATAAAATGCTTGAAATCCCCTGGAAGAGGAGAGTGGAGTAATGATGAATAGAATGGGTTGATAAAAGCCTCACTACTGGGTTAGAAAAGTCAGATAGGTAGGTGACAGCACATGTTCAAATCCCTGAAGGAGAAGTTGGACAGGAACTCTTGTATATCAATGCAAGAGTGACTATCCTCATTTCTTGGCTGAAAAATATCCTTTTGTGGAGTCTCACCATTTTGGTTTTGCCCTAAGACTGACTAGGAGCACAAACACATGTAAAACCATCAGTGAGAGGTGTTTTAGGAAGCTATTGCCTTACAGCCAAGATGGCAACAGTGGGAGTGATCTAAACATGTGCTATCATGTCATATGTGATATGCACTACCAAGCACCCCATGAATGCACTGGGCGATGTATCTCACCTCACATATGTTTACACGCTCATGGATTTGGGGTGACCAGCTTTCCAGGTCACGGCTGAATACAAGGCTGAGATCTCAGTTTTGAGCTTAACTGAAAACAGAAGTGAGGCAGGTCTCTGCTACCTTGTGATTTTACTTCTTGACCAGTGCAGAGAGGTGTTTGTGCTCTGTCCCCATTTTCTGTGTCATCTGATGCCACGGAACTACTGAAAACAAGGAAACCAAGCTCAAATTACCAGTAACTAGGGCTGATCAAATTACAAGTAGACTTAGGGTTTATGATCTATTCTGTTTTGCTACTTTTTGCAGATTATCAATGTAATTTTAAATTTCCTTTGGTTGATTTTTAATGAAATCCATCACTTTCACAACGTGGAGAGACAGCCATTTCAGTGGGTTTACTACATGGTATATGACCATGTGGAAGAATTGCCACAGGGTTAGGGATGCTGTCTACTGTTCCCAAATCCTAGGTAGCCTTCCCTTACACACTGACTGAAACAAGACCCTTTAGATGCTTGGGCAAAAGAAAATGTTGCAGAGTGAAGAATTCAGTCAGTCAATGGGGTTATTTAGTGGGATATGTTCTTGGCCTTTGGTTTCAATTCAGTGAGAACTTTTTGTTCTGCATACATAAAGTCTCTTGATCAGTTGAAACCTGTTTCTATACAAGAACTCCGAGGCAGTAACGTAACATAAATAAGCATGAGCTATAGAATAGCCTTTGGAAATCTAAATCTAATAAATCCTTTAAAGTACAATATATATATGAACATATGAAAAGTCTCCTTGAAATGCTTTGTTGGTCTGGGGCCAAGGGACTTGACCTAAAGCCCACTGAAGTCAACAGGACTCTTCCCAACAACCTCATTACAGCATTTTAACTCTAACGTTGTGTGAAAATAAAAAGTGTACTCTGGTCTTGAGTGATGGAACCACTGATTTGCAGTACCAAGAAAAAAATAGATATCTATCTCCCTTGTCTAAACACTTGTTGGCAAACAGTCTTGGATAAGGCACTTGTCGTGTTATTTTGCAATTAATTATTTACAGTCAGGATTTATGTCACTGTGGTTTCAGCTCCATTCAAAGACATTTCTATGGACACCCAAGTAGTTGTTATATTTTTCTTAGGAAAAGCAGCTGCATTTGCAGGTAATTCCTGAAGAGAGAGCTTTACAAAATATACATGATGAATGTGAAAATAAATCTAAATCACCAGCTCATCTTCTGTTAGCAGAAGTGCTTGTACAGATCAGTATACTAAAAGCAAGTTTGAGCTTCCAGTATAAGCCACCTAACTGTTCTGAGAACTCAGATTGAAAGGATATATTATATTGTTTGTGTATACACATCACATCACATCACATCACATCTCATCACATCACATATCAATCACAAATCTATCCAAAGTAATGTGATTTAGACATATGTGAGGAGTATAATATGCTCATTCTATGTGGATAGAAGAGCATGTAATAAGAGGTTAGGAAGATCATCTTGCATTTCAGCAGTGTAAAATGTTTTGAAATTGTCACAGATGAATATTCCTTCTTAGACACTAACGTATATACCCCAAAAGAGATCTCAAAACTTAAATGTGGTATGTTTATGTCAGCACTTGTATGTATTCCTGTCATCTGTGCTACCACAGCACTTGCAAACCTCCCTCCATTCTTGCACAGGACTTAAGTAAGTTATTAGGCACTGCTCAAATACACAGCAGACTGGCCTCTTTCCCAAACTATGTATCTAATGTGTGGCCTATATTAATCCCATTTAACCTAAGGCACCAAGACCAATCTCCTTAGGCTACCTCTATCCAGCTCGAAAAGACTAACACAATAAAAGACAAGGAACTGTAGTCACATACAAATACCCAAACTCCAGTCAGAGTTTCCAGCAAACCAACAACGCTGTTATTATAGGATGAGCATCTAATGCTGTCAAGCAGGTACAGGCTTTTCCTGAGAAGATGGGTATGCTGCTAGGAGGGCTACTGCCTGCCTGATGTGCCACTTTTGGTTTTTTTCAGGTGCACATCTTTTATTCATTCAAATGTGGGATGAAATGAATGCTGAAATTTCTTTTTTTTTTCATTAAATTAAGCTATTTCTTTTTGTCCAGGTCTAGAGAAAGACAGGAAAAGGCTGATTTGAAAATCTAGTGCCCTTGAGAAAGGAGATGAATAGTCATTTTACTGGTTTGGACAGATAGGGAAAGGATGGATTTCAGGGGGTGGAAAGGAGGTGGCAGATGACAAATGACAGGGAAGGGAAAAACCTCTGCAGCATTTTTTTATGCCAACAAAGAACAAAAGTAGCCAGTACGGTTTTGCACAGCACAAATCTGCAAGAGATAAGGTCAGCAATAACACTGAGTGGCTCCAGAGATTAAATATCAATACATTTTTTCCTCAGTTCTACCATAACTTGAGCGCAGTCCTCAGAGAAAAATCCCTTTATCTGAGTTGTGAATGAGGTTTTTTTTCCTAAGGATTTGAGTACAGCTTATGTGAAAGGTTTGAAACAATAGAAACCATTAAGTGAATTATAAAATTAATGACAGAAACAAAATCTTACTCTTCTCTTGCCAAACAGCAAGACCTGTGGTTGTTACTGGTTTCCCAAGCAGTGGTGTGTTTGTGAGTGCACATCTTCTGCACGGTGCAGAGCCATATGAGTGTCAGTAACTCTTGCACAGGCATGAAGCCTGCCACCCATCTGCACAGTAGACGTAAGGCCCTGAAGTATTTTCTGGAAACCAAGTTTCTGACATGGAGAGGCTGTAACAGCATCCAGAGTAAATTATAGTTGTAGTACCAAAACTAATCTCCAAGCATCTTCCACCTTGAAACGTCAATGCAAAATTAATCTAAATTAAAAGCAAGATTTAGTTAAAAAAAAAATCCAAGAAAAGGATAAGTATTTAATGACATTTTGCATTTGGTGATGTAAACTGTTTCACAGCTAAAGTACAGTGTCAAAGCACAGAGTAAATTACCACAGATGGCAATTTCCTACATTAAAATATCATCATTATATCAGTTTTGATCAAAATTTAGGGTCTTGTTCTTTAAAATGCAGCTTTAGATACTACTTAAGTAGACTAAGAGGCACCTGTTGCTCTCATTTCATTAGGTTAGGACAAGAGAGTCTGGAAGTGAAAATGAGAGGTAGCAAATCATACATTGCTGATGAAATAGAGATGGCTAGAAGGGCAGAGGTAAGACATGAGGTCACTGATTTCTAGATTCATAGTTTGGGCTTTGAGATGTTCATTTACTGAATTTTCTGCCTACTCCGCAGAACAGCACCTCACTTGCATCTGTCTTCTTCAAATATGTGCAACAGACAAAAAAAGAAACAAACAAATACAAATCTCCAACACTTTGAGGAGAATGACTTGATGGAACCACAGTGTGGCAGGGGAGGCTGCGGGCAAGCGCTCTGCCCCTCAGAGCAAGGCTCTGCATCCCTGCTCCCCCACATACCTCTCTTGGGGGGCAACTCTTTTTTAATTCTTTTTTTTTCATTCTTTTTCTTTCCATCCTAAGTCCCAGTCCTTTTGAGTGGCCAGCAGCACAGTGAC
>NW_008795183.1:1599557-1649247 GCF_000699145.1 Aptenodytes forsteri | reverse complement strand
CCCAAGTTTCTGACATGGAGAGGCTGTAACAGCATCCAGAGTAAATTATAGTTGTAGTACCAAAACTAATCTCCAAGCATCTTCCACCTTGAAACGTCAATGCAAAATTAATCTAAATTAAAAGCAAGATTTAGTTAAAAAAAAAATCCAAGAAAAGGATAAGTATTTAATGACATTTTGCATTTGGTGATGTAAACTGTTTCACAGCTAAAGTACAGTGTCAAAGCACAGAGTAAATTACCACAGATGGCAATTTCCTACATTAAAATATCATCATTATATCAGTTTTGATCAAAATTTAGGGTCTTGTTCTTTAAAATGCAGCTTTAGATACTACTTAAGTAGACTAAGAGGCACCTGTTGCTCTCATTTCATTAGGTTAGGACAAGAGAGTCTGGAAGTGAAAATGAGAGGTAGCAAATCATACATTGCTGATGAAATAGAGATGGCTAGAAGGGCAGAGGTAAGACATGAGGTCACTGATTTCTAGATTCATAGTTTGGGCTTTGAGATGTTCATTTACTGAATTTTCTGCCTACTCCGCAGAACAGCACCTCACTTGCATCTGTCTTCTTCAAATATGTGCAACAGACAAAAAAAGAAACAAACAAATACAAATCTCCAACACTTTGAGGAGAATGACTTGATGGAACCACAGTGTGGCAGGGGAGGCTGCGGGCAAGCGCTCTGCCCCTCAGAGCAAGGCTCTGCATCCCTGCTCCCCCACATACCTCTCTTGGGGGGCAACTCTTTTTTAATTCTTTTTTTTTCATTCTTTTTCTTTCCATCCTAAGTCCCAGTTTCCTTTTGAGTGGCCAGCAGCACAGTGACACTCATTATCCATGTGCTCAGTCACGAGGCATTTGTGAGCAAACACCAGGCCTTTCCAGAGCTCCAAAGTGCGTGTTTTTTCATCTGGCAATTCATAGCAATTTATACCATAAATACACAACTTTGCTCTGCTTTCTGTTCCCTCTTCTCTTTCCCAGAAGATCTCCAGCCAGCTGGTGCAGAATAGAAAAAGCTACCTGTAACCAAGTGACATAAGAGAAGAGCCAAAGCAAAGATTTTGCAGATGCCCTGCAGGATGACACATGTTCATGCAAATATTACCTGTAGAGACACCACTAGCTGAAGACAGATTACAGTAGAGAAAAAGAAAGATTATTTTCATTCTGCAACCAACTGTGTACTTGCCAATAGCACTCTCTGAGAATAATACTGAGAGTAGGATCCAGTTGTGCACATATGGGTTTGAGACGCCCTAGAGTATCACAGAGGAGCTACAGCTGACCTTCTAGGGAAGCATGGATCTTCCATAAGTCCTGTGACAAACCTGCCAGCCTATGCAGGTGTCTCAGACACCTGAGGACATCTCACATGGTGCCAGATCTTGCTTGGGAGCAGCTGGTGCACCCCTCTAGTCCTGCCAGTCAGCACAACCCACCCTTAGGTAGACACCTGCACTGCTCAGCTGAATGTCTCTCTTGACTCCTGTCACGGTCTGCACCCAAGAAGCAAACCAGCTGCCCAGTCATAGATATCCAATGCCACCAGAGGTGTTCTAGGGTATCACAGGCAGGTAGGTATGATAGTAAGGGAGACTCATGTCCTTCTGGAGAGGCAGCAGGAGCTCAGGGAGAAATGGCCTACTGCCCAGTCACCTCTACACAACTATATTCGAATTGCTCTCAGTTGACTAAAATGGGAGCTTAGGCACAACACTCATGACATACATTTAGTTGTCCTAAAGTCCAAGCCAAATTCACCTACCCGCTGTGTCTTATAGCTCCTAGGTTTCTTTGTCACCATCTTTTAGTAGCAGTCCTACTGTTTGACCAAGGAGGCTGTGACACAGAAAGGATTGATCATCTATGGACCCTCTGTTCAGTCTGGCCTTTTGCCTTGCTCTACCAAAGGGATACTGGGTCTGTGCCTTGTGGGGTGCAATTGGCCACCAGGACTACTAATTTAGCCCCCAGTATCTTGTTTTTTGTTAGTGGCCTCAATTCAGAGAAAAACAAAGGACTGTGGGCAGATTAAGTGTCATGGTGGCAGCTCATATCTGTTCCCATTCTTCCTCCTGGCTTCCCCTTCCTCCGTCCACCACTGTGTATGACTAATACAGTTGTCTTGCACAATCTGCAGAAACAAAGCGATTCACAGCTATGCATCCAGGACTGTACTCCCTCACTGTGAGCATTTATTCAACTCAGGTCTGCCTTGGTGCAAATGTGAAGTGGATGTGTAGCTGCTTACATCCATCCACATAAGCAGGACTCAGAGCTACCTGTCAAGGTCGCTGGAAGAGTGTATTTCTAGCTTTATTGCACTTCTGTAAGAGAGCACCCAGTAGCAGATTTTTTTTTTTTTTTCTGAAAGGCCACAGGATGCTTATTTCTAATATGCCATAGAAAAGTGTGTTGAGGAGAAGGAAGAGAAACGTGGGGACCGGAAAGAATTAAGACGTGGCCTATATATGTCTTACACTGTCTCATATAAAAAGGGGTGTTGTGGAAGGAACTCAGGCTTTTCCCTTATGCACAGAAGAACAGATGAAGCTAATCCAAAGAAGACATATTAGCAGTGAAGGAAAAAAGTCCCTTTGCAAAACTGCAGCTGTGCATTTGTTTTTGCTTTTAGGGAACTATGACTTTATATTAGATTATTATTCTCTCTTCCCTAAAACAGTTTTACTAGAGGACACTTCAAGCAAATGATCAACCATGTGCACCATAAAATATATTTCACTAGACATGGTGTGTTTGGCATAGTGGGCTACATCTCTTCTGGTAAATTAAGCAGAGCCCAGGAAGATTCCTGGGATGTGTAACCCTCTACAGTAAAATTCTTGCACAGGTGCATTGCTGGCTCATGGTCAACCTGATCTCCACTTGGACCCCAGAGCCTTTTCTGGAAAGCTGCACTGCAGCTTATCAGCCCCCAGCATGTACTGGTGCCTGGGGTATTTCTTGCCATTTGCCTTTGTTGAACTTCATGAGATTCCTCGCTGGCCAGTTCACCAGCCTGTCAAGGTCCCTTTGAATGGCAGCACACCCAACTGGTGCAATGACCACTCCTCCCAATTTTGTATCATCTGCAGACTTTGTGAGATGCACTCTGTCCCTTCATCCAGGTCATTAATGAAGTTGTTAAACAGCATTGGTCCCAGTGTTGACCCCGGGGAGGCACCAATAGTGACTGCTCTCTGGATTTTGTGCTGCTGATCGCAAACCTCCGAGCCCAGCAGTTCAGCCTGTTTTCAGTCCACCCCACTGCCCGTTTATCTAAGTCTGTACTTCATTAGTTTGCATGTGAGGATGTTACGGAAAACAATGTTGAAAGCCTCGCTAAAGTCAAGATAAACAACATCCACTGCTCTCCTTTCATCCACAGAGTTAGTCAATTTGTCCTAGAAGGCTGTCAGGTTGGTCAGGAGTGATTTTTGCCTTCATTAATGCAAACTAGCTACTACCTTCTAGACCTCCATACTTTTGGAAACAGTTTCAAAATTTACCTACAGTTGCAATTGTTGCAGAATGAAAAGGTTCTGTATCTAGCAATGCTGCCTGAAAGAAGGGGATCAATGAAATAAGGGTCATAAACTCATTTCGGTCAAGAGCACCACAACTACTATGGAGTTATGGGGGTTCAGGAACATGCCATTTATAGAGTCCTTGACTCAGCAAAGCCAATCCTCAACACTTGCGACAGCACTATATGTTTTCTGTTATAAAACAACCAAGTGGACCCTGAAAACTAGCTAGAAAACCTCACAGGAGTGGGTGCTTCTGAGTTTCCTAGTGTACCCTGGGATATACTAGTGGTCAGAATACTTTTAATCCGAAAGCTTGTCGAAGCCAGCCCAAGCAGGGAGGTAGCGGTTAGTGCTCTGACAGCCAAGGCAATAGAGGAAGCAAACGCCAAGAAATGCAGCAGCACTTGCTAGGCAGGCTTCTTGCGATGCATAGCAATAGTCGAAGCATACCTGCCTCCCACGCCCTCCAGAGTGCTCTTTTATCTTCTGTAGCTGACTCTGAATAACTTTTAATTATATGGATACTCAGTTTCCTCATATGAAGTGTGGTGCAGACTGTAGGCAGGCAGACATGCCTTCAGCTTAAGAGGGTGTGATTTTCAATGTTTAAATGGGCATGAGTAAACAGTGTGAGCTGGGCCTTGAGTGATAACACAGTAACAAGGATGCACAGGCTTTCTTGCTAATGAGTTTATCTTTGATCAGAGGAACAGCACTGATGATTTAATCTATCATGTCAAAAGTCTTTAGTATCAATACAGAAAGAATAGTAATTTAAATCTGTCACCGACAACTGCCCATTTTCAGCTCTAGCCAACAGTGCAGCTCAGGAAAGAAGAATTGCAAGCTATACTGACATGAAAGGAGACGTCTTTTGTAAATTCATGGTAACCACCTGCCTCTCACTAGAAATGACTAGCATTTGATTTCAGACACAAGTGTCCACCTCTCCAGTGACTAACGTAGATTTAATTTAATCACTTTCCTTAATAGCAAGCGGTTGTGTTTTCCTTGCAGTGATAACACTATTGAGTTTATTCAATAACAGGAAAGACAAAATGGACTTGCTTGGAAGAGTTTCTAGGTCTAATTGGCTTGAGTTTGCTGACAGAAGAGTCTGTAGTAAACTACCACTTTCACTGGGTAAATGCTAAACTATGTTGGCTAAGGATATGTCTGTTCAGCAGTCAGCTCTGTGACTACAAGGGGTACAACTGGAGCTAGTAATTAGCTAGATACAGTCAGCTAAAGCCATCAGTGTGGCTGTATAGACCCCGGCATGGTCTAACTGCCCAAGTGTTTGCCCAGGATGTAGTTAGTATTTACCAAATCACTGCAGGTCCCTGGCTATCACCACTCCAGGCAGCTAGCTTAAGCTAACTCAGATGTGTTCATCTGAGATGCAGTCGCAGCAGGGGTGAGAGCACAGCCTGACATAGCCAGTTGCCAGCCTCATGGTCAGCACGGGTTTGACATTAGCACTCCATAAAGCACTTGAATACAGGTTGTAAATGTTGTTAGTATTTACCAAATCACTGCAGGTCCCTGGCTATCACCACTCCAGGCAGCTAGCTTAAGCTAACTCAGATGTGTTCATCTGAGATGCAGTCGCAGCAGGGGTGAGAGCACAGCCTGACATAGCCGGTCAGCACAGGTTTGACATTAGCACTCCATAAAGCACTTGAATACAGGTTGTAAATGTTTGGTGGAACAGTAGAGACCTTTGGCTCAAAACGAAATGAACTTTCTTAACACAGAAATCACGCAAGAATTATTGCCAGGGTATGGTAGTGCTGGGAGCCACACAACCTACCTTCTGTTCTGGGTGCTGGGATGATTTCTCCAAGACCTCCATTTCCACATGTGCAAAGCAGGAATGGAATTTACTGCCACAAGCCAGCTTTTGTGTGACTTAATTCCCTTGAGAGCTGTGAGCCCTAGAGATGCCTTGTGAAAGCACCACAGAAATATGTAGAGTTTCATTTGTGTAGAGTATCTGAATGAAACAGTCATGCAGGGAGACATCATCTGTTTCTAGTCTGAATGTGAAGAAAGTGTATTACCCGACAGCAAATACTGATTTAGCAGCAGGCAGCACTGTCAAAAATTTGGCAGAATATTCAGAATACATGAGTGTGGTGGAACCAGTAGTATGTTACCCTAATTTGTAGAGAACTACATCATGGTAGAACATCAGCCACTTACTGGCTATGTGCTTACTTTAAGAACACATCTTTTAAACATGTTTTCTTGTAGTTACATCACCCAAAATAATTTTCCTACAGAGAAGATCTGTAAGCAGCAAGGCTTACTTTCACGCCTTTTATACTTTCATGATTCTGAACACAGTTTAAGCAACATTCTTTCCAGAGTTACCTCTACCCCAAGCAACAAAGGCAGGCATGCAGGGCATGTTCAGGACTAATAATTCTGGGTGCCGAAATGAAGTGGTGCAACATTTACAAGGTATATATTTATATTTGGCAAAATATTTTAGACAACTTATATTAAGCATCTTTGTTACCCTACTGTCCTTCAAAGCAAATAGGGGCTTTTGCAGAGTAAGTTATAAACCCTACAGGCCAGAGACTGCTCAGAATTCACCCAGATGCAGGCAATAAGAGATGTCGAGCTCAGGAATATGTTATATCTCTTGCCTTTTGCAGCTGACTCAGGGATGTCCCTGTCAAGTCAAAATCCTGACCCTGGAATCCTCTTGAGGGGAGAAACACCTTAATAATGAGTAACTGAGCACATATTAACCAGAAATATTTCATGTTGCAGAAATAGGAACAAAGATGTTTCTCAGTTTGAATGTGTGCGAGTTCTCATCACACTTTGTGTTCTCAGTCTTGTCCCTTTTAGGCCCTTCTATTTTCAGATTGCTTAATACTGAAAACATGGTTTTCACAGGGCTTTAAGGTATGTCCTCCATCTGCAGATGGCATCTTTAATCCAACTCTAAAAGTAGAGAGTGCAAGCTGGGCTAGACGAGTACTGAAAATGGAAAAAGAAAAGGAGCACAGTTCTTAAAGTTTTAAGTCTTGATCTAGAAACACCTTCTAACCTTCATGGACACACAGTTCTGTACTCATGGGGTAAATTGCTCCAACCTTACTGAAATTTGGAACAAGTTTCATACAGTGGTTCACGAATTATTTATGGATCAAACTTACTTTATGATGACAACAGACTCTCAATAGAAGTAGTTTCAACTTTCATTGTAAGTCTATCACAGAACTCTTCAGAGATGCTCACGCTACTACCCCTGTGAAAAGCTTTTCTGAGCCCCATAGTAGCCTATCACTAATACAGTCCTGGAGACGGAATGAAAAATGCACATATCAATACTGGGTACATGTAAAGGTTACTGGCTATAAGAAATGCATCGGTTCCTCTAGGACTGACATATGCTTCATTTTTTATATGCAAGATATAATATGCTGCTACAGCGTTATGTACACTGCACACACAAACATTGCTAGGTCTTTACAGGTAATACATAGAGTAAAGTGAGCACACGTACACAAGGTGGTGCTGCTGGGCTAACACAGTGGATAACCTACTATTTCACTGCACAGACCATTTTGTGAGAGAAAATTTCACCCATGAAAAGTTTTCTTTTTTGATTTTCCGCTTTCTGAATACTCCACCCTCCACATGTCAGCTGGCCAGGAAATAGCGGTCTTGTTTCACAGAGATGGTGCAAGTTTGACTTTTGCCTTTGTTTGGCTTTTCAGTATTTTTGACACTGCTTTCAATTGTGTCCTACACACCTTTTTTACTAGACCACAAATACCACACAGGTCTGTCAGCAGAATCTTAGTCAGAATGACCTAAGGTAAAATTTTCAAAGTGCCTACATGACTGTCAAAGGACACATCCCAAAGGTCCAAATAATTTTTTTTTAAGTAAGTAAGTGAGGTGCAAATTCCTAAGCCATCTAGGCACCTTTGCAAATTTTACTCAGAGCCTCTAATTTAACACCTTGGAATCAAAACAGGAGACACCATAAACCACTTCTTCTATTGAGGGTGAAATTCACGCCTGTGTTTTTAATAAACACTTCCATAATACATACTGAGATTTAAATACAATAAAAGATTGAACAAGTAAATTTATTTGATACAAAATATCAATACTAGTAAATAAGGAAATGGAAGGTCTGACAATCCAAACGTTTATGGAAATCGTATATGTGGACATATTCCTGAATTCACCAATCCATTAAGTAATACCAGTTGACGCCAGCCGAATTACTTGCCATAAATTTTCAGATGCTAAGGGTTGAGTTCTGTATGTTTATGCTGATGTGAGCTGGAGTAATTCTGGAATTTCTTAAGGCTCATACCAGTAATACAGAGAAGATGGTAGCCAAATTGTTTTGTTAGCCATTAAAAATGAAACAAAAGCAAGAATTAGAATAGCAATGAACATGTGCAGAATGGCTTTTTACCTTCAAGAGAGTTCTTAGCAAAAATTAACTACAGCCAAGAGAGTTCTTAGCAAAAATTTAACTACAGCGGGAATCTGAAAATATTGATTATGTCCTCTAAAGTATAAGTTTTCCTATATGATGTCCTCTGCACTGACTATACTGGCTCTATTGCCAGTAGTCAGTCTGCCCAGAGAAATCTTTAAGGTCTCTTAAGGATAGTTAATTTTTAGATAATCACAAAGTAATTAAAGTTTGCCGTGTTTTGCCTAACCATCATGGGTGCAAGTTATTTATTGTTCTTTGAAGACAGGGAAGTTGCTGTACTTACAGAACGATTGTATACACTGACAAAACTAAATAGGCATTCCTTTGCTAGAGAACAAGCTCCGTCTTGTCTGTGATCAGCTTGACAGTTCTTTGAAAATTTTATCACAAGGGCTCTCTTCCTTAATTAGCACAGTGTGGCTGGGCAGGACACTTACTGTGATTGTGAAGAGAACCGGGGCCTCTCCTGTTTCTAAAGACTTTAACACGAGTGGTCAATTTGTGATCTCAGTAGTGGTGGCATAAAAAACTGCAGTAACTCTTTAATGTCACCAGCATTTATCAGTTAAACCACTGTTCTTATTCCTAACACACATTGTTGATGATGAGATCAAAATCTGGTTCCTAGCAACTGTATCTTGAATTTTGGTTGATTGATTTGTTTTCTTCAAAATATTTTTCCCTCCTTCCCTGTTTCCCCCCAAAACCAGACTTTCCCTGTGACAATTCCTTTTTTCATTTATACTAGCAAGGTACCTTGCATCACTCAGTCAAGTCTGGTCGAATACTACAAGCTCTCCACATGTATAAACTCCCACACACAGACGATGTGTAATAAAAACAAACCAGCATAGCGCCTGGTGAAGCAGTATGTAGTATAATAAGAAAGACAAATATTCCTGCTGCTTTTTTTAAGCCCCAGCCACTCTTGCTTTGTGGACTGCATTTATACTTTACAGAGATATTCCACAGTAACTTACTCGCTTCTCTGAATAGTGTCTGCCTTTTTATTTGTTGTGCTTTGACACCGTGTGGTTTTCTTACAGTGTGCTGAGTGCTAAATTGCCTGTTGATTCTCATTTTGAAATATTGGCACCTCCTTTTTATTTCTGAAGCAAAGAAATAGTAATAATAAAAAAACCTCTTTTATTCCCCCCAGCCTGTGCATTTTTCCTCTGCCAGGGGGCCTTTTTCTACAATTCCTACTGTAAATTTCCATTGTAAATCCAAAAGTGTACTGTAGATGGAGCTTTAAGTTTTTTCCAGGAAAAAGTCCATTCACATAGGCCATAGAGATGCCCCAGTGATAAGAGAAGGGGGGGAAGACTCACACAAGACAGGCCAGGGAGTGGGATGATGCCAGGTGCATTTATGATTTGGATTTATTCTCTTTGCATTTGTGTCTGACAGAGTAGCACACAGAAAACACAGACTGGGGAAAATCTTGTCTGTAGCCTCTCTGTAATCCTCAGAAAAGAATGAAGGATTGATTGCAGCCACCCCTTAGAGCAGGGAACCAAAGTGTATCCCGTAGAAAGGAGAGAGAGCTTGTTAGCTGGTTTGTTGAAAGGAACAGTGCAGCCATCACTAAGCAGAAGAATTATAATGTAATAAGTGAAAAAGATTCCTGCAAACCACAGTCTATGTGAAAATGAAAGGTCAATGGCAAATTCTAATTAGCATAACATTTTTAATGGGATTAATCCTACCCATGTGTATCAGCAGCAGGTGCAGGCTTACAAAAGGAAAACTGAAGTGGGCTAGAGGTTAATTATGTAGGTAGACATCACAGGACCACTTTTACCAATATCCAGAAAAAAACCTGCTGTGAAAGAGTAAAATTGTCTCATTCATTTAAAAGTATACTTTTCCAGTTACTCCCCGTTCAGTTAGAAAAAAGGTTTCTAAACATGTTCACCTCAGCTTTGCTGAAAAGCCAGAGAACCAGGAGCTGCTGTGTTCTGGGAGAGTAACGGTGATCTGGGCTAGCACAGCCTGTTTTCCTCTGTACACATTCCCCTTCCCTCTCTACCCCATACACACACCGTGCCCATCTCCACTTGCCCCGTAGCTAGCAGGCCTACACTGTAACATGTAGGAAGTAAGTACACCTTGAGACCAAGGGAACTGGATTTAATCACTACTGCTGACCTGATGCTGTGGGCACTGCAGGATGGAGATCCAGAGCAGCCCAGTGGGCAGGGAGGGCTGCACGGTGCTCATCTTTAAGATGTGGCTGAAAATACTTTGAAACGCCAGTCTTCTCTAGTGTGGAGGTACAGAGATGAAGACGGTAAGCCCTGACTTGAAATGCCTCCCAAAGCAAATGAAAACCGAATAAGACTTTGCTCTGCTTTTTGAAAAGAGCAGTGCTTGCCTTTTACAAATGGCCTGTGAGGTAAGGTGTCCTTGCATACACCAGAAAAACCAGATTCAGTTTCGTCCTCGCCCTCGGGCAGTTCACATCCATACCTCTTATCTGCAAAGGAGGAGGAAGCCAGAGACTATTTTGGGGTGAGTGCATACTCCCTCTCTCCTGTTGTACCACCCTGTGGATCACCGGGGTCAGTCAGAGAGAGGAAGAACATCTGTAACATAGTGCAGGGACTGACTGAAGTCCCTCCAGTCATAACTCTATGAATTGCCCATGAATTTTTATTAGCTAAAACACTGCACCAGTCCAGAGACCAGAAGCCAGTGCTCCTCCACAGCCTCGCTGCAGATAAGGGCACTGAAAGACGTTTGTGTTCATGCAGCTGGGCTCTTACAGCCCATTTCTCCAGTAAGACACCCGCACTTGCCCTCTGCTTTTACAGCAGCAGCCCTGGCACTGCTATGTCAGGTGACCTGACTTTTACTCCCAACTCATGCTGAGGTGATCCAAACATATACTCAAACCTCTGTACGGAATGCTGTAGTCACCTGGAGTATATAAATTTAGCTTACATCTATCTACATTATTAATAGACATTTTAATAAATTGCTGTAGCCAGCTGGAGTAAGTCCATCAGGTGAACAGGCTGTCTAAAACAATAGCTCATCCCCACTTACTGCCTTCTGTTGGGGTGCATGTATCTATCTATTTATGTCTGTAACATGCTGGTAACATTAATTAACCCTCCATAAACTATTCATAGGTGTTCCTTTTATATAGCAGTGTCATCTGAAATGCAAACACAGGTTTATCACCCTCCACCGCACTACTGGCTTGCAACAGCCCATGCCTCAAAGTTTAGATTGACAGCTGGCCTCCTTTTAAGCACATCAGGGTGTGAACCCCTACTTTCTTTCAAGATCATTCAAGCCACACAGAGGTAGGTTTTCAAACCAATTTCATGGGGCTCAGCATCAAAGTGATGGTTTCTGTGTGCAATAGGTACATCCATTAAATGCGTCAGTGTATAATGAAGTGACAATGTCAGCGGGAGCACCGCGTTAGGAAAAGGATCTGTATAATTTCAGCCAATGCATTATTCTAACTGGAAAACCCCTACTCTTCTCAGATTGTGTGATGTGATTCGTAGTACCTACTGCATCTTTAATCATAATTGTCACTACTTTTTTTAACTCCCAGTCTTCAGAAGCAGAAAAAAGTCCCACAAATTAGATGCATCACACTTTCTTACTGTGAAATGTGGTCTCTATCTTGTTGTTACCTGTAGAATTTATGATGAAAATGGATCTTTTCCTCAGAGTCCAAATGAGATGCAGGATCAACTTATTTCTATCTATTAGATGTGAACATTGTGTACTATCTTACCAATGATCCACTTTAAATCACCCTCGTCTTCTGAAATCCTCTTTATTCAGATTACTGGACAAGCATGACAGGAAATAGAAGAAAGTCATTCTGAAATCCTTCTTTGATCTACTTTCAAAACCAATTTGCAGTAAGTTAGCTCCAAATTGATTTCAGGAGTTAATCATCAAATAGACAAACAACATCAATCAATACTATGTATTAGAAAAACTTCCCAGTCTAACAGCTAAAAAGAGCTCAGAAACACTAATTTCTCTAATATTTGACATTATGACTCATAGATCATAAGTATAAATAAACTATAAGTCCTAATTTCCCATTATAAATAGGAAACTTTTATAACAAGATTTTTAAGGCAGAGTTTGCAGAGTGTTGAGTATACACCAGAAGACTGCCAGTTCTCTTTAAAAACACTGCTTCTGGTTCTGCTTTCTGTTTTTCTCCTGCAGTGCTAATTAGAATAAGTCAACTTTTCCTCTTGACACACAGTCAGCCTGTTATATAGCATTACGTGGTTAGTTGTCCAAAAGGCTGCAAATGTAATGACACCGGCTACCATCAGATCATTTTGTACCAATTTTGAGAGTGCTTGATACATGTTTAGATTATGTTTGTTCATACAAGCAGCTTTTGTGACCCTGTGGTGTTTTAATATACCAGCAGCATCTGCAACTGCAGCATTATTAAAAAAAAAAAAAAAGCGGCTCACATCATGAAGAGTTATCATAACAACAACAGATTGTGCACTAGAGTAATGTGACATTATGTTGAGATAATGAGATGTCAGAGACTCCATCCAGCCACCTTAGCATTGCACCAGTGAACTCACAGCTTTAAGCACCGGTCAAGCTTTCAGCGTGCATCTGTGCGACTATTTCATTAGCTCAGTTTTAAATAAGATAAGGGGTTTTTCTTCTACCTGTAGTCTATGTTTTGTTATCTGCCTAGCTGATAAGCCAGAACTGCTCTGTTTAAACTCTAAAGAGTCGCTCCCTGCAAGGGGATGGTCTACCAAAATGAGAAAGTCTTGCATTATCATGACATCATGCAGAATGATATACAGAAGATTAAGCAATAAGAGGTGAAGTAGAAAGAAATTGTATGTTAGTGTCACACCCCAAGTGCAGACTGGACTCTGTTGTGCAACCTGTCTGTGTGGTTCTTAAAAAGAAAACCAAGAAGCAGCTCCAGCATGGCTACACATATTTCATACTTTTTTATGTTGATATAGCGTGTTCACAGCAATTTCTTACGCTTGGTCTACCAGAGCACTTGCACGTGGCAGTGCTCAGCACTGCAGTGCCTGGCACTGCCTATTTCAGTACCTCAGGGAGCCCTCAGCCCTGCACTGGGTGTCCAGAGTTCACAGGCAAGCCACGGGTATATCTGGTATCCTACAAGTAGGATCTGTCTTAGCTAGTGGCTAACAAAATGAATGAGAAAACTGGCTGAAACAAGAAAAGTTCCAGGGAGGGATGTGGCTCCCCAGGGCTCAGAGCCGAACTGCGAGGACTCGTGGCTTTGCAACCCAACAGGTATCTGCACAATATGCAGCTCCTGTTCACAAAACACAGCTGAAAGACAAGAAGATGTCACAACATTAACCCAAGATGTGAGGGATGCAGCATGATGTCTAGAAGATAACCAGCAGGATCAGAACCTTACCTTCACCTTCATCTATAAGTGAGTGGCTATGACTTTACTAATGAATAAAATCGTCCAACACCTGGCATGGCACAGATCCTCAGGTCATAGCAACACTCTCCAACCTTTCCAAAGACAGGAGTGCTACAGTCAAACTGCCTGTGGAAAAGGTCCTTGGAGGACCCACTCCCTGGCCACGTTTAGTTTGTCAGTATAGCTGCAGTCCAAGTGGCCAGGCATTCAGGGTGGGCTAGTCCAAAACTTACCTTGCTAATGCTAATCTGCTGCTGTGGAAATGGTTAGCTGTTGTATGGGTCAGAGAGAAGGAACGTGCAGACCCTGAAGCCTGGCTGCTAGAAGGCTCACATGGGAGACATGGTTTACAGTCCTTCTCTCCTTTAAAGATTAAATAATTAAGACATGAATGTTAAATGTGACTATTGCATACTAAATATTTATCTTAGCAGGGCTGGACTCCAGACCTTACCTTTCCTAGATTGGCACTCTGACTGCTCTCACTTTATGTCTTGTAAATAAAACAGAAGAGATAGGACATGGGCAATTCCATGCATTAAACATGCGAGCTCTAAATAGGGCTGCTGAATTTATATACGGTACTTTTGAGACAACTGTGAGTCTCAGGTGGGGTAATGAAAGTTTAAGTTACATAAATAAATAAGGGAATGGGCATTACTAGAATTTACCACTACTGCAGTTTGTGTAATAGAGTGGTTAATGAACAGTCTTGTGCTTCAGTGACGGTGAATATATTGGCATGGCCTCTAAAACATAGCTTCAGCGTTTCAAGGGATTAATGTATACTATTTATGGGTTCTTTCTCTGTGTCACATGTTCCTTTCACACCCTTACCACTGCCGACATGTAAGCAAAACATACTCACTCTCCAGTAAGCATGTTTATTCTTACCAGTATATTTTTGCATGCTCAGAAAGACACCAATCTATGCCCAAATAACTTATTCTGGATGAAAGAAAAGCAACAAAACATCAAAGGCAAGAGTCAAGTCTCCAAGAGAGAGCGGTGTTTGTTGTCTCTACTTGCTAATGATTTAGCTCAGTCAAATGGTGAAATGGTGGCTATCTCAAATGGCTTCAGACCCAGGAAATGTAAAGGTGCAGAACACAGAAAACTAAATGTTTCTTAGTTTCTTAGCACACACACATATGGCACATTTGCCAATCTCTAAATTTTATTGCAGTGATTTACGGAATAAGAAGTAACTGTATGTCTTCTTCATAGTTCCCTATCTTTAATATAGTCCTCTACTAGAACAGTTTTTCCCAAAGGTAGCTTGCCAGTGGGATGTACAGAGCGCGGATAATCATTTATGGCTATCTGCTTCTTACTACATGTGCGGTACGGTGTCAAAGCTTACGATGGGATTTGATTTATAAGGTAATGCCTCGCTGATGAGCAGTTACACCTCAGCTGCAGCGCAAGCGAGTCACAGGGCTGTGGGCGACTTGCTGCGCAGCTGAGAAAGGATTTCCAAATAAAATCTGCCACCTCACTGCTCAGTGGGAAGAGGAGTCCCTGCTACTTTTTTGAAAGGGACAAAACACCTTGTCCCCTGTTTTTCTGGAGAAAGAGCAGGCGTCCTCTCTACTTATCTCTGTAGCAGGGAGGTCAGGCCACAGTGCCTGGGCTGGGATGTGGAGCAGGCTGATAAGAATTTCTTTGTCCTCGTGTGTCTTGCTGTGGTCTGGGTTTCCTGAGACAAACTGGTTAGGCAATATGCTCATACCTTCTACATGGGATTCCAAACCTCCATGAAACCATGTTTCAGGACCCAGTAGCGGAAAAAAGTTGCAAAATACACTCTTCCAAGGTACTGAATAGGATGAGCCTGACCGACAGGACTGGTTTTAGTCTCCTGTCTGTGGCTGTTCATTCCCTTCAGAGTTTGGGGGACCAGAGATCGAGGGGCTGATCACAACCTCATGGAAAACAAGGAAATTTGTACCTCTCATTCTGGTGTATGCTGTGGGCCTCGAATACTTTTAAGCCATAATTCACAAGCTTCCTGTGCTTGTGAATTGAAGCTCGTGTTGCAGGCGGCGTTCCTCAGTAAATGTTCAGCTGAACTTTCTGAGTCTGTAAGCGTTCAATAACTGCTTTGTTGGAAGTTTCCTTTCCATATCTTTAAACACAGCGTGAGGACTCCAATTATTAAAAGAGGAGTACCTCATTGCAAGAACATAAATGACAGCAGCATTGCTGACAACACAAGGTGTTTCCAATGCACCACTCCCACCACACCTTCTATCTGATTGCCATTCTCTGGCTGATAATGTTAATGGGGCCATCCTCATGTTAATAACACAATGCCCCCTAACACTGGCACGTTCTTGTATGCTTATTCTAACTACAATTTGGGATACTACTCTTTTTCATTTGACTTTTATAAACAAAGTGCTTGGGAAGTCCTCCAAGCAAACATTTGTCATTTCACCCACCATTTTAGGGACATGTTAATTTCTGTTAAATTATAATATTATTATCAAATCACAATTGCTTATTCCTTAATGTCAATTTAAATATCCTCTTATGCTGCCTTTACCTTAAAAAAGAATCACTAGCGATCTTCATCACTTCTTACTCTGTGAGATGGACTTCATTGAAAGAGCTACTCCTACCTGTGGAAGTATTGTATTTCATGGCATGCACCTAACCTTCATTTTTTGACAGGAAAGTTCATACTACACAGAAATCTGTGAGATTTATATTCTTATGCTTAAATTATTCAGCTCAGTGGATGTTCTAGCACATTTCAAATAGGAGCTGTAGGATATACTGCAACAATAATATGCTTGTTTGAAGTTAGTAGGCATCTTACGAGGTCCCTAATTGCTTCTGTTTTAGCCTCTTTGGAAAATTGCAGATATTACCACTCTTTATAGGCTTTCTGTTGTGACTAAAAATGAAGAAAAGGGATAAGATAAGTTTTCTAATAGAAACCAGTAAATGTAATTTTGGGTACATCATTACCAAGGGAATTAACAAGAAGGAATAAGTACATTCTTCTTTCCTAATATGCTTTCTACACACGTTCAATACATCTGAGAAAATCCCGACGAGATCCACAGAAGACACTTATGTCCTAATCTCCATTGCTTTAACCAGGGACCAGAAAATGAAATAGGAATCCACTACTTTTGTATATTTATGGATCTGACTTATAGACCTGGGTATTTTGGGAGAAGTGTGTAGAGGCGAAAGGAAAATCCATGTCCTACAGTGTCCAGAATTAGACACAGAAGACCCCATTTGCATGGGTTTTCTTCCTTTCAGATTTCTCCAACGTCAAAGGCCAAAGACGTTCTCGGTCACCTCTCACAAGCCCATTTCCTACAGGTGCTCTTATTTGTTACCACAGAAAGGGCAGTGCCGGTCATTTAGGCATTATGAGGACTGCCACACACAGGCAATGTGGGTAACGGCCATTACCTTGATAGTTGTGACAGTCAGGGCTGTCAGTGACCTGTCGCTCTTAACAGCGCTGCTGGATTTGAGACTATTCTTAGAAACAGCACTTTGGGCAGACTTTACCTTGCAAAACCACGTTATGGACCTTCCTTGATTAGCTGATGCCATGCAAAAGACAATTTCAGATCCCTGTTCCTCAGGCACAGTTGATATTGGGACAGTGATACAATGATTAAATGCAAATTCTAAGCATGAAAAAGATTTCAAATGTCATTTTTGAGTGACGTTCATCTACTGTGGTATTCATGAGCAATCAGCTAGGTTTATACTGCACTCTTCTCCTGAAATTCTCTGTGAATCAGTGTGCTTATTCAGCCTGAATAATTAGAACATCAACCCTTGTCCATTCTATGCCAGGTGAACTCAAAATAGCACTTAAAAACACATTTCCTTAATTAAAATGTTTCCTAATTAAACCCTAAATATTCAGGTCTTATCAGACTCCTGTATAAATATTAATGGGGTGTAGCTTGTGAATGCACAGAATTTTGGAAAGCAGTTCTGACTTTCAAACTACCCAGTGCACTATAGGGTATACAGTGTTGATGTATTCATCTACAGACACCCCTCCTGGGTTTGCAAAGTTATTTCTGCCACTGATAAACCTTTAGAGGCTTAGACCGTATGAGCTCTGCAGCTTATGTTATACACATCTTCCATCTTCTTGCTCAGCCTCACCTTAAGCCTATTACTATAATGCAAGGTTACTGCGTTGTCTCAAGATTATTTTTCATGATCTAATCAAAGTAAAATGAAAAATCCTGAAGCCAAAAATGTCCTAATTATGTCCGGGAGAACTTAGCAGCATTTGACTTCAAATTAAAAACACCCAAACACATAAAATCATGAAGTTCTCTGAATTCATTAACTTACCATGTTCCTAAGGCACATTGTATCAGTCAGCTGTTTTCCAACTGTTTCAAACACAACAGAGGAAAGTAAGATCTATAACATGGAAAGCATGTTATGGACAAAAGACTTTGGTTGATGAGGAAGCCGTTCTGCTTGAATGCTCTCTTTTGTTTTTTTTCCCAAGACTTGGAGAGAGAAGAGGGGAGATTGCAGTCACAATCTAGTGGATGCTGTCACCTCATCTGATTTTTTTTCCACTGTCTGAAGGAAATAAAAAATAATAAAAAATATAAACCTGATTCTGTGCAATAGTGATCCTATTTGTAATAGTTGTTGATTCCACAGGTAACCCTTTAAAGTACTGTACAGTTCACACTGGCACTCCGTGGTGTGGTGTTAGCTCATGTTGTTTGGTCATGAGGCAATTCTGTTCCCATGAAATTCCCCATGACTACATGCACATATTTAGATGTTGAGCATCATGTGCTACTGAAAACATGCTTTGAACTTTTCTCAGGTGCAGAACTGGATAAGTCCAACCTAGATATACAGGTTTAACCATGTCCACCATGCACAAATGGAGCTGCAGTGTGACATTCGGCACCTCATGACAGACACCCCACTCTCCCTCTCAACTCCACCATTTCAGATGTGCCCCCTCTCTGTAATGCTTTCTGGGATCTCCTCCTCATGCCACTCCCTTAACCTTGCACCCCCTTCCTGTGGGGAAGCCCCACCAAGCCTCCCCGCCCTCCCAGAGGAGCACCTGGGGGCACTGGCACCTGGCCCTATGGTTTCTGCTATCCCTGTGGGTAGCTGGTGCAAGAAATGGAGGCAAAGTCTTCAGAGATGGAGGACCAACATCCAGATCCATTCACCCTGAGTTTCGACACCTCGGGTAGAAAGGTGATCATCTCCAGCCTTCTCTGTAGCCAACAGAGAGAAACAGGCAGCTCCAGAGGTGATTTAATTGACCTGAAAAAGAGGAAGCCTGAATTTAGGCAGAGATTTAATCATATACTCTGTAGAGGAATTTGGCTTTAAATATGTGCTATAGGAATGATTACATAAATTTCTCAAAAGGTCAGTTTGTTTTTATCCTTAGCCTGAAGAGATTAAAAATTATATTTCTAGTGAAGTTGTCCTAGCAGTCTATTGACTGGGGATTTCTTTGGGATGTCAGATCACAGCAAGGTACCTACAGTTTGATCTTTGGACATTTTGTTTTAAAAAAAAGAGCATACAAACGGAGAGAAGTAAATGGATACTGTTGAGATGAACGTTAGAATTAAGTATGAAAATGTCCAGTACTCTGCTTTATTTCACTTTGGTTAGTACCCTTCCAAAAAAAGATTTAAATCTGGTTTAGAGAACAGGATGAAGCCAGTTATCCTGTATGGCATATGCTTGACACAGTCAACTGTTCAACCCTGTAAGAGCAAAAATTACTTTTTAAGCACCTTAACCTGCCATGTCTACAACCTCCAACCTGTAGCAGTATGACAGTGGTATGGAAATTATCTAAAAAATTTAAACCACCTAAAAAGTCTACCTTAAAATTCTGGGGCTCTAAAATTCTTACCAAGTTATAAAAAATAAATACCAAATATAGAAGACATTTGTGTTAAAATAGTCTTTCCACAGAATCTTGGCACAGACACCTCAGAAGGATGTAAGGAGGTACGAATATTGGCTTCGGACTCACAAACCACACACTTGTCACGCATACATTTGAGCTGCAGTAACTCTTGTTCACTTTCCATGCCCAAAGCCAATGCATGGTTTCTTGATTGAGTTTAGCCTCCAGTGCAAGGTTCAGACTCCAATTACTGTACATTTTCCCTGAGATGTGCACAGGGAGGCATGCAGTGGTTCAGTGCGTGCACAGTAACTTCAGACCTGGAAGCTGGAAAACACACAGGTTTTTTCCTGGCAGTGGTGTATCCCAGGTGAAGGTTTCACGGCTCCCAGCAGGGGCTGATTGCAAAAGGCTCTTGCAAGTTAGAGGTGATTGTGACAAATATGTCACTGAGAGGGGCATCTTGAGAAGCTATACCTGCCAAGTCAAAAAGCATTTCCCTGTATAAAAATTCCCTCAATGCTATCTTGGACACTCACCCAAGGTGTATCTGTGCCTGTACAGCTTTTTTTGGAAGGAGATCTTATCTTCTTCCCTTTTGTATCTTGCAATGCAGGACTGATCATCTCTGGCTGAATAAACAGAAAATTGTAAGGAGAGATTCACAGGGCCATTTATGTTGGGAGGGACTCTGAAGGCTGTGTAGTCCAACCCCCTGCACATAATGGGCAAACTTAGATCAGATTGCCGAGGGGCTTGTCCAGTCAAGTTTTGAAAGTCTCTGTGGGTGGAGATCCCCACAAACTATGTGGGCAACCTGTTCCAACGTCTGGCAAACCTTGTGGTGCAAAATGCTTCTTCCTACAGAATCAGAATTTCCCTTGCTGCAACTTGTGCTCATTGCCTCTTGTCCCACCACCACCCACCTCCAAGCAGAGCCTGGCTCAGTCTTCTCTATAACTTCCCATTAGATGGCTGAAGACAACAATAAGACCTCTCCGCACCTCTTCTCCTTCTCTTATTAAGACTGAACAAAACCAGCTCTCTCAGCTTCTCTGGTAATTATAGGTTCCCACTGGCCTAAAAACAGAAACCTGCACTGAAATAACTTGTTGGCTGCAGTCAGCAGCTGGGCACAGTAACACACCGTTCCCCAGAGCAGCTGTAATTTCTGCTCAGCACCGCCTTCCTTTAAGCAAGATGTCACTGCAGTCAATGGATGTTTCTCCAGAGGATGGAAAGTTAAAATAATTCAGCCAAGCAAAAAACAAGCAACAAACAAGATAAAAAGCAGGTATAAATAAAAAAGAAATATCCAGCTGTCATTGGACATAGTCTCTATCAGGTCAATGCTTCAGGCCCAAGTCTGCCCAAGTGGTTACAGCTTAGATGTATATGTCTTGTAGTGAAGGGGGAGTGTGTGGAATAAAAGCATAGCTGGCATTTGCCTGCGTAGATAGAAGCCTCCCATAGCCGGTGCATCCATAGCCCAGCTGTGAATGTTTATCAGCGCATCCGCTGCTGTGCAGGGAAAAGGTGATAAATTAGAGCACTGGCAAATGCAGGGATACCTTTGGCTTTCCTGTTCAAACCCATACACACGCTTGTCAGATTTTCTGCCCTATTTTTTTCCCCAGGCACAGCAAGGGCAAGGAGTTGAGGCACTCAGAAATCCAGTAATGATTTCTTGGTACTCAGGCTGGGTTTATGTTTGTACCTGTGGACACAGATGATGGCTGCTCTGTGCCTCAGCTCTGCCTGGAGTCTGGGGCTGCTGGAGAAGGAAAATGAGGGGTTGGCACAGCAGCCAGTTAAACCAGTGCCTGCTCACCTCAGAAGGCCCAGGCAGGGGAAGTGCAGTCAGCTCCCTTTTCTCTTGCATCACTAGTGCTTGCTGCCTTCAATGTAGAGAAAGCTGTGTCTGTCAGGGTATCAATACCATTCTCCATGGGCTTATACAGCTGGCAAAGGAGGCCTTTGCCTCCTTACACGGCTGGAAGAAGGAGCCTACAACACGTATTTGACATTCAGTATTGAGAAGCAGCTATTTTAATAGTGATAGCAATAAGAGCCTTTTAATACTAATAGCCAAGCAAGTTAACTCAGTGCTAAAAACTCTCGAGTGATGTCCAGAGGGAGCATGATGAAAATCCTTCACCCTCCTGGACACCCGTCCATGGTCCATGTCTGGCAGCAGCCCATTGCTCTCAGGCTCTCCCTCTTAGCCCCAGCAGCGCTGGTCGCCTCTGCCCCGCAGCCAGGAGCCTGCGGGCTCTGCTGCTCGCCCAGGGGCTGGGCAGGCAGCGGAGCCCTGCGCAACCACTGGCAAGATCAGCAGGCTGGGAGCCAGGCCCCTTCCACTTCAAATTTTAGCAAGGGTTTCACCAGTTGCTATCTCTTGAAAATTTGTCTACAGGGCCTTAATCTGAAATGGGAGGGGCTGATTTCAGGCTTTTTTCAATTTCCAGCTAGCCTTTATTCAGGACTGAATTCCTATCAAGCAATGAATAACAGAGTGAGATGATGTGTTTTGCTGACATGAGTGAATTCCACATAGCCAGTGACAGAGTATCTGAAGACCTTAAATGTTAATGCATCCTCCAGATCTTCAGATCTGATTTTCCCCTAAAATTTGCATCACCTCCTTAATCAAACATGTAACCTTTTAGTGTCTTATTTTAAACTAGATACTATAATAAATACTAAATTTAAAGAGTATAAAATGAGCAGAAAAGCCCCAAGACAGTAATTCTCTTACACAGGAGAGTATGAAATTACCTTTAACAGCAAAGATCTCTCATTACTGCACTGCTCTGCTGCAGTGTACATCTAGATTTTATGCCACAAGGAACAGTAAAGTGAACTGAGTATATTATCATCAAGGCAGAATTATCATCAAATTAATACAGTGGGTTAACACAGCCAGGAATGGATCTGTGTCCCACCCAAGTGCAGGAATACCAATATCTGCCTTCCAGGCTAATCTTCCACGCCCAACAAACATGCAGTCCCGGTCCTTGCAGGTGCTGGACTCACCCTTTGGCAGTTCTCAAATGTATCTTTTTGTGACCAGTGGCACTGATCTCTGAATGGCTGGGCAAAATAATCCTGACAGTCATCCTCTGTATTGGCTTTTTCCCCCTCTTTCAGGCTATAAAGCAATTTACGGAGAACTTTTCCAAAGTGCTGTAATAGCGATTTTCAGTGAGGGCTGTCTAGCAAAGGGCTAAGTTTTTAAGTAGGCAGCCAACAAGATTTTCAAAAGTGCCTACGCTCCAAACTCTCCAGGATGTCCATGGAAGTTAGGCATCCAAGGTCCTGAGCATTTGGAAAGTGAGATTTTGGTTTCACTTGACTTTTAAACACTTTAAATACTTTAAAACATATTCTTTTAAACATATTTTCCTCCATTACCCCAACTCCAACCTCCAGCCTCCAAATGGCTCCCAGGCACTCCTTGGCACAAGGTATTTTGAAATTTAGTTTTTCTAATTAGGTTCCAAAAGGGCAGCTGATGTAATCCTCTTTTCAGTCACAACTTCAGCTAATTCATCCCTTCTCTTCTGCAATTTTTCATTACATTGCTGGCTTGAATTTCTGTATGTGAAATCTTGGCTTTGCTATACTCAAAGACATTTTTTTGACTTGCAGACATCAGGATTTCAGTCAGTGTATCTATTTGACACTTGACCCAACCTCAGCTGGGCTTCCCAGGTGCTATCAATGTTTTCAGCTACTGCTCCATGATCATCAGATTGGAAGAGAAGTAGGACTAAGAGGTGTATAAATCTCCACGGTCACATTGCTTTGAAGAATCACAAGCATACAACCCACGCCTGAGCATTACCTGTTTGAAATGGCAAAGCTGACAGTTGGAGCTGGATCGCTGAGGATGACTTGCCTGTATTTCATGACTGGCTTTCATTCAAAGAGCTGCTTTGCTAGGATTTGCAATAAAGCATTATTATTTATATAGCCCAAGTATTTAGGAACACTGATCACGGAGGAGGACTCTACTGTGATAAAAGCTATACAAACAAAGATAGGAAAGAGCTTAGATCTAGCCCAACGACTTTGTAACGTGGGACAAGTGATAATATAGAAATGTAGACAGTCTGGAGAATACTAAGATAAAATTAGTCAATATCAGTCAGCATATCAGGCAGTGATGCTAGCACACTGGCAGTCAAAAATCCATCAAGCATTTCTGTATAGTTCAGGACACAACAGGGAATTAAGGAGGGATTTCTAGGAGAATACGGTGTGGCTTGGTACAGAGAGAGCATCCCATGTCTGGAGAGTTGTGTAGGTAAAAGGAACAAGTATTGTTTGAAAATCTAATAGTAACTGAATTATAGAAGCTCAGGTATGGAAATCAGCTTCTTAAGTCTCAGTGAGTGATAATACAGAAGTGAGGTAGGCCAGAAGGGACCTTGAACTTGTGGACAAAAATGCTGTTCTCTATGTTTGAGAAAAAGCTGCAGTAACTGGGGCATGGTCCCCTGTGCAGCAGCTGCGATTCGGTTCTGGCCCTCACCCAGGTCCTGCCTAAGCCTGGCAGCCCTGACCCCATGCCTGACCTCACGTCCCGACCCCCAGCCCAATGCCTCAGCCCCACCTCAGTCCTCTGCACCCTGGCAGATACAAATGGCTGGGCAACAAGGTCAAAACACGGGGTAAAATTATTTTTGCAACAGCATTTCTCTGTGCATACAGAGCAAGGCTGGGGGTGCAAGAGCGAGTGGAGTGTATTGCAGGTGCTGAGAAAGGAGAGCAGCATTAGCTGTGTGGATGGGCGGCAGCAGCCAGATTCAGATACGTTCTGCAGCAAGAGCACACGATACTGAAATAAAGCTGGGAATGAGAGCCTCAGGTGAGATTTGGCTTGGAGAAGTTAGCAGGTAACAGGAGTATCTGCTGTTCATATAATAACTGAGAAAAAGAATTGTGGAGGAGGACTTAGAAGGAGGTGGACCAAGGTTGGTTTTAGCCACGTTGAGCAAGAGCTAATAATTGAACCTCAAAAGGATCACAGAGGCAAACACTGGAGATGTTATTCGGGCATGTGAAGGCAAGTCTAAAGTTGAGGGCTAGTGATCAGACTACCAGTAAGCTACAAAACATGATTTATATCCAGGAAAAATTCTTGAAAAATTAATTACATCTCTTCACTAGAAAGTCAATAATTCCATTACTCCCTGGAAATAAATTATCTTGCTGAAATTAATTTTCTGTATTGATTGTTCTTTCTTTCTGAGAATAGAAATACATGTATTTAAGCAGTTTTTATTCCAGTGAAAATGCATCACCTACATCAAAATGAGGTTCTATACTCAAGTGTCCTGCTGTTACCAATTTCTATCTCAACAGTTGCTCATCTGATCCTCATCTTTCTATTTTCCTAAATTCAGTGAGCAGAGAGGATCAAACATCTTGTGTTTGATAAATAGAACATTGCTCACTAGAAGAAAGTCAGATTATGCCTTGTTTATTAGACTTTGCTTCAAAATGAAGAGTGTATTTTAGTATCCTTAGCCTCAGTAGCTACACGCTGCTGCTGACTTACTTTCCTCTGAGTTAGTAGAATTGTAAAATCATAGAACAGCCCAGGCTGGAAGGCACCTTGAAAGATCATCTGATGCAACCTTTCATGGGAAAGGAAGCCTAGATGAGATTATCTAGCGCCCTGTCCAATTGCATCTTGAAAACCTCCAGTGATGGGGACTCTACCACGTCCCTGAGGAGGTTGTTCCAGTCAATGATTGTTCTCACTGTAAAAAATTTCTTTCTTATATCGAGGTGAAACCTCCCTCTGTGCAACTTGTACCTGTTGCCCCTTCTTTTCTCCATGTGGCTCCTTGTGTAGAGAGAGCCTCCGTCCTCTTTGCAGCTGCCTTTAAGTACTGGAATACTGTAGCCGTACTTTATAGGAAAGCAAAGAAAATAAAACTCTGCTTCTTATATTCATCCATTTTGCAAAGAAGTAAGCTGTGGCTACTACACTCCTCTTTAGGAATTTTAATGTTTCACCTAGGCATTTTATACTTAACAAATTTACTGAGGAAAAAAATCTTTTGGAAAACCACTGTATGACTCTCAAGAGTATTTTGCTTCACATTCTCAAGTGGGTGAACAGAAGTTTGAGCTGCGTGTTGTTCCTATTGAGTAAGCGTTTTACCTGGATCCATACAGTTGCCTCAGAAGTAGCCACAGGCATTTTCTTTGAAACATTTCTTTCATATTTCTTGATAATATCTTACTCCAGATTTTTAATAGTTAATATCTGCCAGCAGACAATCTTCTTGATATTTCATTATTAGCATACAAAGGATGTGTGAAATTGTCATCCCATCCTGCTCTCTCTACCTTTCAAAACACAAAGTGAATAGATATTTTACAAGTAACTATTCACAGACAGGGAGATGCCAAAATCTATCATCTCAGCTAACAAGGAAGGTTGAAGGGTAAGTCTTCCGTAAGTATTTCACCACTTGAGCATTGCAGTCACCAAAAAGCATTGCTGAAGGTGAATGTCAGGTCTCATGATGCACGTTCCCGTCCAGTCACCCACAGAACAGCTGGTCGAGCCCAGTTCAGCTGCATGTTCATGCTTTATGTCTGTGCATGCTGATCACAATGTAAATATGTGATGAGTAACAGGGAGGCTGTCTGCTGCCACTGCTCAACTGAGCTGATTATTATGGAGCAGTGCTGGATACTGCTGATGCCGACGGCCTAAGACAAACAAGAAGCCTGTCATTGAGCTGAATCAAGTCTGCTCTGCAGATGGCCATATATATTTTTGCAACTTATCAGAAAGATCAGAGATCATTTGCAAACTGGTATAGCTCTGGGAATGGCAAACACATGATGAGGATATGGGCGGTTATACAGGTAAGTGGGTATTTAAGACATCACTATGCATTAAATCATCACTCAATGAAATCATTTAGAATATACGTAACTGTTTCACTGAGTGTATGTGTGGGTGTGCATAAATAAATCATAAAGTTACAGAAAGATTAATTTTGGAAGGAACCTCCTGAGGTGAACAAGTCTAGCCGCCTGCTTAAAGCAGGGCCAACTTCAAAGTTATGTCAGGCTGCTCAGGGCCTTGTCCAAGTGAGGTATGCAAATCTTCAGAGTTGGAGATGACACAACCCCTCTGGTGTAAGCTGTTCCAATGCTAAGTCATTGTAAACACTTTTCTCCTTATACCCCAGCGGGCTCTTCTCTTGCTGCAACCTGTGACTGTTACGTCTTGGCCATGCACCACCATCTTTCCCCTTCAAGAGGTAGAAGACTGCAACCAGTTGCCTCCTCAGCCTGCTTTTTTCCAGGCTACACAAACCTATTTTCTGCAGCCTCTTCTCATACACATCATGTGCTCCAGTTCCCAACCAGCCTGCTGCAGGTCTCCAACCAGTTTGACGATGTACAGGTATTGCATAGAAAGGCACTGTGGTGAAGGCACCTCGGGTTCCTGCCGCTGGAGAATGAAGCCCCCCTTATTGTTTGTGGCCAACAGTATGGTTGTGTTAACGCCCTTTTCTTTGCCCAACTGCCTGGATAAAGGGAACTTGGGCAGTAGGTGGGGAGCTGGGTTGGGTTTGTGGCTAGAACAGTTGGAGGTCTGCGGCGATGAGCTGGCACATGGCACACGTGGTGTTTGTTCACTCTGCAGCCATCACGGGACCCCTGTGAAAAGCACATCCCTCGTCCCCGAAGGGTGTCCTTATCAGAGTGTGTGCTAAGCACAGCATCCAGCCTACTGGGGATTTCAGAGTCTATCGTTGACTCGACACAACGGGTGGCTGATTTGAGACAACCTAGAGTCTATCTGATGAGACATAGCATCCTATTTCAGCTAAAGCTAAATCTGGTGCTGTTAATACCAAACAGATTAATTCAGTTTAATTATATTCTGAATTTCATACCTCCTCAAGGGAGTGTAAAGGGAATCCAGTTATGTTTCCTATATGGGCCAGCTGCCGTGACACGGGGTGACTCCTGGTCCAGGCATTTATTTAGGATTTGTAGTTTTCTAAGGAGGGGAAGAGAGGGAAAACTATTAACTGCTGATAGAAGAACCTACAGAGAGCCGTAATATTATGAACATATTTCAGGTCTTTGTACAAACCAGAGAGGGGTGTTTTTTCCTCTGCTAATCTGAATTTAAACATTAAAGCAGACTGATGACAATATGCACCCATCTGCCAGACCTGTTCTCAAAATAAACTCCCTCCACACAAACTTAACACAGGAATTAACCCACAGCGAGATCCAGCTCTGACCTTTGGTATAGCATGGATATAGGAAAGCTTAAAAATTTCCTGACATGTCATCTTTGGCTGTTTTTCAAGGCTTGCTGTGCTTCTCTGCAACTCCTGGCAAATATGCCCCCTTTCTGTATCCTGAGAGTGAACTGGGTGATAATTGCCATTCAGCTGGAGAGGGTGATCCTTTATGGGTCAGTCCAGTCTCTGTACATGGCACCCACCTCACAGATGTCACCCATCCCACCCTGTCTTCGGATAGGATAAAGCGTGTCCTGGAAGTTGCTGCGGAGCACAGAGGAAGGATCCCAGAGTAACCAGTGTAGATAGAGGGGAGCGGATCAGGTACCTACACCTAGGCATCCAATTCAGGCACTCTAGGGCATCTGAGATATCTCTGCTAGGCACAGCACAGGACCTACAGGGTGCCTGTGATCTCCTGGAGTAGCAGCCAGAGGCCAGTCAGGACATGCTGCAGCATCTCAGGTGGCATTGGACACCTTTGTGTAGGCACCTGAATCTCATCCCGGATGGCACACAACTCACAGACCACAGCATTTACACAGGTGTCACACCTGAGCGGGTACCAACAGCAGTACATAGAGGCACCCAACACCTGCTCAGGAGTGCCCAAACTGAGCCCTGGGTGTCCGACATTCAGGCAGCTGAAGGCAGGCAAGGGGAACCTCATGCTCTCTTAGGTCTGGCCATTCCGGGGAGATGGCAGGCCTGACCCGGCATCTCACTGACCACCTACAGCCCCTTCCAGGCTGCCGGGGCCCGGAAGAGTGCGTTACCCAGAAGTCAGTGTTTGTGTCTCTGTGCCAGTGGACATTTGTCAGAGATGCCAGGAAAGCTCAGGCTTGTGCAAAATGAATCTCAGTTGAAAGCCAGAGAGAAGAAAAACTGTCATTGCCGCTGGTGTGGATTTTCTGTGACTCCTGATCCTCATAGATAGCTTCAAAACCTGACGCCGCCTGAATGCGTCTGCTCTGTTGCCAATATTGAATTGACAGTTCTTGACCTTCTTTAATCCTTTAGGTTTAACTTTATTTACACTTCATTTAAATTTAATAGCTTCAGGCAACCATGGGCAGTCATGCCTTACTCTCTTTACAGTTTTTGTTATGTGCAAGGACTCTCTGTCTCCCACTGTCACCAACCTTCCAGTCCCAAAGGCTCCTCAGAAGGATCACGAGTTTTGACTTCAGTCAGAGCCACTCGTTGTAGCCACAGTCTGGAAAAACACAAAGTAGGTCCAAACAATTTAGCTTGCATGGATCTGCATTTGTTTTTTTAATGGACTCTCAAGCTTGACTACTCATCCTTCTCATTGACTACATATGAATAATACATCTCGCTTGAACTAGGTGAGATGAATTCCCAGCTGCATTCAGCCATCATCTACCTGCTTCATGCCTGCGGAATACAAAACATGCCCATCTATTTTAACTATTAAAGACCAGGAATGATAAATATATTCATGTAGAGACTCATGATTCATTTGCCATGATTGCCTATATTAATGGGAGGGGCTGCCACTACTAAATAAAGTATTGTTGGGTGAGAGAGAAGTCAATGCCAAAACCATCTTGTATTGATAGCACATGAAATACTGCTACTAGGCCTTTAATCCTTCAGCACGTAAGAGCTGGTGTGCAGAGTCTCCAGCCTGAGCCTTCCTGCGATGGCAGAGCCTTCAGCAACATCAGGGTCCAGCTCCTGGGAGGGAATCCCTTGTGCCACTCCCCAGGCATATCTGATTTTGGGTGTTCTGAGTATTCCATATTGTATACCACATAGTATATGTGTTTATATATGCTATATTGGTATATATTGGTGTATTCAGTCAGTGTGTGTGTATCTACATATTTCTGTGGCAGAGACAGGGTATTGAAGGGAGTGCAGAAGGAATATTAGAAATCAGTCCCCTCTGACAGACAGAAAAGGGTGATGAAGTGCTTCTGTCCTTTCAGGGATACACTGGGAGGTGTGATGGAAATCCAGAAATCATCTATCCTTTTGGTTCCTCTGCAGCTTTCAGTTTGTCTGTCTTTGTTACAGATCAACAAGGGTGTTTTCAGGACAAGAAGGCCCTTGCCTTTATAAGTCTTCTGTACTTTTCCATTACTTTTCTGTATTGCTAACATTAGGTTCATACTATATTTCATTTGCCAGTAGATAGGCTGGAGACAGTAAAAGTATTGTAAAATCCTCTGATTTATCCCAGGGGACACTCTTCCGGTGCAGCAACTACAAAAAATACCAGCAAAGCTGCCATCACAGGGTTTCCTTGCAAACCCTGCCATAAGTTGGGGTTGGAGCCTCCGGCGTGTTAGAGAAAAGGTACAACAACTCACAGGACCCTGGGGATTGCCAAAATAACACCAAAAGAAAGGCTATAGTCCTCAAAGGGTAGGTCACAAATCTGGCTACAAGCTCTCTCTTTTTGCCCATATTCATGAACTGCAAGTTCTGTGCTGGGCATTTCAAAGGAAAAGAAAAATATCACAAATAAAGGATTAAGATGACGGAGGAGGAATAAACAAGAAGAATGGATGAATTCTTGAGCAAAATGTGTCCTATCAGGGTGCAATAAAACCCTGCAATGGGCACAAACACCCGCATAGCATCCAGCTCTCCCAGGTCTGGAGAGGACTTTCTACTCAAACAACAGCAAAGGAGAGGAAAACCATGATTGTTCCATTAAAAGCAGGAAGATGTCTTCATTGTGAATAGTTTCCAGTTCACAGCACTGTTTCAAACATCAGGGGCAGCTACGTGAGAGCCCATGTGCCAGGCTGCACTGCCCCGGGAGCGCAGCAGGCACAGGTGTGATGGCAGAGGCAGGGTGAGCCATGCCATGCCTCAGACTGGGGTGCCTGACAGCGGTGCTCTCCTGGCACCATACAGCTGCTCCTGATGATACTAATTTAAATCAGTACCCCATTTCCTAGCCAGCATCCCTGCCTCACTAACAGGATCCCCTCACCAAGAGGCAGTAATGGGGAAGAGAGCGGTTGCATGCAAGAAGGGGAGGTTTGCCAAGCAGAACAGCAGAGACATTTTCCAGATGGCTGTGCTGTTAGCAGTTCCACAAGTCGAAGGCCTAACGACCTATTGCAAAGTAAACATTTCCAGGTTATCAATAAATGAGGAGGTGAAACCTGTAAGCATATTGACCTAAATCCCCTGTGGGTGGCCACTTTGGCTTTCTGCTCCCCTCCTCACTTGTGTCCTGTTGACTCTGAAGTGCCCACCAAGTCAAACAGACAGTGGACAGTTGGCAGGGGGTCTTTTTTACCCACCCTTTGTGCCAACCTATCTCCATCTTCTCAAAAGATACTTCACGTTGGAAATCACAGAGGTCATCAGAGGCATTTGTGTGAATTTTATGGGTATCATTATTCATTCACTCCAAGCCTGGAGTCCCTTTTCTGTAGCTAAATGCAAGTGATCATTATTTTCACAGGCTCTGCCAGTTATCTGGCAGCAGAGAGGTCTTTCATCTTCGAGGATCTCATTTTGTTGTATGATCAAAGGTATTTCAACTTCAAATTAAGAACATTCGTTACTAACACTCTCTAACTCAAGTAATGGAGGTTCAGGAGAGCTTTTCCAGGGAAAATAAATTGACTGGTTTATGTACTGTGTTGCCACACAAGAGGATTCACCCAATGTTAACATGCCTCTAAAAGCTCCGATTCTATCTATCTGATCCACCTGAATCTAGTTTTATAAATAGAATAATGTTGTTTGGTGTTACGCTTGCAGACAATTTTCTTAGTATTGCTGGTGGTATAATGTGCACGATGCTGGGAAGTTCTTGCTCTACAAGAGCCTAAATTTCAGCATAAATTAATATGATTTCTATAATAACAGCTAATGAGATCTGACAAAGCAAAACCAAAATGCACAGGGAAAGAGATGACAGGAGAAAGTGTGTCTGAAATAAACTTCAGTACGATGTAGTCATACTCACTCAGACTTTCAGTGGAGTAAATTTGTGCAGCATTGTTTGTTCCAGTGGCTAAACTGCTGCACTGGGCATAGCTGACACAAAACTAGTCTAGCTATCTGTACGCTGTGCTGCAGTGTGCAAGACAGATGGATCCAAAGGAAGAAATTCACTTAGATAAAATTAAATTGAACATATAGAGACCCCATCTGAAAAAGTATTCATAGGAGAAAAGATTGAAAAAAACCCTCAGAGTTTGTGAGAAAGAGACGAGTGGTACAAAGCCTATTTTTCTGATGCTATGGAAGATTATGTATGCAATCTATAGAAATTAGGTGCTTGGTTTAAAAGGGGAAGAGTTTGTCACTGGTGTGGAATTCCCTAAGGCACAACAGGCAGGCTCTGGGGAGGTGCTCCCAGGTCCCTCACCTGGCCTCAGTTAGGTCACAAATCACCCAAGTTTCACATTTCTCTGAAGCCATTTCCCAAAGATTGCGGAATTTTCCTGTTGTGTGCTATTCACGCAAAAGACTCCACTTGGGACAAGATGTTAACAGGTTGGTTAACTCCATCGTTTGGAGCTCACTGAGTCTATGGGTCCTTATTGGAGTTGTTCTTCATGTAAGGCATGATTTTGCTCTGGAGATTAAATGATTAAACACTGGGTTTAAAAACACCCATCGTTAAATAATCATTAATTTCTTTGCCTAGGTGAGGCTTTGAGGAGAAAAAGAAAAACTACAGAGAGGAGAAATAAATTCCCAGTGCCAGCCAGTAGCTTGCTGGGAGCTCAGCAATGAAGCCCAAGTCCTCCCCTTGTACTGTTGATAGACCAGCCACTCTCTCAAACCTCATGTGTATGCATACACAATAGTAAACATTGTCATAAAAAGATGGCCAAGGAGCATATACGATTTCTGTCCTCTTTTGAGAGAACATATCACAAGTGATAAAATGCACTTTTGATTATTGCAAGCTTGTGGGGAAAACAAAAAAAAAAAAGAAGCAAGAAGTCTTTTTGAGGCTTCTTTGAAATTGCAAATATTCTCCTACTTTCCTCGGTTCTTCTTGCAGAATAGTAATGTGTCAGTTCCTAGCTCTGGCTGTCAGAAGAACAGAATAATAAAGGGTCATCTTTGCTTTTAAAACAGCAGGTAATTATTTTGGCAGTGTGCTACACGTTACAGTGCAAGCAATGAATATTTCTAAAGCTATCCAGTATTTTAGCGGAAGAAGAGGCAAACCACTGGTGTCTGTTTGGTGCTGCAACATCACCTGTCTGGAAGAGTCACATGAAGAAAGCTGAGTATTTGCCCTAGTGAATGGGGACAGGAGTTCAGGTCACCTGAGTCCTAATCCAGGCTGTGCCACAGTCACTCCTCGCCCCCGTCCTCCCCTCTGCCTCCCACAGTCTCTCTTCTGTTCACCTCCAGTGGGAATTTCCTCTGGGTAGGGACCAACTCTAACATGTCAGTTCAATGTTCAGCAAAATAAACCTTTCAGTCACAGGGACCCAGAGCTGTTGTCATATTACAAAAGCACAACATCACATCTCAGTGCTGAGGCACATCTCCATGCCTGCAACCACCCGCCCTGACAGCCCTCAGGACCAGGGACCTGCAGAGGGATGCCTGGCTCATTGCACCCTTCTGCAGCCCCCTGACAGGCACAAACTTGGGCTGGTAGATCTGTTTCCTTTTCTCCTTCCGTACAGGAACCAGTAAGCCTCTATGCCCAGGAAGCCATTATCACACAAGATTTTAGTATCTGCTCGTCAGTGCTGGAGGATTGAGGAGCTCCTGTTCCCACACAGCTTAGTGCTCTCTGATTTGGACACAGCAGAAATGCAGACACTGCTTTCACCAGTTCAGAAAACCCCACGTGCAGACAGAAACCTTTGTACAGGAGGCCATCCTTTATCCCAGGCATGCTAGAAGCTCAGTACTAGTCTCAGTTAAGCAGTCTTAAAATCCCCTGTCAGTGATAGGAATTCGGAGCAGCTGGATATTTGTTTAATTGAAGTTATCCGGGGAAGCAGCACACCTCTATGGGTGCATCTTTCTCCCTAAGAAGTCGAGGAACCAAACATTGCTTATGGATACCTCAGCGTTTTTAATAAACATGGTTTGAGAATAGTCAGCCTAATTTATGACATTTCCACAGCTGCCTTATGAGGAGGCTGTGGATCCATATCTGCATTCATCTTGAAGTAAAGACGCCTTTATCTCCGTCCCTCGTTAGCCTCAGGAGTAATGCCACTGAAGTCAATTGAATTGCAACTGAGTAAAGCCAGCATAAACAAAACCAAGCACAGAATGCAAAACAGTGTGACTCAATAGCTGAGGGAGAAGACAGATGTGTCAGGTGTAAAAACTAATAAGGGATGAAGTAGAGTGCAGAGATACCCAAACCGGTTTGGGTGGTGGGAGCAGCTTACTCGAGCAGAGCAAATTGGCCAGAAGGGAGCCCTGTGCTACGCTGGCTGGGCTGTTTCTGGTACTCGGTGACCTTGCTTGGAGCAGGCTGGGGTATCCCTGCACAAGCCGCTGCCATGGATATGCCACAACAGGAAAGTGTGAGGGGAAGTGAAGTAGGATTCTCTCCAAGCCAGGATTCAGCATTCATGGACTTGACCTTAAAGGTCTTTTCCAACCTAAACGATTTTATGATTCTATGATTCTGTAAATGTATCCAGAATGAATTATAAGACAAAGCACATTCCAGTCTTTAGGGCATCTGTTTTAAAGCATCTGCCAGAGTTTCTTCTGACCTAGAAAGTGAAAAAGAATAAAATAGGACTAACAATCCCCATTGCACAAGACTGTTGTTGGGTTGAAAGTATCTATGTTCTCAGGCATTCAGATGAGGATGATAATATACGAAGTAAGAGAAATAGGGAGAGAACACAGCTCCTCACATCTTTCACTATACGAAGCTCTGACATTTTCCACTACATTTTTAATTATCTGTTTTTCAAATATTTATGTTTACTTTTAATGCCAGATCTGGATTTTGGAACAGCTCATTTTCAAATGAGCCTGAAATTACCTCATAAAATAAACAGTGATGTAATATAATTTCTGCATCTCCCTGAAAGTTTTTATAATTTCAGGGGGAAAAAACCCATGTCTTCTTGAAAAATGTAAAATGTAAAAAAAAAGGCAGAAATCCTCTCTGCTTATTAAGGGACCTTTTGGAAACACTTCAACAGTGCACGTGCTCCAGTGATGGATTATGCCATGACACCAGGGCATTATCAGTTCCATGGCATTCTGATAATGGATTAGTACTGTAAGTCACTGGTGCTTAAGCGCAGATTTTCCTTTATGAAAATGAAGATGTGATATATAGCTCCAAAATATGGTACCAGGAAGGATGTGCTAGTTACAATTGAAAGTATGGGAGGAAGAAAGCCCCTCGCACCATGCTAATATTTTCTGATATATGTTTAAAGCAAGTTCCTATTTTTAGCAAGCCTCCAAAAGCTGCCAGTTTCCCTGAAGATATAATAATCATGTAACAGAGCCAAGTCAGGGAAGAAAACATGTTATTGCCCTTAGCTGGCATTGTTCATATATTTTACAGCAAAGTAAGGAGTTAAAATAAAGGACCATTGCATGTCCATAGATGAAAAAAATCCATTGATTTACATAGGATCAGTTCACGATCAGTACACCCAGAATGTGTGTTTAACAGAAAACACGGTGGGCAACGAGAGGAAATGGCTGCTGTGACCATCTTTGTGGTTGCCCACGCTGAACTGCTGCCTTTCACCGGTGAGGTGGATGCCTTTTACTTGTCTGAAGTGCTAGGATGTGGCGGCTTCAGCAGCACCACCTTATCCTGCCACCGGCTTCTTGCCTAGGCCAACAAACCTTCCCTCTGCGTTGTTTACTTGCTGTACTGGAGACTTTCGTTTCAGAGCCTTTCACCTCCAGGCAGACTTCAGCAGCTAAGTTTTCCGTCGGGTTCATTTGCATTAAACGATAAAGTCCACCAGCCGTTATATAGTAAAAAGGTCAGTAGGACTGAGCAACTAACTTCGTTGAACTAAGTGTTTTCATAGGAGGCTTCCCCCTGAAGAGTTAGCACAGCAAAAATATCAAGGAGATCGATCAGCTGCCCAGAGGGTTGTTTTAATGGCTAAGACACAAGAGGAGTAGCTGGGAAATTGTTACCTCATCCTGAAATAACCCATTGACATGGACTACATGTTGATCTCACGCTGCTGAGGAATAACCTGAGGAATAGCACAGGAACTAGACTCAGACCTATTTTCTCAAAAAGAGAAAAATGCACCTCTCTGAGATTCAAGTCTGGCTCTCTTCCTTCAGGCTGGAAGTGGGTTTGAAGGCACGCCTTCCCTGAGGCCGAGGAAATGGCAAGCGTCTTTTGTTAGGAAGAACTAACACAGAAGATGCTAGGACCTCGCGCATGTGTGCAGCGGCAGCCTGGCTGATGGCTGGCACACGGCTTTTTTACCAGAGGGAGGAGAGGAGAATAGTCTCATCACTAGCCCCGTTTAGCACCAAATCATAACTGGTTGCTGGTATGTCAGGAGAATATGAAGCAGCTGTGGATTTCAGAGTCCAGTTTAACCAGCACTTATGGTTGGAGGCAAGTTCCGATGCGCAGCCAGCTGAGGTCTCTTTGTTATGGGATAAAAGGAGCGGCACGGTGCATCTACACAGACGGCCGAAGCGTAGGCAGAGAAATGGACTCTACCGTGGACAACACACAGTCGCTCAAGTAAACCAGCACTGTGATCCTGAAAGCTTTAGCAGTAGACAGCTAGTGTGCTGTGATCCCTGGGCTATAACAGGCCTTAGACATAAGCTGATGGAAGCGAGAGCTTTCCTTCTGGCTGAATTAAAAAGAAATTAAGTACTTTTTCCCTTATGGAGTCTGAACTGAAGAACAGTACTGCAGCCACGAAGGTCTGAGCACAAAGTGTCTCAGGGAGAAGGGCAGGAACTTCCTCAAGCACCAACTGCAAAGGCAGGAGTTGGGAACTGCGTGGATGAAGCCACGTGCAGGGAAGCAGAGGGGTCACCAAGAGAGGACGGGCAAAGCACTGGGAGAGGACCCAAAGGGGACAGCACGACAGAGCTCTTCCAGGCACTGGCTGCAGAGGCTGGCTCAGACCTGAGGAGCAAGGAAACTGTCCCTGCTTAGTTCTGTCATAGTCAGGGAAAAGGATATTTTTTGCTAACTAATTTACTTTCTCAAGAAATACCTGACTGCTCTTCCCTTCCCAAGAGAATCAGCAGGGACATAGGTATTGAATAAACAACAAAAGTTAATAAGCTACAGCATCATAAAACTTGGTAAAGTTTGTGCATTTTAGCAACCCTTACAATACTAGCTTTTGTGTTTTCTAGACATGCCTTTGATGCCACTGCTTCTGAAAGTACCTAAGCACTGGCTGCCATGATAACAGACAGACTGTTATGCAGCTTGACAAAGAGTCATCGTGTCAGATTTTAGATTGTATAAATCGACATCTTTCTATTAAAATTAATGAAGCTGCCCAGCTTTGCACCAGTTGAAGATGTAGCCCATTAGTTTCAGTTTCTAAACAGAAAAAACAGTGATCTGGTACAAAAAATGTCAGCCATGGGCTTTTTACTTATTGCTTTCTCGTATTTTAGAATAATATGGTAAGGAAAAAGTGTTTTTTTAGAATAAGCAACAGTATCTCTGTACTCTAGCATTAAACATTAAGACAGTACTGGACAATGTAATTTTTTTCTGTAGTAATCAAAATAGGTGTCTAAGTCTTAAGGAAGAAAAATATATTAAAGAAGATGTGCAAGTCCAATTGTACAATGAAGTCCTTCCGTTTGCCATAATAGATGCATTTTAAAACTTTTCTATGTGCAGCAATCCTTTTTAACAGTGTAAGAAGCTAATTAGAGAAACCATAGGGACTTTCTCAGTGAGTTTCTTATTGAAGAGTTATATTTTCAGAACCATGTTTTTTCCAAACTCTGTTGATATCTTCCTGAGGCTACTGACACTTTGCAGAGAGAATTTGCTTTGGTGTTGCACCAAAGAGAAATATGGTCCACAAAGAGGAACACTATTTTATAGTGTGCAGCTCAGCAATACCATACTTGTCCATACCTTACTGACTGTATTCAAAACCTTCTTTTTAAAAAATTCCTATGTTCCTCACGCATATGTTCCCCCTATATCAAGAATCAAGAAGTTTTGAAACAGTGCTCTGATAAGGCAAAAAAAGGTATACAGAACCTGAGCACTACTTATGGGCCTTATGAATAAGATTTTGAAATGCTGCAAAAAATGTACATACTTTGTATTTCATGGATTTGTGTGTGGAAAGTTTAGCTGACAAAGAATTAAGCTAAAATACTAGACACAAGGCAATTTTGTTCTGCAAGATACAAAAATATATTGGATATGGGAGCATATATGTCATAGATCTTTCTAACCTACTAGTTCAAGATTATTTTTCTGTATACATTTTAGGATGGTGTATTAAAGAGTTGATATCCGCCTACCACCTTTCTACCCTATTTCAAAGTTATCTGATATGATGCCCTAGAAGAGCACCCCATCATGCCTGTATTTCACAGGAGATAACCTGGCAGGGTGGTATAAATTAAACCAAGATCCCTTTGAAATGCTAGTGAGCTGGTTTTTTAATCCAGATCAGTGGAAGAGTCTAATTAATTTGGCAGGATTCTTGGGTCCTCAATTACAACATCTGCTCTGCTGTGGAATGATCCAGAACAACCATCTGTTTTTCACCATGCAAAGCAAGTGGCTGAGGGAAGATTTAATATTTTTTGACAGCAAAGGGTAAAAATGAACATGATATAAAATTTAAAGCCATGTTCTTCAGACCGTCAAGGTTAACTACTGGAGTTATGCATAGACCAGCATATTGGACTGGGGAGAGGTGGTGTATGCCAGAACATTATTAGAGAAGAACGAGCAGCAAATGCACTCTATTGGAGTTCACAGGGTTCATTACAATTTTTGTCTTGACTAGCTCATCAGCATCAATTCCAATGTTTTGCCTGAGGCATTCCTTTTTGAGGATCTCTCAAGCTAAGTATAATCTTGCTATCCTAAATGCGGTCTTCGCTCTGCAATTTGCCAACAGCTCAATATCAATGAAAACAGTGGGGAAAAAAAACTTCCTTCTCCCCATCGTGACAGCCATGCCAGCAAACCCCCCAGTGTACATCTAATTATGCTGACAGAAGAGTACTTCTTAGTTTAAATAACCTTGTTCTGAGCGACAGCTTTACTTCTACCAATTTAGGGTGTTTCTCCTGTGGCTGCCAAGGTTGCATTACCCAGCAGAGCTGCCTGTCCGATGGAGAGGACATGCCTGAGAGACGAGCCCTCGCCATTCATAGCTGTGCCCTTCTAGAGCAGGCTTCGCTTTGGCTCCCTGGCCTCCAGGCATGAGTGGTCAGGCGTTGCGGCGTCAGTGCACACAGTTTAATAGCCCATGTCAGAATGAACAAGTGTGCTTAGTCCTTCTTTTAGAGGCCAAAATCCTGGTTTTCAGAGGCTATCAAGATCTAACACTTCCAGTGGGAAAGTGTTTGCGCTGTGGCTGGAACATTTCCATTGTAAAATTGCTGGTGCAAAATACCTCTCTGACTGAGGTGAAAACTTTTGCAATCTGTAGGGCTAACTTTTAAGCGGATCCATTCATTTCACTGATAAAAAATGTTGACTATTCAAAGGGCAGCAGCATCACAGACAGGCATTCTGCATTCACTTCATGACTTGCAGCTCAAGTCTGGCACTTGATAGCATGTATAAAATGCATTAGCCATGTGGAAACTGCACCTCACTCTGCCTGTCTGCTAAAGGTGAACAGTGGCTTTAGCAATAGTGCCTAACATTAATAATGGTGTCTTCTTACCATGTAAGACTGGTGACAGCCAACAGTCAAGACACTGTGCTTTGGTGCTGAAACAAGAAGTAAAGTTGGGTCTAAGGTGAGGGAAAGCAATCCGGCATTGCTCACTGGTGTATCTGTACCTACCATAAGGTACTGATATGGAAGGATAGCCTGTGGCTTATTTTGTCCATAGATTCAGTATTCCGACAAGTTCCACAGGGTTATAGGTCCTGTATCCTCCTTTGATCTTTCTCCTCTCACATTTAATTTGCAGTAGTTGAAAGATTTGTTTGTGTAGTTCATTGGTCTTTTTCCACGCATCACATTTTCTTTCCTCTTCTCGTTTCACAGTTGTGCCTATCTGTATTTTACTCTCTTATGCTGTGAGATTTCTTTGGTTTTGTTGTGGTTGTTGGAGGTTTTCTTTATTTGTTTGGCTTTTTAAGAGTGCTAGCAGCTTTCCTTAGTGCCTGCAGGGGAAGCAACATGAGAAGATGAAGGCAGCAGCCTGCCGTGGTGTGTTCGCCGAAAGCCATTATTTTTTTTTTCCTATTCAGACACCCACTTTCTTGCATGCTGGCTCCAAAACAGCAGTTCTAGCAGCCAGTTGCTGCTGCGTAGACTAAAGAGGGAGACATTAACTGCCATATACTGCACCTTCCTAATCGCATTATAGACATCATCCAAAGCCCATTGAAGCCAGCTCCTACTAACTTCATTGGTCTTTAGGGCACATGGCAAGGTTTTCACACCCAACAGCAAGAGATGGTGCACATATGCCCCCTACATACTCAGTCTCACCTTTCACCTCCCCTTCCCAAAACGAGGGAGACCCTGCAGGCCTTGCTGCTTGTTGAAGTGCTGGGTTAACATTCTGCAGTAATTTGTTTGTCCTGAAAGACAGCTACAGTAAATGTGTTAGTGGGAACGTGCTCCTTTTATTCCTGCCCTCCCTAATGCCTCTGTAAAGCTGTGGTTTGCACAGACTTTAATTAGAAAAGAGGAAATTTGCATGCTTTCCAGCTGGGCTTTCTTGGATTTAATTGTCATTTTAGCTTTTATTTTTATTGATTTTGTAGCAAAACAAATCGGTATAATCCTCCAAGCCAAAATAGATATAATCCTCCAAGCCAGCAGGGAATGTGCTAATGGAAAGAGAGTTATGATAAAAATAACCCACTTCACCCTGGCAAATATCTCCATCATTCAACAGAAGCTACCTGCTGTCGTGAAGACCAAGGTCCCTGACTTCCACAGCACTGTTTTGATTTCATGAGTTTCAGAGTTTTATAAAACTGATTGAATGACACATTGGATTTATTTTTAATTTATTTTTTAAAAAGGTAATAACACTGGTTTCAGTCCAGACTCCAGGGTCATTGCTGACTGCCACAGACTTCAGCAAGAACTGGGCTGAGCTGTTTTCTTCATTCTCAGATATTAAAAATCCCCCTTCTCCCAGATGATCACTGGGCTTGAATATCAAGCTACATCTGCAGAAGAGGCTGATGTCTGCCTCAGTGGCCCATCTGGTAAGCATGAATGGGCTTCATTAAGGAACATCATCTGACAGGTGACATGCCAAAGCCATGACACATAGATTACTTGTGCCCGATGTCAATTCTCTACACTGCCAGTTCAAATACATATCCTCCTCAGGATGGGGGTGATGCACATTGACACCTGGCATATGGCAGCAAAGCTTCTGCAGTCCCAAGGAAGGAAAGGTGAAAACGCATATGTCAACTATGGTGGAGGTAAATCAAAACTATTGGGAGAAGACATTGTAGTACTGACAAAAAGGAAATAAACCTGTTTTTCTAGTGTGGATGAGAGACATAGCTTTATGCACAGTGGGTAAGATCTTGCTTAACAAAATTTCCCCCTGCAGTGAGGCTTAGGCAGAATTTAGGCATCTAGGCCCCAGGCAGCTTTGCAAACCGCCCAAAATGCACTCCTTTAACATTTGTGTTTGCATCATGGGTGTACACACACACACGCACACACACACAGAGTCATCCATCTATCCGTCTTGAAGCCCTGGGTGCCTGATAGCCCAAGTTCATGTGAAGAGTGCCCAACAGTGCAAAGCCTGTAGACTGATCTTCTAGGTGTGGGATCTGAGTCTGCTTTGGATGCCTAGACTAGACTAGATCCTAAATTCTAGGTATTGTACTACCCACTGCTGCTACCAAGGCAGGAACTGATGAGACCTGAATTTGCATTTGGAAAGGCCAACATTTTCTTTATAGTCCCAGAGAATTACTAAGAACCAAAGGCCCTTGCTATTGGTACTAGCATTGGTTAGGGCTTAGACATCACAGGTGGATGAGTTCAGCTCATTGTTAGAGATTGAAAGACATAATGTTGGAAATGGTGAATAGCTTCTGGCCTGTGGCCAGGGCTAGAGCAGTTCAGGGACTCTGTATCATTGTTAGGCCCAAAGTGAAGTTTGGGAATAGGATGAGGATGATGGACAGAAAAAGGGGAAAATGTAATATTGATGCTGGATGGCCTGCAGGCCTACAAGAGCTGCTGCCAGCAGTGTAAATGATGCGTTCAGCCTCAGGAAGGTGTTGGAGTTAAGGCAGTGACAGGTATCAAAATTAGGGTTTAAGCTACCATGAACTGATGTCATAAGTTTGTTGGCCAATCATCAAAAGCTCAGTATGGTTGGAAGGGATTATTTCCAGGAACAACAAATTACTTGCATTTAGATATCTGGTGGAGAAGTGTCACGGATGGAGTGAGACTGCACTTTACTCGTAAGAGAAAACAACAATACCACTTTATTGATATAAAACAGTGAGTTAACAAAGTTTAATGGTAGATGCAACAGTGGTTTAACAAGATTCGATGGCAAGATACACTTGATTATTTACTGCATAGAGACAAAACTGTCAGGGAGACCGTCCCGTTGAGTCATGAGGTTCAGAAAGGACCCCCTTGCTTTCTAAACTCCTTCTCAGAGAGGAGTCTAGGTGCTGCTGGATCCAATCCTAGTCCCACACTTGGTCAACAGTTTAAGTCTAAAAGATTATATATGCACAATTAATCCTTTATATCACTCAGCTAAGATTTCAAAGTTTAGCATGCTATTAGTCACTTACTGAGGATCTGTTGCGGCAAGGAATTCTCAACCTTGAGGAGTAACCTTGAGAGGCGTCCCTACTCAAGGGGAGATCCCTGCATGCAGCCCGCTGCTGTGCAGGAGAGCTCAACGGGCCCTGGGCTGTCCCCTATTTACAGAGTGAGATGATTGACGTCTAGCCGTATTTGCATACCAGCAAGACATTTGGGTCACTGCTCCAGACAGCCCTTGGCTACTGTGTTGCCATCCATATCCAAAGTCCAGCATAAGCTGGATGCAGCCATCAGGACCCCCACTGGTGGTCACTGCTTACGCAGTGGGGTTGGGGAGCACACCGCCACAAGCAGTCACACGTGCGATAGTGGTAATGCTGGAGTTAGGTGGTGTTTGAATCAGAGTGTAGATTAGTTTAGCATTAGGGGTGACAGGGCCAGAAAACTTTCTGACAGATTTTGCAAGGCCTGCAGAGTTAAGGTGGTGATGGACAGTGAGAAATGCAAGTGACTTTTCGTTGATTCCAAGATGTGCTATGGCTACGACTAGAGCTGGGGCTACACCAGCGTCACCACTGAGCTTCTGAGCAGTAAAAATCTGAAGAAGGAGGCTTGTTGGCAGGTCATGCCAACGTGATGAATGACAGGTTTTTGGAGATGGCTGTCACTGGTCTCAAATACTAAAGGTAGATTTTGATCTGTGACTAGATTAGGCTCTGGGCTACAGAAGCTTAAAAGCTAGGTTTACAACTGGATTAACATGGGAAATGGAAGGTTAACAAAGCTACAATGAGGTTTGGTGTGGGCAAATTAACTGGTGTTAACAGTAGTCACTGGAGTGTTAAAGATCAGGTCAGAGAATGCATTTAAGAGCACATGTAGCAATAAAAGGGCTGAGGAGCTAGATTCGTCACTGGCTTTTCCAGTGACAAATGAAAAGACGTTTGTGTTAGGCTAGTTTAATGAAAGGTCAGGCTCATATATTTACATTTAAAGTTGGGACTAGAGGGAGAATTTTTAATGGCAAAGGCAGAAGATGCAGGGTTATTTCTGGACTCTATGTTGCCCATTAGAATATCTGGTTGTGATAAAATTTGATGATATAACGTTGCTTTTATTTTTTGCAAGGATTGCTAGACTCTGAGGTTAGAGGAAAGGTTAGATTTAGCTTTAAAAGCAAAGGTTTAGGATAGCAGAAATTGAAGAATACAGTTTATAGCTTGCTCCCAGGAGAAGTGATGGAGTGTAGTGAGATTCCTTCAAGGTGAATGACTTCATTGGAAGTCACTGCAGGGTGGTGCTAGGTTTTGGGAGAACAAGGGTCAAGGAGCTAGATTAACTATTGTTACCTGGCATGGCAGACACTGGCAGGGAAAAATGGCATCTGCTTAGCGTTGGTCACCAGAGTGTTAAGGATAGGTTTGGTTTAGGGTGAAGTCTTGCCAGAAGAGGGGTTGCTGTCATTAGGTGAATTGTGAAACGCTCTCAGTCCCATGTGGCCAGAATGAGGGCTGGGGTTAGCAAGGAACAAAGGACAGGCGGACCAAAGATGCTGCGCTATAGTGCTAAGGCATGGGTTAAAGCAGGGCTTAGGGTGTGGGAAAGCAGGAAGCAAAGATCCTGCATTGCCACCTGAACTAGTAAAAGGTGCTGGTAAAAGGGAGAATGGCATGTGTTTTGATTTTCACTGTGTCAAAGGAGTGGTATGCTAATATTGGTTAGAGCTGGTAAGGCTGAGAATATTTTACTGGTATGTTTTATTGCTGCATCTGACACATCACAAGGCTAGGAGGAAGACTATAGTTAGAAGTTGGTCAGAAATCAAGGTTTATGGACAATTTTGTGGTTATTAAGGATCATGTGTTTATGATGTTAGCTTAGGATTCAGTTCTGGGACCAAATTGTCTGAAGAGGCAGCTTCATTGCCTGATCCTGCAAAGCTAGGTAGGGCAAAGAGGCTGATGGTTATTTGGGACTTTTTTATTGTCTTTGACTATTATGGATAAGCTTAGGGCTAGGGCATAGTCAGATATACAGTTATACTCACAGCTAACAGAAAGGGGCTAAAGAGTTAGGTTTCCATCCACGATGCAGCAAGCACCATGGGGCAAAGCTGGGTGTTAAATGTTGAAGTGAGACACATAAACATCCAGAGTCTGATAGAGGCCACTGGACTGTGATATGAAGGCCACTGGGATAAAATGAGGACTAACTGCAGCAGGGTCAACTGGTGTAGGAATAATTTTGCATCTGTTAGAGTCACTGGACTACAGCTTTGAAGTTAGTTTTAACATTTGGAAAAAGGTTAGGATTCAGTTTTATTGTTGGTAGGTGTTGCTAGAGCATTCATTGGCATTAGGAATATGTTCATGACAACTGAGGTTGAAAAGCAAGTTGTTTCGGTATGTGCTGAGTCCCTCAGACTATGCAAAGGCTATAATCCCAAATAACACCTCCCCTAAGTCTAATTGTGGACCCTGTTAACTAACCTAGTTGATCCTTCCCACCCTCTATCCTGACTCTGACTGGAGTCTAAAGACTCATTAGATCTTTACCCAGGGTGTTCAGAGACTCGCTGTAAGCCTTACAGTATTGAGTCTTTTGAAAAGATCTTAGACCAGCAAGTCTGAGAAGTTTTTTTTTTTTATTATTTTTGGCTGAATTCTGGAAGGCTGGTTGAGCGATGACAGCAGCTTTTTTTTTCAATAGTGTTTCAAAGATACTGGGCATTAAGCCTTCAATGATTTATGGCTACATTTCACATTTCAGTCCATGGAGATTATAGCACTGCTTTTTTATGGGATCATTTGATCCTATACTGCTGTCACCAGGCATGGGAAATACGTGTTGATTTTTGTGGGATTTAGGTCAGTATTCAGGATAAAAGGACTTGAAAAGCAATTTCCTTGGTGACTCCTCATACATTTTGGCAACATAACAAATGGAATAGTGTTGGGCTTGAGTTCGTTAGGTAAAACCAGAGAGTAATGTTGCAAGATTAGAAAATGGGGAAACAGGGTTAAATAACATGGTACTTAGCCAGATTAGGGTCTATAGCTGAAGGCTGTGGTTAAGGGTATGTTTTGAGTGAGTATACATAGAAAAGCAGTTCTGATTGTTCAAAGTTGTTCAGCCCATTAGGGCAGGCCAGGGGGCTAGTTTCCTATGGCTCATAATAGAAGCACTATTTTAGGGTAAGGCAGATTTTAGATTCATCTTTAGACTTAGTTTTGTTTAAACAGGATACATCAATATTTTTTGTGGCATTATCCAGTTCCCTAGGCTAAGGTGAAGGGCTAGTGGTGGCAAGGATGAATGATGTTTTGGTAACTTGGTCTTGACTGTAATCTGTGGTTGTGCAGTTAGGTTTTGATTTGGAGCTTAGGTTTGAGTTATGCTACTAACCCTTGATGGCATTATGTCACATACTGCCATGATGATCTTGAAGGATAAATTCTTGAACACTACCCCTAAACCTAATGTTAATACTGTCCAGTGGAGCTGAAGGCCTGGGCTGTTAAAGCAATACAATTTACTCTTAAAATTTGTCTTGCCCTTATTGCTCATTCCCTCCCCTCCTGCAAAGTCTAAAAATCAGGCTAGCTCTTACACCTCACTGTCCTAAACTTAATCCTAATCCCAAAGATGACTCAGTCACAAGATCCCTACAGATCCCCATCTGATGCAGAGCCACCCATCAGCCATTCTTCCCTTCCGGCACCAAACTTCACTCTGGCTTTACAGGAGAATATCTCAGACATGCAATATGCAGCACACACCATGTGTGCTGCACTGTGCGTGTTAGGATTTCATATCAAAGCTAGATTTTGACACGCACTTATTATTCCCCCTTTTTCTCCTTCCCCTTATGTGGTAATGTGGGATAGACAGTCAAAAACAGGTTGTGGCCAAATGCTGAATATAGACGAACAGAGGTCCAGGATGTCCTGATCTGTAACAAAAAAAAAAAAACATTCAGAAATAATCTCGGAGCCTTCTACCTTTCTCATAAATTAGAAGTCAGGAAAAGTCCTGGCCCCTATTTAAGCTCCAGTGACATTTTAGCATCTATTATTATTCCCCCTTTTTCTCCTTCCCCTTATGTGGTAATGTGGGATAGACAGTCAAAAACAGGTTGCGGCCAAATGCTGAATATAGACGAACAGAGGTCCAGGATGTCCTGATCTGTAACAAAAAAAAAAAACATTCAGAAATAATCTCGGAGCCTTCTACCTTTCTCATAAATTAGAAGTCAGGAAAAGTCCTGGCCCCTATTTAAGCTCCAGTGACATTTTAGCATCTATTTCTCTTGGAAACTTTTCCGATACTTTCTTTCTGCCTCATAAAAAAAAAAAAAAGATTGGATGTTGGGGCAGACACAGAGTCCAGCCTCTGAGGAACAGCTCAGTAGCCACATGGATGCAAATGTGACATACAGTGCAGAAGCCCCAGCATCCCACATTAGCTCCAGGTAATATAGTGAAGGGCAGGATGGGGAGAAGAAAGGTAAAGGATGAGGAGAAGCAGAAACCTTCTGAATCTCATTGGTTCATTGACACTTGGATGTTCGAGCTCAGTTCCGTGTTGTGTTCATATCCAAAAATGTGAGGTGAAGCCAGTGAGCATTTCCACAGTGCAATGGCTTGATCAAGGCTGGTCACATTATTTTGGAAACATTATTCTTTCTTCCATGATGGAAAGGGGAGAGAAGCTTTGAAAGAGAAGCTACATAAACCTTGCTGCACATCTTGCTCAGATGTATTATTCCAGCCAATGTTGGGTGGCTGCAATTAACAGCATGATCCTTTCTGTACTGAAGTTAATTCATATTTGGGAAGTACAGAGGATGAAGAGAGACAAAATTATGCTAAACCACATTAAAGATGAGAGGATTTTAGATGAGGGTTGGTGCAAAGCCTAGGTTAGGTACCCTAAAACAAACAGTCTTTCCAAAAAGAATACATGAAAACTTTCTGTGCATCCCCTCTCAGTAACAAACAGTTGTGTGCCTTCAACCCCACCAAAGGTCTGTTGGCTTCTCTGTATTACACCGCTTTGAAAATCCTTACTTCCTTATTCTGCATGTATAACCAACACCAAAACTTCCCTTTCCATACTCCTTCCCCAACACATAATTTGCACTGCAAAGATCTATCTATGGTCGGTCACTTAAGACCAAAGTAGGTCGGTTACTTAAGACCAAACTATGGTCGGTCACTTAAGACCAAAGTAGGAATAGATCTGGGGATCCTGCTGTAAGCATCCTGTGAGTTAATGCCTAAGAAAGCTCTTTGACTTTCAACTGAAGGGGAACCAGTTCAAGGATGTAAATAAAGTTGTGGTGGGTTTGTGCCGCTGCTATTATTTAGACTAGATGCTTGTTTCTTGGCTGAATAAGAAGCTGAATCATTGTTCACATGGCCTAATGACGGCTGTGAAAAAGGCCTAGGGCCCCAAACATCTCTTACAACAAAGATCTGGTTTCTGCAACCCCGATGTGAAGAGAGAGTGAGAGAGCTCAGCAATGGTAAGGCAATTCACTGACCCACGTGGAAGTTGCTTCCAACAACAGTGATCCAGACTACAGAAGGAAGAAAGCCCTACACTGGATACTTCACTGTTGAATATTTCCCAAATATGATAAATCAATAAATGTATGGTTTAGTAAAACAAGATTTCCATTTTCATTTGTCTTATCTAATTGTTTGGGACAAATGACTGCTGCATAGCTAATGTGGAGAATATTCAAGAAAAAGCTGCTTAAGTACTCTCACTCTGGACTGATATACGACTTTTAAAAGCCCAGTGGGAGTGCCTGTGGATTGGAGACCAGGTGGATGACACTGGCTGGGTACCCTTTGGGTACCAAAAGAATACATATGGTACCAAAAGGAGACTGCTTTTCTGTGTACTGTATCTTTCAAATGAAAACTATCACTGCATGCTGTAAATGTAATACAAGACACATACCACTTCTTACTTCAGTTCAGATGCAGAAGGGTGCCAGGCGGATATCTTCTTTCCCTAAAGATGCTTTGCATCTTCTTTTTGTTTGCTAACTTTATGACTTTGAAACAAAAGCTGTGTTTTGTTCTGCACATCTAAAATGGGAGATAATAATTGCTTGTGAGACGGAGAGTCGGAGGAAATCTCTCTGGAGGACAGGACATCCTCCTCCCCTGTTGTGGTACAGGGTGTACCTCCTTTCCGTAGCGGACTCTGCATGCTAATGCATGTGGATGGTAAGGGGTGCTGCTCTACTGGCTGTTGTTACAGTAATAAAATGTACATGCACACAGTTCATGGAGGTGTGTGCCTTCCTCGGGGAAGCTGGGAGGCACAGGCCGTACACCCCCCCACACACAAACATCTCTCTGCTACCTAAGACAAAAGCACTTTATAGACAAATTGTAGTGCCTTTTTCTACTGGTGGTATTAAACTGTTGCACACCACCTCAGCTACTGCATGGTGGGAAGCCAAATAAATCATTATACAATTAATGTAAGTCTGACACTCATGGGAGAAACTGTGTAATTAATTGTGACTAATGCAACTGTTACACTACAGAGGAGCAATTAGGAATGTTTTGCCACTTATTGTAAAGAATTACCAGAAGGCAGCTTATTACCATACTAACTACTGTCATTTAGTCATCAAGACACAAACTGTCTGCAGTCTGGTTTAGACATTTTCCACTCTAATGCACCAATCCCACTATGCAGATGCCAAATACTGTTTTGAAATTATTTAGATGAAATTCTTCAAAACTCCACAGATGACATTATCTTTGAGGACTCAGTCCAACATAGTTCTCTCAAGACGATAAATTAATTTAATGACATTTTCCATGGCCAGGAGAACTGACTGGAGTATTAACCATTTTATAGTAGGGACACATTAAAAAATGGGTACATTTTGTGTGCATGAGCAGGCATTATCCACAGCCCAGCTTTTCTTGACTTACTGTTACATGGTTTGCTGAGGTGACACCAAGCTGAGTAGTGCGGACGACACACCAGAGCGACCTGGACAAGCTGGAGAAGTGGGCCCGTGTGAACCTCATGAATTTCAACACGGCCAAGTGCAAGGTCCTGCGCCTGGGTCAGGGCAACCCCCGGTA